>NC_022029.1:22152609-22175253 GCF_000317375.1 Microtus ochrogaster
CCCTTCGCCCTTTTGTGTTTCCCTCCCCCATTAAAGCGAACCCACGTGGGAGCCGCCGTGTCGTGTCTGTGTTTGTTCCGCCGTGCGTGTCTGTCCCGTGCCCCGTGTTCAAGAAGAACACATACCCCCCGCCTTTTTTTTATTATTTTTTAAGAACAACAGAAACCCCAACTCAAACATCAGGAAAGAGGACAGAATTTTCAATGAATCCCAGCAGTCAATAGGTAGCATGGAGACCGTAGCGGGAGAGGCAGAGGATGTGGAGGGCGCCTGCGCAGTGTGAGGCAGGAACTGCTAACTCCTCTTCAGTCAGGCTGCAGGAGCCATGCTAATTCTGCTGTTTGTCTGCAGCTTCTGCTTTCCGAGACAGCAATTTCACAACCAGACCCCCGAGCCCAACTCCTCCCCCTTTCTCTCTTTATGCTCCAATGAAAAGAGGTTTACGCCGAGGACAGTCAAGCAGCACATCGCAGAAGGGCCTGGCCTAGTTCTCAGGGTCAGGGAAGTCTCTCTGACCCGAAGTGCATGATGTGTTAGAGTTGGCAGATGGATTTAATAGGAGGAGTCTAACAGCATTCGAGAGAGAAATGAGTGAAAATGAAGCTGTGAACTCAGTATGGCCTTGGGGTTGTGGTCTGAAGGACACATGCTTTCACACACACCAGCTCTTGACACATTCCACATCTCTTTTCTCTGTGTATGATCCAGAGTGTGACAGGAGAATTCATTGTCTTAGTAGAGTCCATTTTTTGGGGGTGGAGACCTTTTGTCATCTTCCTTGTTTATCACATCATCAAGAATCACTACGCAAATTGCTCAGGCTGACGAGGAATATTCTATCTCAGATTCAGCAATGGCTACTCACTTAAAACAAAAATATTTTCCAGCCGTGTTCACCAAGTTTTCACTGTTTCCCGAGGCTTAAGATTCCTTCCTTTATTCAGCCTAGAGGAGCCTTCTCACAGGCTCATTGGGGACATGCTCGGGTACAATCTGGTTTTATCAAGACATTTACCTTTATCCCATCACTTAGTACCTCACTGGGTGCCTCCCTGCTGTCACAGCCTTGCCAGGCCATGCAGACAAATCAGCATCGTGACACCCACAGTGTGGGTTTAGCCAGAATCTGCTCACCTACAGTATTTCCTCTCAGTGACTTCCCATCGGGAGACTCCATCCTGTCTCGATGTTGTGAATTTTCACTGGCCACCCGGCGCCTCTGCCACTAATCTCTGTACTGATTCAGTGCCCAGAGCAGTTTTATTTGCCATGATTTGAAAGGTATCCTTAAGTGACTTTAATGTTAACAGTTACTATACAACCGCACCAGTTTTATAATAACTTAAAATAATCCATGTATTCCTCTCTTCTGAGATACTGGAGTTTGCCCATAAATTATTCTTCTGCAAAATAAAATAAAATGATTTTCCCAATATCAAAATTCATAACCACAAAAGCCAAATATCTTAGCATATTCCATGAAGAGATTTGGAACAAAATTTATTTATGAATCAGGAAAACATTGGCATTCTGATAGTCAAGCCCTCCTGATTACAGAAAGGGCAGGACATAAGCTCCTTAGCTAAATAAAAATCAAGATTTTGGGGGGGGGGATAAGATAGTTCTTGACCATTTTGAATGTCTTAAGGTAACTACCAACACATTGGTAACTATTAAAAATAATTTCTCATTTCAAGAAGGGATGGACACCAGCTTCACCCGTGGTCAGCAAAGCCAGGGGCAGTTCAACTGCCTGGATTCAGGTTAGTGTGTGAGCCTGTCTCTCTGGTCTGAAGGTCACTTCCAGCTATAAAGTAAAACTATTGCCTTGTCTCAAGCCTCAGGTGTCAAAGTGAAAATCACTGTCTTACTTCTAGAACATCTGGGTGAAGTCAGAGGTCAGCACTGTGTTAGAGGGCAGGTCAAAGTCCTTGTGAGGTTGAATGCGATAATCCCAGTACCAAAGCGAAGCCAAAGAAGCCACACAGGGCTGGTAAGCATAGTGACGAGAGATGAGGTTTTGATTTTTGTTTTTCTTGGGTGCCATCAGAGGAAGGTTAGAAATTTATATTCTTAAACAGGCTCAAAATGTATGCTTTCCCTAGCAATGGGAGAGTATACTGAATCGTATTTTCTTGTTTGCAATACAGTTTTTTTTTTCCTCCAGAAACATATACTGATGGTTTTATTTTAAAACTAAAACTAACTTTAACTTAGCACCTCATTGTGTTATAAAAAATCCCACCATTTTTACTGCTCATAAAAATGGATTTTATCTGTCACATGTGAACAGAAGCTGCGTACAGTAGGTGGTCTCAGAGTGTGATGTCTCAACCAAATTTGTAGCTTCCTTTCAAATTCCAAGAGCATCAATAAGGTCACAGGCCTTCCTTCCTGACTTACAGAAGTTTACAAAGTCAAGCCACTCCATCGTCTTATATAATAGTGCCCAGTGTCTTAGCAGTATTAATCTTGGATTTGGGGCTCCATCTGGTTCTCAAAGCCAGCATGTCACATTTACATTTTAGCACACAGTTGAGAATATTCCATCTTTATAAACAAGAATTTACTAGGCATACTTATTGGTGCTTAATAAACAGCATGCACAGAGAGCTGATTGATGGGTCCAAAGCAGCAGGTGTTCAGGAGCCATCTGCATGTCACTGCAATGACAGTGCCATCGGCCCGCCCACCTCTCCAGCCTCAGCAGCTATCAGCAGTGATGGGCAGCTTCGCGAAGGAGGGACACTTTATTTTGAAATATGGTAACTCGGCTCCGCTGAACTCACATTCTGCTTTCCTCAAATTACTCTTGAGTTTCAAAATACTGTCCTGTCTAAGGCTATTAAGTGCTAATAAACATCATCATTACTCAGTTGAAGGGAGCTATCTTGCAGCGATGCATGAAAAATGTTTGCGACCTCTGCTTAGAAGGTACCTTGGAGTGGAAAGTCTAAGTCCTTCTTGCTGCTTAAACAATACTGTTTTTACCTTGCAACTTAACCTTGAAAAAAATGACAGATATTCCATGAACCAAAATAAAATATTTAAAAGCATTTGGAGAAGGAGGCCTTTCCCTCTCTAAAGCTTCCGTGCTCCGAGAGGATTTGCGCAAAGAGCCTAAGTGGAGGCTCTGACCTGCTGCTTGATCTCAAGCCTCAGGGAAGGCACTTAACCTCTCTGAGCTTCAGCTCCTTATCTGCAACTTGGGAAGGCAGTGGAACCACTCCCTAGAAGAGCCGTGAAAAGTACGTTCTTACACGGTCAGGAGCAGCCAGCACACACTAGGTGCTCAAAGAAAGATAAGAGCCAGAATTTTTTCTTAATATGTACTTAGAAAAAAGGCATTATCAGAGTATTAAAAACTAGTATCCAATGACACCTAATGCAATCTTTTTAGATGCTGGGGTACGCACAACAAAATCTATAGGAAATGTAATTTGGTTATTAAATCACATACTTGTCCAAGATACTCAGGACTTGAATGCTCACTCTCTCTGTCTCTCTCCTCCCCTTGTCTCTTATATGTAAAGGAAACACACTGACACACCACACACACACACACACACACACACACACACACTGTCCTTGTTATTTGTGAAATTTCTTAAAACGTTGAAAACTTAGTCAAGATTTTTTTTTGATTTTATATTACACATATTTGATATATAGTACTCCCATATGCTTTGCCTATTAGGTTATAACAGTCTTATTTGAGTTGGCAAATACACTGATACATTCATGTAAATTCACCCTGCCCCCATCTCCTCTATCCCCTCCATGCATCTAGCAACCCAACACAATTTTTTGGCAAACTTTGCGGAAGATTTTGTAATAAGCTCTAATTATGTAAGAAATGAATTTGATGTACACTTGGAAAACAAAACAAACATTTCATAGGGAAAAATGTGTATTTCTTTCTAGGTTTCTGAGATCTCATTTGTAACGTCCCTGAAGTGGCTGGCTGGCTGTGTAAGGAGAGAGCAGCGCAGAAGCTATACATCTCAGAGAGTTCATAAATTCATCCTTTTGTCCCCAAAGTCAACTGCTCTGGCCCCTTGCTTCTGGTTTGTAATGGGAGAATTAATTTAAGTTAAAATTAAATCAGGGTTTGATATGCTGGTCAATCCTTAAACACACACACACACACACACACACACACACACACACACACACACACACTCACTCACTCACTGTTGACTGTGCAAGGAGGATTGAAGCCTGGAGAAGCAAATTCTGTGCCCATTATCTTAAAAGAAATGATTAATCCTGGATCTGTTGCTATAGTAACTGACTACTACACAGTAAAATACACACTCAAACATGGGCCTGAACTACTTAATGAAAAGGAACTTGAATAATTACAGCCATGGATTTCAGGAAGGACGGCAGCAGCCTTACCTCATCCTCACGAATGAGTGCAGAGCGTGGTGCTGGAGCACAGGGCACACCAGAAGAGAAATTCATTTTGACTTTATGCTTTAGAGGATAGAATCTAGTACCCCAAATAGGAACATATCCAGAGGGCACACAGAAACGGAAAGATAGAGTCACTGTGTCAACACTGGGGAAGTCAGAAGTGCCGAGCAACAAAGGGGCAAGTGTGGGGTCAGGAAAAACGAAGGAAAACAAAAAAGTCAGAAATCCAAGACAAAAGTCAGAAGAGTGAAAAAGCATTTCAAGGTTGAGGAGAGAGCTGAAGTGCAGAGGAGGGAGCCAGCGCAGCTGCAAGGGCTGGGGGCTGAGATGGTACTGGGTGTGGGGTGTTACTCATCAAATTTAAAAGTAACATCCATGGGTAAGTAGGAAGGCTGGCCACAGAAACGGAACTTGGGATTTACGGTGTACTTCCAAGGTCTGTCAGTGGCCACACCTGAAGACATTTGAGTTTGTAACTCCCAGGGACAAGAGCTTATGCCGGAATAGAATTTCAAGTCGGACTTTAATTGTGGCTGGCTTTGGGTGTGGTTTGGCCTTGTTGATACAGTTGTTTGGATAGGGAAAGTTCTGCTCGTATTCACTAAAATTATTTATAATGTTTCAAACATCAAGATAGGATGCAAACAAACTGGGATGTTCAGTGAAAACGTTAAGATGGTTCAAGACATCTGTGTGAGTTGCTCAGCGTGCTAGGTGGTCTGGGCTGGAAAAATGAGAGAACAGGGAAGCCAGAGTCCCCTAACTGGAAGTCTGTACACATGCAGGGCGTGGCATCACCTGTCACTTTTCACATTGTTTTGCATCGAGATGGAAGGAGTTGAAGAATATGATGCCATGTTTTAAATCAGAGATGAACAACTGAAACTCTTTTCTCACACGCAAAGTATTTACCGGCTTTGCCACTTTTTTTGGAGCCCTGTGGCACCTGCTGCTCTTCTTGTTGTATGTAACTACTGGAATAAGAATGTCCACTTTAGTGGAAGCAGCAGATTAGGGGGCATTTCTGCTCTGCTTAATCTCTGCTGCTAGTAACTAGATGACTGAGAGAAGCAGGAGGACATTGCTACAGTTTTGCCAAGATGCCTAGTACAGATGCCTGAGAGGAGAGCATGTCAGTCCCGCCCCTTTCTCGGCAAGACTGAAAGTAATTTCAACCGGCCATTCCTCGGGTAAACAGTATTCTATGCTGTTTACAGAGATTTGGTTTCCAGATGATTCCTAGTTTCAAGAGTTGGCTGTGTAATCTCCTTATCGCCCTTCCACATCCAGCTTTTTAAGTGGCTTATCTTTGCCTACCAAAGGAGAAAAGAAACTTATATATATATTTTATTTTCAAAGACGATGTGAGAAGAGGCCACTATCCCCTCATCTTAGCGTCCGCACCTGCAGTGTGAGCAAGCGTGCAGCAGATGGCACAATAACGGAGAAGTGGCTAGGGCTTTGCCAGGCTGAAGCAATTCAGAAATTATTGCCTTGCGTAGTAGTATATTTCCCTTCCCAAGTTAAAATATTTAGCAACAATAATTAGTACTAAATTCTGGAAAAAAACATGGGAATAAATTCTAAATGCACGCAATGATGAACGATGCCAAATGGGAGCAAGTTGGTATTTGTGGAGCCAGGGCAAAGCACAGCAGAAACTGTTCATCACATCTCTGCATATTTAAAGGCTGTAGATGATGTTATCAAAAGATTTAAATCAAATATGTCCTTATTTCAGCTTGGTCCTGTTCCATGAGGTTCTTTATCCTCAAGCAACTGGACAGGATGTATGCTTCCCATACCATTCACTTCACCAACAGCTAGGTACCCAGGGTCACCCAGGGACCCAGGAAAATACATCAGTGGTCTGGGTCCCTCTTGTAGAATACCCCGGGAGATGTGGCCCATTACCCAGAAATTGGGATCAGTGATGTTTGAGTTGGAGCTTATGTGGTCTTGATACTGAGGTATGGTCTGTAAGTGACATACGCGCTTCTGATGGACATGATCCCTTGATTGCAAGTTCCTTTTAGTGCTGAGGAAGAAAGATCAGAAGTGGAAGTGGGAGGAGCCAGGAGTGAGATCTTTGTCCACTGGGGCAAAGGATGCTCAGTTGTGCCTTAAGGAGAATGATGCAGTCAGAGTTTTCTGTTTACATTTAAGGTTCGTGTACAGGGTTTCACTGAACATTGACAAATAGCCCTGGGAAGTAGACAGAAATTATCCTGTAAACTTATAGGTGGGGAAATGGAGTGATGTGTGAAGGACTCAGTGCTCACAGACAGAGAATAATGGTGCAGGACCCGCCCCTGGGCAGGGCCTCTGCAGGCTTTCTGTACTAAGTGGTCAGTATAGGGAGCTTGTCCCAGGAGTTTCCAACTTTGAAAATGGGGAAAACCCTGGGTGTGAGACATGATAAATTCTGCAAGGTTGCCATGTGGAAGGAAAACACATGAACACCAACACTTCGGCGACTAAAGCCTGGGTTTGAATCTAATCAGTGCCTTGGGTTCCGTGCGTGTGAGTGTTTCCTTCTCAGCAAACAGCGTGGCTTTTTATCAGGCTCCTTTACCTACCTAATTCTGCATCAGAATACTCAGGAGAGATTTTCAATGAGGGGCGCACTTGATATAGTGCGTAAGGTCCTTCCTGGAAAGTGTCTTTAGCAAACCCAGGCACAAAACCAAAGCAGCCAGCGTCCAGTACTAGCTGATTGGGCCATCTCAAAAGGCAGACTGACTGCCTCTGTACAAGTCCACTCTGCCTGGAAAATTCTAATTCTTCTTAATTTCTGTTTTCCTTAATACCCTAGTCTCTTTGGATAGGTTCACAGTAGTTTCCCAGGGCTGCTTGTGGTGAATTCTTTAAGGGATAAAGTACAGATGTAACATGATGTGTGTCTAAAATAAGTCCATAGTAATTCTTTGTGTGTGTGTGTGTGTGTGTGTGTGTGTGTGTGTGTGTGTTTTGAGGAGGTTAGGTTAGATGGTGTGCTTAAGTAGTCAAAATCCTCTGCTTTCCATAGCCTCCAGAAACAGACACCAGTGTGTGCCAGAACTCTAACCCTTGTGGAAGGACCAGGCTAGCCTGCTGCTCTGATGTGATCTTAAATGTGCCCCAGATACCCACAGGCTAAAGGTTTGGATAACAGCCTGTGGTACCATTGCAAAGCAGCAGACCGTCTAAAGGATGAGGTCAAGTTAAAGGAAGTTAGGGTCATTAGGGTGTGCTCCTGAAGGACTATAGGCCCCCTCCCACTTTCAGTGTGTCCCCCTGGCTTGGGGGTTTTCCTCTGCCATGTGCTTCTGCTATTAGTGCTAAGTGATGGTGGGCAGAAACCCCTGCCCTGTGAGCAGAAGCAAACTTCTCCTCATGCAATTCCTCGTCTCAGTTGCTTTGCCACACCAATGGGAAGCTAATTGCACATCCACTAACTAAATGAGCAGGTTTCCAACCAACATAAATTCTGATTTTAATAACTCGGAGGCATAGATAAACAGATGCAGGCTTATAAATCTATTCTAAAAACCCAGGATTTCTTATGGGATACAAACAGGCATTGGGGATGGGTTCTCTGCTGTTGATAGGTTTTAATGCTTTTTATAGTTGCTTTAGAGAAAACACACTTTTGTCCCTTTGTCTTGAACCATTGCTATTACATGAGAAATTGTTGAGCCACGGATTCATGATAAGATCTCAGTTTCTTTAAAGACAGCATAGGACCACTCTGAATTTCAGGGGCCGTGGGGATGATTGCTTACCGAATGGGTGATTCCTTACAGAATGAGTGATTCCTTACAGAATGATCAATGCCTTACAGAATGAGAGATTCTTTACAGAATGAACAATTCTTTACAGATTGCTGCTCTGAAAGCAAAGCCATCTCCAGCTAAGTCAAGGCAGAGCTGAACCTAGTGGGGGAGAAGAATGGCTGAAGGCCATTGTGTGAAAGGAACAGCTGTCATTTTAGGTTTACTTTACTAGTTTATACGTCATATTCTATTTGTTATACGCTGTATGCTGTTTCCTATATGACTGTTCCCTAAGGTACTATTTTGCCACACATTTATTCCAGAAGAGTTCATTAAGAAGTTGTGCTGAAAGAAAGATAGTGTCAGAATCATATTGTTGGGATTTTGAAAACAGCTACAATAGTCAACTTGCAATTAGTAGCGATTAAAAAGTTCAAAGTCAGTTTTGATTTTGACAGGACCAGCTTTTTCAAACTGTTATAGACTATAAGGAGAAACGAATATGTACCTTCTCACTGTCTCTGAAAACTACTACCTAAGATTAAAAAAAAATGCAACTAGACAAAAATGTGTTACATAAATTTTATGCAAGGGAAGTGGGCCAAAGAAAGAAAGGTCTACGCTTTCTCTCTTTCCCTTCTTTTTTGGTGGGGAGGTGGTCCTGAAGAGGAGCACAATGCCTCACGCAAGTACTATGTCATAGGGCCACTTCCCTACAGTTTCACTCTGGGGTTTGTGTGTGCATATGTGGTCCATATCATGTGTCTCCAGGTACTTATACACATGTGTGCACATGTGCGCATACAGGGAGGCCAGAGGGAGATGTTGAGTGCCATGTGTTATCTTGTTCCACTTTATCCCTGTGAGACACGGTCTCTCACCGAAGCTGAACTGTGCTCTTCCGGCTACCCTAGCAGTCAGCAAACTTTCGTTGTCTCCAGCTTCTGCCCTGCTCCCTGCTATCCCCAGTGCTGGAGTTACAAGCACATGTGTGGCCATGCCTAGATTTTTGTGGTGTGGTAGAGATGAAGTTACATCCTTGTGCTGCTCAGTAAGCAATCTTATCCACAGAGCCATTTCCTCAGCATCTCCAGCAACAAGGACTAATCTGGAGGTGGAGCTGAAATTAGAACAACTCAGATTGACTTATTTTTTTTTCCAGTGAATTTTATCGTTATTTTTTACTTCACCGATGTGAGTATAGTTAACATTCTGTGGGTTGTTAAGTCCTGCTCAATTCTGGTGTTATTTACTCTTGGCTGACCTGGAGCTTGTTATGAGGGCCATGCTGGTCTTGAATTAACAGATATCCTCCTTCTTCTGCCTCCCAGGTGCTGGAATTAAAAAGGTAAAGGCAGCATATGGTTTCATTTAATAATAAATACTAAGATAGTATTTATTGTGCCAAGGGTTATGGTAAGAGTACTCTATGAAGATGCTGTGGGATCTTGGTAGGTTTACAGCTTAATTCCCAAGCATACATTCTCTGTGTGTGATTTTCAGCACGGCAAGTTTTACGACAAGCCCTGTTGTCTCACATAGTGCTGAATTAATTCAGGAACAGGATCCCACAAAGCTATCTGTATGTGTAGCACAAACTGAACACCCCTGAATTCTGAAGTCCGATCTATCCCCCGCCCCCGCAGAAAGTCTGCACCACCTCTTCCCTTCTTTCCCAAAGAGTATGAAAAAAGCAAACACAGCCTAAACTCTTTTCATTCCAGCATAAAAAGATAAGATACCATGTCTTCAGGTCTGAGTAGGTGCTCACCGTCGTGTCACATGTTGGATATGTTGAATGATTTTGTACCTGCCATAGAAACAGAACTAGCAAAACAAGATCCTAGACAATAACAATGGATGGCAGAGTCCAGTATCTGAAGGTCATGTGATAGAAATACCTTTGCTGCTGCACTAAATAATTTGTTCTTACTGTAGACACACTTTTACTACAAAATGCATTTATTTTTATTTTCTGAGTGTTTCACCTGCATTTATGAAAGGCCACCACATGTGTGCATGGTGGCCTTGGAGACCAGAAGAGCATTTTGAATCACGTGAGCCTCTAAATGTGTGCTGAGAATTGAACCCAGGTCCTCTGGAGTCATCTCTCCAACTCCTAGAAACAGTTCTTATGAAATATATGTTACATTTATAGCACGTGGTTTTCTTCATAGAACATGCAATCCCATGGATCGTTAAGATCAATGTCAAAATACTCTGCTTTGGCTGTGGATAAAGTACCACATGTTTCCTAATTGCAGCACTCAGGACACAGAGGCAAGTGCATCTCTGTGAGTTCGAGGCCAGCGTGACGTAAAATAGTGAGTTTGAAGGCAGCCAAGGCTGGATAGTGAGATCCTACTGCAAAACAAAACAACAACGGCAAAACACTCACAAGAAGCTCTGCTTTGATTGCTGCTTTGATTGGTGGCACAGACCTGAATTCCAGGCTGGAGGATGAAGCGGGGAGAGACAGAAATAAGAGGCCAGCCTGGACGGCATAGGGAGAGCATGTCTCACCGTGCAGTCTTTGAATTCTTCGGTAGTTCAATGAATCTGAGCATATCATACCTGTTTTGGGTCATTTTAGATTATCAGAACCCAGAAGCACTCCACATTATCAGCACAATACAATCCTCACAACAGTTAGGAAATCTGGCTCTAATTAACTAATGACAGAGAAAACAAAAACATCATTAAGATATTACTAACCACAGTTAGTGCATAACATATCACCCTGTCTCAAGTCTGCATGAGAATGGAGAAACACATTTTCTTTTAGCTCTATGTTTACAGCAACATCTTAACAATGGTGCAGCCCATTGCCGTATTTGATAATCTTGAGAAGCCGTAGTCCTATATCAGCCCCTGATACACAACTCAGCGAGAGACATTTGGAGTTCATCTGAAAGCCAGTCCCTCGGCGTATTGCACGAAATCTTTCTTCCCGCAGTGAATTTAAATGAAAGAGAGAATACTTATGTGGCTTAATAAATTCAGTGTCTTGATCTCATCTTTGTCGCACAATCAAAGATTTCGTGATATTTATATGGGAGCACTTCTTGTAAACTTTAGGACTAAATATCAGGCGGACTCCTCCAGTGCCACACTGCTTGTCGGAGAACGGAAGGAGCAGTGGTTGATTTTCGCTGCCACATGGTGGCGGGCATAGTAGTTTATCCTGACGCTTGACTGCTCCTTAGGAAACCCATCTGCAGCCTCCTCCTTCCATAGCTTAAGCCCATAAAAGGCACTTCATGTTCGAATTATGCTTCTTCAAAGGCAGTAGAGCTAAGTTTTCTCCACAGGAGGCTCTTCCTCTTTTTCACTCCAGCTAGGCCTCGGAAAGGAAATCACAGGGAAAATCACAGGGATAGTGGGTACCTAGATGTACTTGGTCAAAGGGATCTCCTCTCTAGCAGAGATGGCAGCGTTTCACAGTCAGCCCAGACGCCCCCTGCTTTCAAACGCCTTCCGGCTACTTCCCAAGCTGATGTCCTTCACACCTATGTACAGGCTGCTTTAGCTCTTACCAGGGCATGCTGAATTTTATTATTATTATTATTATTATTATTATTATTATTATTATTATTATTATTATTATTTTCAATCAGTTGAAATAAAGGATGTGGGATAACAGTTAATTTATTTGTCTTCTATTATTTTTCAAACTGTTGAAATAAAGTATGTGGGACAACAGTTAATTTACTTGTCTTTGTACTCCAACTATCAGGTGAGAAACTATCACACAACAGGTTTATCAGTGAGCATGCAATTAATAAATATATTACTGGCTGACAAGTGACAAGTTTCTATTCCTATTATAAGTAAAAGTAGGGTTTTGTACAAACTTGAAATTTCAAATCGTTTAAAGAAATGTAAAGTTTAAAAATAATTCCATAAAATTTTTCTTATTGTTTTTCTTATATGAATTTAATAAACATTTTATTTCTCTCCTTTCTTATATTAATGCTGCAGGCTAATTTTCTAAAGTTCTGTGTTTTATTGTTACTTGTATAACTGTTGTGTGTGTGTGATGCTGCGTGTCTCAGTACATATGTGGAGGTCAGAGCACAGGATTGTGAAGTCATCCCTCGTTTTCCATTTTTATGTGAGTCCCAGGAGTTGAGCTCTGGGAAGCAAGTGGCTTTAACTACTGAATCCTTCTCTGACCTCTCTGGTTTTTTTTTTCTTTATTTTCTTGCTTTTTTTTTTTTTAATTCTAGAGAATGCTCTTAAGAAGTCATCCTAACCAGAGGCTATGTGTTCTTAGTGTTTTCATTATTTTATTTTTGTGACATCCTGGAGTTCTCAAGCAACAGAATAACAGAAGCCTGGGATTAGGAGTAAGGGAGGGCAATCATATCCTCCCACTGCACCCAGAAGCCACTCCCCTGTCGCCATGTGCTGCATAGTGTTCTAGAAGCATGTGACACTGTTCTCTTCAGTCTAAACGGACCCATATGCAGGGTGCCTCACACCCTATTTTCCCGTGAAACCTGTTCACGTTGTTCATTTCTCTGAGAAGACTGACTACACTCAACAGAGATCACACAGTGAATTAATTCTTTACTTGCTGCTTTTTCCTTTCAGTTTGTGACATTCTCTGAGGAAGGGACTGAACAGTAATTCACTAACTCTCAAGTACACATTCAATAAAATCCTGAAAATAAGAATTGAAATAACTTCAATTTGCTGAATTAATGAAACTGTTCAGCAGCATAACAGTGGCATGGATTACAGCATGCTAATGTTTATAAGGATGAAATGACAAAAGACAAGACAATATCGAGATAATAAGTATATTATGTCATTTAGATACTGCTGACATTCTATTGCATTCAAGAAATAATGAGAAGCAAAATGTAGGCCAGATTTTGTGCCTGCTTTTCAAGAGCACTATGTTGTGGCTTGAATGCCTCCTCAAAACTCACATTGGAATTTAGTTACCATTATCACAGTAGTGGAAGTGGTGTCTTTAATAATGAACTAATACTAACTCTTGAACCAATGGATAAGATAAAACATGCAATGTTTGTCTTCTTGAATCTTGTTTATTCTTTCCATGGAACCTACTTTCCAACAAACAATATAATTTTGTACCTCTTTATGGATGAATAAAACTCGATTGCATATATATATATATTTTCTTTATCCATTTATCTGTTGAAGGATACTTAGACCGCCTCTGTAACTTGATAAACATCAATGCACAAATGTCTTTGTGGTTTGTTGACTTAGAGTCATTTGAGTATACAACCAGGAGGAGTTCGGCAGAGTCATATATAAGTTCTACTTTTAGGTCTGTGAGGCAAATTTACATTGATTTCCTCAGTGGTTAGACTAAATTTTCTTGCCACAAGCAGTGTATAAGGACTTTCTTTTGTTCATATTAATATAAGTGTTTGTATTTCCATCCCTATTGAAATCTCAATGTAGTTTTACTTCTAGTTCTCTCATAGCAAAGGATGTTGAGTATTTTTTATAATGAATTTATTGGCCATCTGTACTTCATCATTTATTGAGTGGGTTGTTTGGATTCTTGGTGGTTAATATTAATTTTTTATAGTCTAGATATTAATCTCTTGTCAGATACATAACAAGCAAAGGTTTTTCTTCCATTCTGTAGGCTATCTCTGCTTGATTACTTTCCATGCAGTTGGAAGTATTTAGATTCCAAGCAATTCCATGTATCAGTGCTTGAAATTATGTCCTGGGCTACTGGAGTCCTTTGCTGGAAATAATTTTTGTTGCCTGTATCTTGAAGCATTTTTTTTGTTTTCCTCTCACAGGTTCAGAGTGTCTGGTCTTAAATTAGGAAGTTGACACAGGGTGAGAAAGAAATAGAGATACAGTTTCATTTTTATGCATGTGGATATCTAGTTTTTCTGACACCATTGTTGAAATGACTGTCTTTTCTACAATGTGTTATTACTTTTGTTAACATCAGGCAGTTATAACCGTGCAGGTTTAATTCTGTGTCTTCTCTTTTATTTCATTAATCTTTGGGTCGTTTTCATCTCGATATCATAACATTTTCATTTGCAAATAATTTTTTAGTGATAAAAGAAACTCTACACCAACTTTAATGATAGATATAATGAACACCATTTATTAATCATTTGTATGTAATTATTATCTAGTGGCCTTGTACTCCAGGCAAAGCATTATCTTCCATTGTCATCTTGAAGTATTAATTCCTTTGGTGTGGTAGCCATGCCAACTAATTGAGTAGAGCATCTATGATAGTAGTATGGAAATGGAACTAGCGCTTATGGGCAGGAAGGGGAGGGAAAGGTCACAGGACCTTCACTTGGGAGTCCCCTTTTTCCTGCCCCAGATGCAAATGTTATTGAGAGAACTATAATATACAAGAAATAGGAAGTTGACTGAAGGAAGACTTCATGATGCAGCTTTCATGAGGTTATCAACCATTATGGGATGGAATTTTGTAACGATGCAGCTGCTCTGGATACCTACTCTCCGGAAAGATTCACAATAAACTTACTACTGGCTTGTTAGATTGGACGTTGGTGGAATCCTAACTTTGGTTTTTCATCTGTTCCCTAGCTGTATGAGCAAGTATTCACGGAAAAAGTTAAGCATACTTCTTCTAAGACTAAATCTCCTTCTGATATTGCTTATCTCTTTTCTTGTTTAATCTTAGTAATAACTAAAACCAATGTATTGGGTTCAGTTGTCCTCATAATCCAGATAAAGAATGAGCCTCAGAAAAAGTGAAGTTAAACCATATCACAGAATTTCTACCCTGAACAGTAGAAGGAAGCCTAACTGAAATCATGGGGAATTCCACAGTCACAAGAGTGCCATGTTCAAATTCAGCTCCTGATTCTTAAGTCCATCCTATCCTACCATGTTCTTTCTATAGTGTTTCCATCTGATTCTACTATTCTGGATTTTCTGACTTCATGGACATGCTTAATTCAACCCAGTATCCAATCCACTAGGTAATTCTCTTGCCTATTTAGAATTACATTGCTGCTTCCTTTGTCCTTCACTGCTCTTGTTATAGTCAAGTCATACCACATACCTGAGGACCTTCCCTTCTTTTAGTTTGACCAGATAATTTTCCTACAATAGTGTCCAATATGTTTTTTTTTC
Organism: Microtus ochrogaster; assembly: GCF_000317375.1. Lineage (NCBI taxonomy): Eukaryota > Metazoa > Chordata > Mammalia > Rodentia > Cricetidae > Microtus > Microtus ochrogaster. The sequence goes on from NC_022029.1 coordinate 22,167,909, forward strand.
AAAGTTTTAGTTCACTGTATACTATGACACCAAACCTGAGGAAATCAAGCTAGTACTCAACTCAAAGCTTAAGTCTACTGGTGTTCAGAATGCTGTAAGATACTATATATGCTGCCAGAGAAGAAAAGTAATAAATCTCATCCATCTATCAACCGTGTGAGCTACAATAGCAACCTGCTTGTAAGATGCACCCACTAGTGCAATAGTGGCACATATGTTATGGGAGTAACCAACCACTTTTTAAAATTTTGATTTAAATCCTGCCCCATGTGATAGAACGCATACCTGACACTGTTAATGAGACCAACAACCTGAGACTAGATAGATCAAGGGTCTAGGGAGAAAAATTTCTACTGTTATTTTGCTCAATAAACACCGCAATGAAACAACTGGGACTACTGAGAACTCAAGAACAATGGCTATGGGTTTCTGATCCTACTGCACGCACTGGCTTTGTGGGAGCCTAGGCAGTTTGGATGCTCAACTTACTAAACCTGGATGGAGGTGGGGGTTCCTTGGACTTCCCACAGGGCAGGGAACCCTGATTGCTCTTCAAGCAGATGAGGGAGGGGGACTTGATTGGGGGAGGGGGAGGAAATGGGAGGCGGGGAAGAGACGGAAATATTTAATAAATAAATAAATAAATAAATAAATAAATAAATGCCATTATATCCATAGATCGGTGTTATTAAAGACTTATCAAAGAAGTTTTCTTATATTCTGTGGTAATTAACACAAAGACCCACAATTGAAAAATGTGAAGAGAGTGAGAGACACCGGGAGCACCCAGCTCTAATGGAGAATTCTTATCAATCCTCTTGTCTGAAGGCTCATGGATTACTGTGGAAGAGGAGACATGATTATAAAAGCTAGAAATGGTGGATGACTCCAAAGAAACATTTTGTTTTCTAGAGACAATGTGGCTGGAACACGTATGAAGTCATAGAGATTGTGACTGTATGAACAAGACCTGTATAAGTTCAGGGCAGACAAAATCCCAGCATGGAGAATGGGCAAGAGGTAGAAAGCTCCATCCCTAGTCAAGAAATTATTAGCAATTGATAGCTGCTAAGAGAGAAATAAAATCTGTTTCCTTCCATGTACTAGTACTGGGTACATCAACTATATTCTAGGGCAGGACTCATAATCAAGAGTAGTTAGACAATAACAATGGATTTTATGTTTTGCTTGTTTGGTTTTTTTTGGTGTGTGTGTGTGTGTGTGTGTGTGTGTGTGTGTGTGTGTGTGAATTTTACTTTTTTTGTTTTTATAAAAGATAAAAAAAACACCCAAACCTGAAGTTGGATGAGTGGGTAGGGAGGAGAGTAGGAGGATCCAGGAGGAGTTCTAGGAAGTGGAAAGAAAGTGATCAAAACATATTGAATAAAAATTTAAAAGTAAAGCTTTAAATATGTTTTCACTTGAGATAAGAGAAATAAGCATTTTCTTATTTAAATCTTAAACTGCCTTTCCATCAGAGGGAAACCCAGTAAGACTCAAAACATTCTAAAGGGGGCTGTTGAAACAGTATGTTAATAATTCAGAAGTCTCAGGAAGTCCCTAAGACCTCTTGGATTCCCAAGATTTCTCCTGCCCCAATGATATATAACAAGTAGGGACTATTGGGTAGAAAAAATTCCTGGATACATTGAGCTGCCTTCAAGTTACACAGAAAGGTTCAAGGTTCAAGCTTTTCTAAGTCATCATCCTTGCTGGGATGAACTTTTGGTGATGAAATTGCTCTTGAGTTTCCATGGTAACCGCTTGCCAACTCTTTTATGTAACCCTATATGTTCATTAGTTTCCCAAGCTGGACTTGGGTTCTGTCATGACTTTGACCTACAGTTGGTTTCTTACTATGGAGAGTAGATGTTCATGTTTTCCCCAAACAGTGTCATGAAACAACTGTGGCATTGGCATATGGTCATGGGCAATCTCCTGATTTCATTTCCAGTTCCTCTTCTTGCTCACTATGTTTAGTCTCTATGTGTTTCTCGTACATAATCAAGACTCCTACCCAGAGCCTTTGCAACACAGTTCTCTGTGCCTGTAATTCTCATCTCCAGATGTCAGCACGGTTTATTCTCTTGTTACTGTAGGGTTTTGTTCATGTGCCTCTTAGAGTTTTCTTTGACCCAATATAGCCTGTGCCACTAAATACATTTATCACATATTATGAACTTCTGGCTCATCCCCACTCACTTTAAATTTAGTTTGAATTATTGTTTTCTTCAGACTAAAATGTATGTTCTATAGACTCAAGATGCATTTGAACAGTGATACCTTTTATAGCTAGACAATATGAAGCAAGTTATTTTTATAGTATAGACTAAAATAGTCTCTTATGTTTTTTTCCAGTGAGATATCAGATACAACTGCTTTTCATAAAAGAAATGTTTCAAGTGAGCATATATTAGATTAACTTCTTAAAATACAGAAATCAGAAAACTGAAAAAATAGTTTCTATCCATGAATTAAATAATAAGTGCAATTATTCACCCTGCAGACTAAGTTCTATATAAGCGTAAGCATCATGAAGCATACCCTGGTCTGTGCAGCATGTAATATGTAATGTCCTTTATCTTCTTCACATCAGAGTTGTATTTTGTCTATATGATATGACTCTCACTCCAAGGTCATGTTGTATCTATATGGATATAGATATAGCACATGGACGAACACACACACACACACACACACACACACACACACACACACATCTGGGAGTTGTTGAATCTTCACACAGAAAAGTTGCTGGTAGAAGCAGACAAGTTCAAGATGATCCTGTACACAGCAACAGCTTCTCTAAGATGAACACACCCCACACCCAAAAACCCCATCTTCGTGTCCATCACTTAAGGGATGTAGGAGGCCTTATCTCTACTATGGGTTTGAACCTCTAAACTTCAAGTCTGCACTGAAGATAGAGCCTTGTCTGTACTCCCTGGCTGCTGCAGCCTTAGGAAAGCAGAGATAGAATATCACAAGGAAGAATTTGATGAAAAAACTCAGAATTCACATGAACATACAATCTGCCATAAGTTGCCTGGCATTTGTTTCATTCATTTGTAGTGGTCTGTGGACACACGCTATGGCTGAGTTCATGGGCATCTATTTAGGTCAGGTAGAGGCATGCTTTCAAGAGGCTGGGCTTCTATTACTGGAGACTGCTTCTTTACTTAGGATTCAAACAAGCTGTGTCTTCTCAGTTAGTTAAATGAAACATTTCATGTTTTGTGGGCAGTTTAGCCAGAATCTAATTGTTTTGTTTTCTAAGGAAAAACATTCTTTTTCCTCTAGGAGGGAATAGTTGGATTTGGTACTATTGAGTAGAGAAATTAAAGAGATAACACATGTTTTTATGTGTGAGTGGGTTGTTTCTTTTTCAATTAGTTTTATTTTGATGCCTTAACACCAACTCTCATGCCACTAACAACATTTCTGTCAATATAAAAATGAAGAGTTCCCATTCTTTCCTTTTCAAGATAGCTTGGAAATACCCAGCTCTCTGTTTCCAATTACTTCTCTGGCCTTGCTGAGCCTGAGCTCTGATCTACACTGTATTTATATGCTTTGAAGAAATGTTCTCAGGTGCTTGCTTAGGAACAGTTTAAGGAAAAGCTGAGTTTACTGCAAGAGAGAAAACTATGGAAAAACTTTGAGTTTTTTTTTAAATTGTATTTATCAAGCAAACATTATTAAGTATCTTTCATGAGGTAGGCACTCCTTGGACATTGAGCATATAGTCATGAACAAAACAAGTTATGATGCTTGCAGACTGTGGGAGAATACAGGTAGACCACTGCAAACATACATTTATGGATTATCAGTTGACCACAGTGCTCTAGAGAGCTATAAAGCATGGAAGAGGGTTAGATCATGATGTAGGGGTAGTTGGCAGTAGTCTGAATGAGAATGACTTCCAAAGGGTTCTAGTTGGTGTAACTGTTTTGGAAAGGATTAGGAGGTGTGGCCTTGTTGGAGGAAATGTGTCACTTGGGGTAGGCTTTAAGGTTTCAAAACCCACATTAGGCCCAGTCTAGCTTCCTTGCCTCCTGCCTGTGGATCTGGACATAAGTTAGCAGCTTCTGCTCCACTGCCATACCTGCCTAACTGCTGCCACACTCCTGCCATGGTGGTCATGGGTTTACCCTCGGTAATTGTAAGCAAAGCCTCATTTAGATGCTTTCTTTTAAGTTTCCTTGGCCGTGGTGTCTTTTCAAAGCAATAGAAAAATAACTAAGACTGAAGGAGGTGTCTATAAGTAGTGATGGCCATAGTGAGAAGGTGACATTTAAACAAAAAGCTTTCAAGAGATGAAGAATTAAGTAATTTAGGTCTTTGGAAAAAGAACAAGAGCCTTTAAATTGTCTTCAAAAACCCCTTACTGCATTCAATAAATATAGAATAATTTAAAAAAGAACAAAAGTACACATAAAAGAACTTTTTAAGGAAGAGACCTTAAAAAAGAAACCTGTCGTGGACAGTTGGTTCAAAAAGTATAAGAAAGCCATGATGGCTAGAGCAGAATGAGGCTGGGCTACAGAAGGGGAAAAGAGGAAGCTGAGGTCAGAGGTCACCTACCAATGGCTGGGAAGGTAGGAGGCTAGAAACTGGAGACCATGGACACTGCCTTGGCTTCTGAGAGGAACAGCCACTGGAGGCCTTTGAAAACAAAGCCACATTGTCACTTAGGTTGATAAGGATTACTCTTGTTGTTTTGTTAAGGATAGACTATAAGAGTAACAGTGAAGGTGAAACATTGAACAACTCTACAGTGGGTCCTCATTCAAATGGTGCTGATTTACAAACACACACACACACACACACACTCTCTCTCTCTCTCTCTCTCTCTCTCTCTCACACACACACACACACACACACACACACACACACACGTGCGTGCACACGCACACAAAGACCTCAAACCCTTAAACATAACTCCAAAGGAGGAATACAGGATTGATCCCCATGAACCTCTGTCCACACTTTTATCAATAGATTCACATAAAACCTTGCTTATGTATGTTTCTGCTAAAAAACACTTTGTCTATATTTAGATTCACCAACCTTGAGCTCATGGCTAACAGCACTATCATAAAGCCTGAACACAATTATCTAATGTACATACTTTCTCTGAAAGATACCCCACAGCATTCTTGCATTGCAGCACTATTTAATGCCATCACATATAGCTGTCATCAGTGAAGAGAAAGGGAAGAAAAATACATCCACAAAATGCAAAAGTGTGCATTAAATGTATTTCAAAAAGGACATTAGTTTTACTGTCACTGGTATAGTTTGGATTCTCATGTATGTGTGTATATAACCTGCACTTTTTCAATTTGTTTTTTATTTTTGACAGTTTGATACTTGTATTTGAAGAATTTTGGTTCTTAACAACACGGATTTCCCTCTGTTAATCCTCTTTCCTCCTCTGCTAAAACCATTTTCTTTTTAACATGTGCCCTGCTCTATATCATGTCTTGTGTATGTGTGAAAGAGAGCTACCCAATGAGTTTAGATAGGGCTGCCTGCGTATGATCTTCTGTAATCACACATTTCCAGAACTTTTACCAGCTTTGAATCTTTGTCTTAATTTTTGTCTACTGCACAAAGAAGCTTTACCAATGAAGGTGGAGACCTGTACTAATCTATGGCTGTGAAGTATTTAGAGAATAGTTTGATACCTTGTTCATTCATCAAGAAAATAACAGAAGTAGACTCTCTCCTAGGGCCTATTGCCTCTCAAGTCATGGGCTCTCGGTCATACTTACCATGAGTTCCCTTGGCATCCACTCTCTTCTGTCGAGTGGGTCTTAAATACGTTTTTCAAAAGCAATTGAGTGAGCCCTGTGGCAGTTTAGGAGGGCTCATATATTTGAATGTTTGGGCCCCAGCTGGTAGAGCTACCTGTGAAGGATTAGGATATGGCCTTGTTGGAGGAGATGGATCACTGGGGATGGAATTTAAGGTTTCAAAAGCCCACACCATTCTCAGTTGGCTCTCTCTGCCTCATACTTCTGGATCAAGATGTAAACTCTCAGCTTCAGCTCCGGCTCAAGCATGATGCCTGCCTACTTTTAGCCTTGCTCTCTATTATGATGAAGCTAGACTCACCCGCTGCAGCTCCAAACAAACTCTTTCTTCTATAAGTCTTAGTATCTTGTCACAACAATAGGTGAGTAACTAAGATGGTCCCATGCTATTCATGCTGTTATTGCACCAATAAAGACTTTATTTTCTAAAGTCAGCCATTGACTCCCAGGTCTTACAGCTAGGTGAAACTATTGATGATTTTTTTCCGCCAGCAGCCTGGATGCACCTTCTAGCACTGTGAAAGTTAGCCTTCAGGGAGGAAGCATACAGATCAGTTCCAGTTTGATTTCTCCATATTGTATGACCGTGTGTGATATATTCAGAAATACGGTCTTACCATCAAGGTCTACAGATCACCAAGAGAGATGACAATATCCTGTATTGTTTTGGGGGCTTCTAGGATACTTATCATTAACACCTTATTGGGAGAAAATTGCAAGAAACATTAAACTGAATATTTTCTACTGGATTAAACAGAATATTTTCTGTAGCATTTATGCTTAGGGCAAGGAACTCAAAACTTTTTTTCTCTCTCTGTCTTTTAAGACTTTTATGCAGAGGTTTTAATCTCCTACCAACTCCAGTAAATCCTTTTCTTGATTAACATGTCTGGTCCCTTCTCTCTTCATTTCCTGCCTGTCAATTCTTTTAAGACTAATCAGTTGAACAAGACTATGAGCTTGGACTCCAGCCAAAGGGGAAAAGACATGCGTCAACACTTGAGTTAGATTAAAGCCTAAATGTGCTTCCTGTCTCTGTGTTTCCCTCTTCTGAGTGTACCCTCTTAATCCAGAGTTATGTTTTGCCTCAGTCAATTAGAGTGGTGTTCTCTTTGTGACTCTGAACTTATAGTTAACATATCTCATACTTTTCATTGGATTTTTGATTAATGTCTATGTGTCTTCAACATTTAACCATTGAGAACAGTAAAATCTAAAGATATACTGTCTAAGGAGATGCCTTTTAAATAATGAGCTTGGTCTCTTCACTGTTTCTATGACTTCTTGGTCATTAGATTAGTAGTTTTGTCCTGTTTTGTGTTTGTATCACAGCCTGTTGCTACCTACTCACAGCCAACAGGACCAACCACTAATGGATTGAAATCTCTAAAGGGAAGAGTCAAAATGTTTTGTATCTACTTGTTTATTTCCAAGGTGCTCAATTGAGCAGCTCACAGCTTCCTAGTTTTATGTGTATCTGCAAATGACCACGGGAAATATATATATATATAATTTATTTATTTATT
>NC_022029.1:22177063-22182877 GCF_000317375.1 Microtus ochrogaster
GTCCTGGAACTAGCTCTTGTAGACCAGGCTGGCCTTGAACTCACAGAGATCTGCCTGCCTCTGCCTCCCAAGTGCTGGGATTTGAGTGCTCAACTAATGGTATCAGATAAACTAAATTCAGATACAGAATTGTGGCTAATGGGGATTTTTTTATTGGGGAGCCACTCTCCATTTTGTTCCTATGTATCTATGACAGCCTTTGTCTGGTACACTTCAGGAGTATTTGTGTAGTTACATAGCTTCAGATCCAAGTATTGTTTTTCTTTTGGTGAGGAACAGATTGCTTTCTATCTGACTAGCAATGTCTGTGTAGATTGGAGGTTTCCTGATGTGAGCAAGTTTTTCTGGATCTGTCTCCAAATTACCACTTTCAGATTTGGGGTTGAAAATGGCTGTTTCTGTCTGCGGTGCTGTAGTGTAAAAAGGCATTTGTTTTTGATTCTCAGTCTCGTGTCTTCAGCCAGAATCTATGAAACTGTGTCAGGCTACATTGTAAACTTTCAAGCACGCATTTCTGGCCATTTGCAATTCTTGGCATATTTATAATTTAAAATACTCATTCTAAAATTATTTTCTAAACTTTTGCTTGCAACCTAAGGGTCAGAAGAGTGAGGACCTCTTTAGTTCAAAGACAATGGAAATAGTATAATTTATTTTCCAATCATTTCTAATGCAAAAACATTCCTTGAATTAAATAGCTTCTTTTAATGTATGTCCATCTCACAATAAAATTAAAGAATGTTCTTTTACTTTCTTCCTGGATTTAAGGATTATCTTGTGTATAAAACTTCTTTTAGGAACTTAGCAAGTCAAAATAACACCATTTAAGTTGGTCTTAGTAAAAGAAAAATACAGTGTAATTTGAGAAATAGTCATAATTTTACATATATAAAAGCTATTTTGACTGAGATAGTATTTTAAGTGACATTGAAACATGGAGTAAATGTGGTTAGAAGTGTGGGATTCCCTGCTTTTCACTGAAATGACTCATGGAAGATGCTCGTAAATGCAACTCTAATTATGTGAGTTCTCTCTTTTACATTCTATTTTTTCAGAAAGACTTTCGAGTGTAGATCAGAAAAAGAAATTAAGATAGTGTTTTATTTGTGACACTATTATCATAACAATGTTGGTCTTCATGAACAATAGCCAGTCAAAAAGTATGTTAGAGATTTTATTTCCAAAAGAGCCTATTAGAAGTTTAATTGAAAATAAAACACTTCAATAGGGTCAGACCTCCTGTTTTGATAAGGTTTGCAGCTTTTATACTAATGGGGCCTCTTAAGGATGAAGTCTAATTTAAAATGTAAAGGAAGCTGAGGGGGTAATGTAAATTCCGAATGATTGCTCAGCCACTAAGCTTGGGTCTACTTGTTGCCTGCTAAATCTTCATTATAGCTCCCTCCCCATGCCTTATTCTAGGCTGTCAATCCCACTGTGCAGAGAAACTTACTGCAAAAGTCAAAATTCAAAGTTTAAAAATGACACTGTCACTTTCTATTCATCATCCCCTTTTCAGTTATGACATTCTTCAAGTTTCTCTTAATTTCAGAGTTATTTGTCAAACGTATACTTTTTGTTGATTATGTTCTAGTCACAATGTTCAAACGATTATTAGTGATTCATGGGTGAGCCTGCAATTTGTTTCTTTCTCTATACTTATACAGAAGGATGTGGGCCAACTTTAGTGTCATTCATCTGGCTCTCTTCATATCTGGAGAATTTTCTTTTTCTTACTTGGGAATCACCGACATGAGTTTCTGAACTTGGAGATTATGGAAGCCCCAAAAATGTGAGCCTATTTCCACCTTGTCTAAAGGTCAGAGAGTTGGAACTTCTGTTCCTTCAAGGTTATTGTCTGTTTCTACCTCAAAGGCCCTTCTAGATTCAGACAAGAGGTCTACTGAGTTCTCTCAAGGTTATTGTCAACAGGTGTGTCCAATATCCAGAATTTGTATTTCAGGTATTGAGAAGTAGATCTGTTTCTACCTCAAAGAAAAGTCTAAGGACCCAATTAAGTTCCTACTCCCTTAGGGAGATAACAATGGATTCCTCTTAGTGAGTGGTTTGCTTTTGTACAGAGTGTTTTGGTCTAGAATGTGAGTGTTACTTGTCTTGTTTTAGCAACAGAATGTTTAATTAAGAATGTAGCTCACAATCTTCAACTGGTCTATTCATTTCCTTGTATCATGTTAATGCAATTTTCTATTTTACTCCTAACTTTTGGGGCTGTAGTATTTAAACAATTGGAAATTAAAGTATCCACTGGAACTTCCTCTGGTACTGTCCTATGTTTTTGTTTTGTTATTTTCACTCACATCTTTGTTTTCTTTACTAACTTTTCTAATCTCCACGCTCCTACCCTGGTGAGTGATAAACTTGTTGAACCTGGTCTAAAACAGGAGACAGCGAGGTACTTTCCCTCAGTTTTTAACAAATTTTTACCAGACCTTGGAAGCTTGACCAATATGCCTGCCTCATCAGTTTGGCTGCTGCTGCTATTGTTGTGAGGTTGCTCTGCTAGACTTTCTTCTTGCTTTTGGGATGGCTGCTAATGGATGCTCTCTGCCTTATGCCCACAGTTCTGTGTTTGCTTCAGAGCCCTGGATATCTCACAACCCTGGAGATCCCACACAAGTATGGAAACGGCTTTATTCAATGTGCCATTCTCATTGCAGCCACGTTACCTGTGTGCTCAAGTTTTTAGAGACTTTAAGTAAAAATAGATATGTAAGTTGCTTTCTTCAGTTTGCCTATGTAATAAATTCAAAAGTCATAAGCACCGAAAAATAATGAGATTGTTCTAACCTCATAATGATGAGGATGTTGCTATTAGCCTCTTCACCATTTATGACTAGTTCTTTCTCTGGGACCATTTCAGAACTTGAAGGTAATACAATTTTGATGGTCAGTTTTGCTATTCTTCACTACTCATAATACGACATGGTAGTTATGATCATGGATGTTGGAGCCAGATCATTAGGGTTTGAAACAGCACCACTATTTACTATTCCTATGCTCTTGGACAAATCACTTGGTCTATTTATAGTCTCCAGTTCTTGGGATTGTTCAAATATATAAAGAGGTAACACACAAATCTCATAATAACTTATTAAATATAATTAAATATTGTGTTAATATTAAATAATACTACTTTGTAGAGTACTACAATATCTGCAATTTCTATTGATGTTCACTAATCATGCTCCATATATATATATATATATTTTTTAAATCATCTCTTTTATGCATTTCTGGAAGCTTTGATTTATTTGAATGTATTGTTCTACTTCAGTAATTACCTGTTAGCTAATGTAGCTGGAAACTCCCCAACTTGTCTGTCCCAAGTGATAAAGCTTAGTTGTGTTCTAAGATTGATGACAAATCACATATAAATGATCCCCTAAGATGCAAATGGCAAACCCAAAGCTTTGTTTTCTGCTCCTGAGAATCCCTATCCATGTTAATGGAAAGAGGTAGGAGCAACAATCCTCTCTTAGATCCCAGTGGAAGTAAAAAGGAATGGTCTATTTCCATGCAACATTCATTCTGAAACTGATCCAGGTCACTGAGTTGGTACAAATGAAGTTCCTCTCTGCTTCAACTCAATTACTAATGAACATCCTGATTGCCCTCAAAAGTAAATTGGCAGCTGTAGTAGGTGATACAAGGAATTTGTACCTCAGGCAATCCAACTATAGATTTCTGTCCTCAATGTAGCTTCCAGATAGTCCCCCAAGGAGAAATTTAAGTAGAACATTTTGAGTAAATACTAAACAGCGAAAAAAAAATATAGACAAACAGGAACCAGAACTTGGAGTTTTAGTTCTCTGAAGTAGGGCCAGAGCTGGCCAGATTAGGACTCCCTTTTCTCTTTTTCCCGAATCTGTCCCTGAGGTTTTGGCAGAGTGAGTGGTATTCCTTCTTTTTGCTTTTTCCACATCCAGGGCTGGCAGCGTGGTGAAAGACATTCATGTCCTACCAGAGCTAACACTGTCATGGTTGGAAAGTTCTAGTAGAAAACATAGAGCTTAGTGAGACCTCTCCATCTATACCAGTACTTCACAGGTATTGAGTTGATCCACATGGGAGTGTCGGCATTTATCAACTGTCTGGATAAACATGGACAATATTTAAGAATTACATGAGGTATATAATTTTGAAGCAATGCAGTATTATTAAATAATTAGAAAGAATTCCTCTTATTTCTTACACAAATAGGAAAGGAATGGAATACAGAGTTATAAAACTCTAGGTGAATGCCTTATAGCTAAGGATTGCCATTGTTTTTCTAGTATATTTCTCAAAAAGTTACACATGACCTTCACAATGTTCAGAAAGGTCACAGAAGATCTTCCTGATCATAGAAATCAGATTCAGTCCATTTTTGCACAGACCAGAAATCTTTAAAATAGTGTATTGAATCAATAAGACATTTTCTTTATTTCATTATTACTATTGGACTAAATCTCGAGCTGGAGTGATAGTGGCATAACTACATGGATCAAAATAGTAAAACAGTACAGTGGGTTAACTGACTTTGTCTCGGTGCTTGCAAAAGAATGAAGTACATCTTATTATAATAAATGCAGCTAGTTCAACAGTGGTCTTGCCTCAGTGTTTCCACAAATGTGAAATGCATCTCATTATAACTACCACTTACTTCAAGATAGTTTGAAAGCTTATTGTAAAGTTATTTTAAAGGATTTAAAAAAAAGATAATTTTAATTTGTTTTTGCTTTTTAAAGGGTATAATTGGATAGCATGGCTAACTCGCTTCAGCCTCCTGAGGGCTGGGATTGTAGATATGTGCATCATGCCTAGTAAAAACAAAATTGTTTGAAAAAGTATTTTTACTTATAAACTGCATTCTTTCATCTTAATATAGAATGTAATTTGTCATTTAAGGAGTTTTCTCATGTTTCCTATAGCAATCTCTTCATAAACAAATTGTTGAAAATGTATTTTTCACAGTTTGAGATAATAGCTCAACAATTTTATGATGTAAATATACTTATGGTAAATATGAATTTTACAGAAAGTTTAGAATAATTTCTATGGCTTGGGAGTATCATGACAAAGCCTATAAATATACATTGGATTGAATATCCTACTGAGAATAACTTCATGCAGAGTTTGAATTAGATTTGGAAATTTTCTGAAAGCATAAAATATTAGTTAATCACATACTTATTTTTAGTTATTGATGATGTAATATTACCGAAGAAGCACTTTTATATGTTAATACTAGCAGTTCATTACTCATTTTTTGTTTATTTGTATTTTTTTCACTTTCTATGTAATAAGTCTTTTTGTTATTTACTTAAAACTCATTTATGAATGAGCCCATAAGGAGGTCATCATGCATTGGGGTGAAAAACTATGTGTTTTCTATGTTTTTTAAAAAATGTCAAATTGTATAGAAATAAAATGGAATCATGTTCTTTTTTATGGAAACAAGAAAAAAATAATTAAAAAACACTCTAGGGAAGGGGGCTAGAATCTAAGTCAAATTTAAGAAGCTATATAAAAAACATTAATATTTGTGAGAAATTTATGATAATGACTACATAAATGAGACACCTACAATACCTCAATTTGACTAAAGTTTTCTAAGCACTGTTTTAATATTTCAATATATTGAAATATTTAAGTAAAAGTAAATTTAAGTAAAAGTAAAAGGAGAAAATTTCATTTTCAAGCTTTAAATGGTATTGATATTAAACACCGTGTCTTCAGAAAGATAACATTTCTGGAAGTTAGAAATTTATAAACTAATACTTGGCTTTTTACTTGATAACTCTTTAAATTTTA
>NC_022029.1:22182977-22184455 GCF_000317375.1 Microtus ochrogaster
CTTTCTTTCTTTCTTTCTTTCTTTCTTTCTTTCTTTCTTTCTTCTGAGACAGGCTCTCTCTATGTTTTCCAGGCTTGTTTGAACTTGTAATCTTTCTGTGTCAGTCTCTTGAGAATTTGGGTTTGCAGGCACACAACTACTGTATGTACCTTGTTAACCTTTATGTTTTCAAGGAAAACTAGACTTTCCAAACTATGGATCCGCTCTGTTTTCTATGATTTCTTGAATATTTCTTTAGAAAATATATTGAAGAATATACGATGTGAGATAAATCCGTAAGGTTAGGCAACTTTCAAAACAGCACAGCCTTTGTTTCCTGTGACATGAATGGTAAAGCTTCCATTTTCTGTATTCTATTAAGTTACTTTTGAGCAGAGAATTGGACAGTAATTCCCATTGCTTATGGAATCTTCTAACCTCAGGCTTTATATCAGCTTTAAATTTGAGAAATTTTAATGAAGGGCTACCATTTTAGAGACTAGGTTTGTTAGTCTAAAGCACATTTCGGAGTTACTTCTCTAGTTTGTTGACATGATGGACAGATGAGGTCCAAAGGTGGTGGAAAGACCAGGAAGTGTCCTGCAGAGTTTCCTTCAGAGTCATGATTATAGGTTATTGAACACGATCAATGAGGAATGTGTCTGGAGCTGTGGTCAGCTCCTTATAGGTTTGTATTAAGTTCACTTTTAGCCAAAGTGTGTGCTTTTGTTATGGCCTTTGTTGTGCCGTGGGGTGCCCATTAACAAAGCCTATTTAAACCCTTCATTAGGGGAAGGGAGGCGTGCAACTTTCCTTTAGTCACTGGTGCACGGGTATTTTTCAATCAATTCCTTATTGTCTTTACAGACGTGCAATACATTTTCTTTATACATTTTTGAATTCTATATGCTTACTTCATAATCCTAGATTTTCCCAGCCATTTAAGTCATCCATTTAAATACATTTGTTCTATTTTTATTCTCTTGTGTCTATTGTTTTATCGGGCAGTTTCAATATTCTGGTACTACATAAGCTTGCCCCCTTACTCAGGCTCTGGAGTCTGTAATAATAGCAATCAAGGCAGTTCGTCCTGACAAATGTGTGTCAGGAAGAGCCTGCTGTGGCTTTGAAATATTGAAAGTGACTGATAACATAATGTGTAGCGCAGAATAAATGCATACAAATGGGAGTTTCAGCTGAGCAGTCAAAGTATGAACTAAATACAGTGTCAGAACTCGGCCCTGAAAGCTCCCGGTGCCAGTGGTTACAATGGCAAATTACTAAATGCACTTTGCAAAATGTTTTATGAATAAAGCAGAGACCAGAGAGTTATCATCCTTCACAGTGACTTGGTTTCCGAGGGGAAACACAATGAAGTGATGTGACCTTAAAAAAAAACTTCCTGGCGTGAAATGTCAGACATTAAGAAGATAAAAGTAGCAAAGGGCGATGGAGAAATACAATGAGGACGACAATATGAGCGTTAAACGTAGAAGGTG
>NC_022029.1:22185079-22191489 GCF_000317375.1 Microtus ochrogaster
AGGGCTCCATCAAGTGGCCGTCCAGGGCTCCATCAAGTGGCCACCCAGGGTTCCATCAAGTGGACGTCCAGGGATCCATCAATTGGCCATCCAGGGCTCCATCATCAAGTGGCCGTCTAGGGCTCCATCAAACCCACTTCATTAGTGGTCTCATCACACCTGCAGTTTCATTATCGCCGCTGGTAAACTGGAGCCCAAAATATTAACTGAGAAATTATACAAATAAGGAACTTTAAGTTTCAATTTGTGAGCCTTCATGCTATAACCTGGTGGTGTCTTGTACTGTGTTGTTCAGGATGTGTGCCAACCATTCTTTTGTCCTGTGTATCCACATTGTATATCCTATCCACCCCTTTGTCAGTGTCTTTAGGTTGCTAAGACTGTTGCAGTATCAACCTGCTTGGGTAAAAGTAGGTCTCTTTTTGGTTACTAGTGCTCCAAAGTTCAAGACTACTGAAGCAAAAAAAAAAAAAAAAGAGCATTTGAGCAAGAAAATACAGACAGCTTAATTCTGATACTTGTACGCCAATGCTACAGAGCCTACAGGAAAATAACTTTTTAAATATGAGGCTTAGTATTTCTTGTAGTTGCAGTTATCCACTGGGGGCCTTGGATTACATCCCACATGGTTCAGAAGGAACGGTTGCATTAAGATACACCCAGAAACTTACAGGAAAATATTGACTGGTAAATTGCTAAAACCCGTTCTCATTTTTGAAAAGCATACTGACATTTAAAATGGGACATTTGAGGAAAAAGCTAATAAAACTAAATCCTTTTAATATTTGAACACTGACTAGCTGGCAAATAAGGTATGAGACTCGCTAGCTTTACATATGACATATGTCTTCCTGACTTCTGCAACGATAGAGCTCCTAATAAAATCAGCCCTTGATGCTGAGAGTCCGGCGGGAGACTGGACTGTCACCTAGGAAAGAAACTGTTTTGCACTACAAACAAGTTATGTCTTCAAAATTCAGTTAAGTATTTAGGCTACTGGTGGACACCCCGCCCCCCATTTCCTTCGTCTTTCTTTTCTTCCTTCCCTGGCTCTCATTTCTGGCCAACTATATTTGGAAGGCAGCTCATTCCTCCTCAGGGATGTCAAAGCTGGAAATGTAAGTTGAAAGAGTCTGCGCGTATTCTTCTGGCAGTTTTCACACATACAAAACAGAACACTTCTGGGCAGTGTTATAAATATTGGTATTATGGAATCTGCCTCAAACCATGTTCTTTTTAGAAGTGTGAATGGATTTAGTTTTTTTTTTTCAAGTCTCAGAGTTCAAGAGTCTAAGTCGGGGATTCACTGGAACTGGCAGATGCCTTAGGAGCTGCTGCCAAATATATTAAGTAATAAAAGCACACTTGTCTTTTCTGCCGCTATTGGGGTGGTTATCTCAAGAAGGCTGTACACTACACTATAAATGTGGGGGGTCTTGGAGACTGCTAATGGTGTCCCCATTCTTCTTCCTGTAGTTTACACAGGGTTTTAAAAAACGTTCCACATTCTGACTTATCTCTAAAGTCTAATTCTTGGCCCCATTTTAACTGCATCTCTCATCTGGATTAGTGTAGTATGTTTATGAGAACTCCCTGAGAGCTAGAGTCTGGATAAACAATAACAACACTGTGTGACTCTTTATGGAAATTAAGCCTTTTGTATCTGATGTCTCCGAGAACCTTTGCTGACTTCTGATCATGCTCAGGATCAGTCTGGGCATGGCCAGGAGTCTCCCGCCTCAGTGAATGGGGTTGAGAGGTCCCCTTAGTCCTTACATCGTCTCTAGAACCCATTTGCTGTATATCCCCATCATCTTGATGCTTTGTCAAGCTTTTTTCTCCTGTCCCTTCTACTGAATATTTACATCGCCAACTCTGTTTATTGCCAGGTTCGCTACAGCCTATACACAGACGGCTTGAAAAAGACCTGCTTTTGTCCTCTCAGTTTTAAAAGCTTTTATATATTTATTTTATGTGTATGGTGTACAACTTCATGCCAGAAGAGGGCATCAGATCCCATTATAAATGGTTGTGAGCCACCAGGTGGTTGTTGGAAATTAAATTCAGGACCTCTGGAAGAGCAGTCAGTGCTCTTAATCCCTGAGCCATATCTCCAGCCCCCCTCTTGATTCTTGAGGCTGAGCTCTTGTTTAGGCTGCTTGTGAGGTTCTGGGCTTCAACTCTTTTGGCCCGCTACAAGTCTGTGCTCTGGGCTTCTGTTCTTAAGGAAAAACAGTCATATTGCATAGGGCACAGTGCATTGACTTGCTTTAACTTCAAGTTCTTCTTTAATATATAGTTACATTCTAAGGTGCTGGGGCTGAGGGTTCTGCATTTTGACATATAGTGTTCTCCAGCTTCTGTGGTTGAATTCTCTTCTCAGTGGCAACTTTCCTAGGGAACCTTGCCAACCCTTCTATAAACAGACATTTCCCTGTGTTTCTACCTCGCACCAAGTGAGAAGAAAGTCATGTATTTATCTGCTCAGTAGAGAGTAACTGACTTGCAGGCTGTATTATATTGTAAATGCACTGTCCACCGTGAATATCCACCACTTAGCATGTGGTTAACACAGAGCCACCAAGGTATCACACATACACATTGCAAAGAAACCTGTCACTCCTCTCAGAAGCCCACACTTGCCGTGTAAGACTTTACTCTTTTTTTTTTCTTATAGGCCCTTTCTAATTTAATAAACTCAACTTTGCATTGTTATGGGCTCACTCTGCAGTTAATTTCTTTTTTAAATCCTCAAATCCCCGTTGATTTGAGGCTGGATAGAGGTCTTTAAACAGAGCTCCCCAGGCCGTGTTCCCTTTGCTGGAAACAAGCCTATGTTTTCTCTTCAGGTTGTCTTCAAAAATTTTTATGTGTCCTTAAGGTTATATTCTACACTAGTCCTCAAATGGGAAGCACCACATACTCACACAGAGGGTGACGTCAAGGTGGCATCAAGTCCCACAGCAAACTCTGCTCACAGAGCTGCATAGATTTTAAACTGTAAGGACAGAAGCAAGGAGAGATTGGAGCCCAAAGGTGCCCTTTGCTGGTGCTCATCATGGGACCCATCTTTCCTGTACAGTGTGAGCTCCACGGAGTGATGACATCCTTTTAGATACCCCCCACCCCAAACCGCAATCTGGCAGCCCTGAGACTCATCAAGTTCTCTGTTCTCAGAAGAAAACCTCCCGTGCTGCTTGCAAAACTGGTGTGTACACAAGGGCATCTCTGGTGGCAAAGAAAGGGAGCATTCTAGCCCGTGGGGCTATGTCAGTTGGCCGTCTGCTGTCAGGGCTGAGGTAGAATTCACTGATGCCAGAGGATGTGGGAACACTC
The DNA here is from genome assembly GCF_000317375.1 of Microtus ochrogaster. Classification (NCBI taxonomy): domain Eukaryota; kingdom Metazoa; phylum Chordata; class Mammalia; order Rodentia; family Cricetidae; genus Microtus; species Microtus ochrogaster. Next base: position 22,188,416 of record NC_022029.1, read on the forward strand.
ATGACGGGATGCAATGGCTCGTTATTTCAGTTTCACCAGGAGGGATTTCTTCACCATCTTTTGGGAGATTATGTAGAATCTGTACCCTAAAGTAGCCAGTTTTCAGTGAACGATTTTACAGACGATGGTCACAGTGGCTATTTTAGACCTAAAATGGTCACCTTCACATCTGAATAAAACTGAATCCTATCATTTTGTATTCAGCTTGAGAGCTCTACAAACCTTTGTTTCATAATGGGAAGAATTCTGTAGCGTGTGTATAAAAGGTTTCAAGGGATGACTCCGTTTAAGCTTTCGGTTTGTTCTCCTTTTATTTTAATCAATGATAACACAGAAAAGCTTTGCTTGAAGTTTTTTTTTTAAAGCTTTTCTTTGAACAAGCCACTTTTCTCATTTATTTTTTACAATTTTATACATGCACTGAAGGTCAAAAAAGTTCTTAGATTTAAAAGTAGGACATAGAATTCTGCATAAAGCATCCCAAAGGGCGTTTTATTTTATTTTATTTTTTAATGTAAGGAATCTGAGAGGCAGAGTCAGCAGCATTGGCTTACAAGAGTATCTGCCACTTGTTATTTCAAACACTGAACTGCCTGAAAATGAAGCCAAAGGAAGGCTCCTGCATGAGTTGCTTAAACATCATTCTCCCCCCTCCCCACTTATGCCCCTCCATAGAAAACGTAAGTGATGTGTAGTTTTTAAAATCTTTGATTTACAGGGAGGAAAGTGGAAGCATTGACAGAGGTTGCTGACTTTTAATTTTGTCCGGATTAAAAACAAAACTATGCTTCTATCCTAAATGAAAAGGCACTGCTTTCTCCTAATATAAAAACATACAATCTCAGAACAAATAGAAGCTCTTTAAATTGAGTTCATTGAGTTAATCTCAAATTTATTTGTTCTGATTTCCCCTCACTTCATGATGGGTTGGGGACTGTTCCCTTAGGGCTGATATTTGCATGTGGAAGGGCTTTAGAAGTTAGTAATATGCAAACAGATTTTTGCCATGTAGACAGGCTATCTAAGCTGAGGGAGGCAGCAGGGCAAGAGTTAGCCAGAGGCAGTATATGGTGTGAAACCAAGGCTTTGAGGCACAAATCAGCCCTAAGATTCTCTCAGTACCTCAGCAGGTACACTTAGCAGGTATGCTGGCTAGTTTTATGTTGACTTGACACAAGCTAGGTCATTTGGGAAGAGGGAATTTCAATTGAGAAAATGTCTCCTGCTTTGTTGGCCTTTAAGTGAGCCTTTTGGTGCATTTTCCTGGTTGATGATTGGTGGAGGTTGGGAGGGACAGCTCCTTGTGGGAAGAGCCACTCTTGTATTAGAGATCCTGGGTGCTATAAAAGAAAGCAGGTAGAGCAAGCCATGAGCAACAAGCCAGTAAACTGCACTCCTTCATGTCTTCTGCATTAGCGCCTATGTCCAGACACCACCTTGTTTGAGTTCCTTCTCTGACTTCAGTAAGTGATGGTATAAGGTGAAATAAACCCTTTATTTTTGGCCGTGATATTTTATCCCAACAATAGAAAGGCTAATGAAGACTGCAGGAGAGAAGGGAGGCCATATCTTGTACATCCTTTGTACATCTTTTGTCCTTATTTTCATCATGCCTGATTCAATACTTCTTACCTACTTACATTCAAAACACACAATGTTGATGCCTGAGTAGAGTCTGATGGCTACAAATCTGTGGGTAGAAATAAATATTAAAGAACAATACTAGGGAAATCTAGAATTATGTGTCATTTGATCTCTCCCAGGGTCAACTGTCTCATGCTAGTCTTTTCTTTTTGGGCTTTGTTTCTTTGAGGTAGTCTGATAAAGATGACCTTAAAACACATGACAAAGTATCAGTAGTTTAAGTTCACAGGATTTCACCAGATTTTTGATATGATGCAGATGGGGAACACCAAGGTTGTAGGAGACTTAATTTTCTTCTTCAAACAACAAAAACTATCAATGTGAGGTTTTCTTCACCCTTTGTGAAAGCCAGGTGAGATTTAAGTGACTATAATCCATAGTATTATAACCTGCTGACCTGGCCTGTCACCTGGGTACCCTGTATAATGGATCATTGCTGTAGATCCCCGGCAGGCAGGGGGCAGCGGTCCCAAGAGCAGCCAGGCCTAGGCAGGGACGATGCATGAGACCATGAGGCAGGTCTCCGAAGGTGGCTGGTTCCTGGGGTGCCCTCTGTGGCGAGACATGTGGACGGCGGGTGAGAGACAGACAGATAGGCACACCATGTAGTGTGAGGTTGGATATTTATTTAGTGGTTATGAAAGGGAAGGGAGAAGGGGAGAACAGAGGGTCAGAGAGAGAGAGAGAGAGAGAGAGAGAGAGAGAGAGAGAGAGAGAGAGCTGAGAGGAGGGAAGAGACAGAAGCTGTCTCTCCAAGAGGGAGATGGAGAAAAGAGACTAAAGGCTGCCAACAGTAAGGGAGTGGGCATGGCTTGTCTCTTAAAGAGGCAGAACAACCATTACACCCTGTCCCTTTAAAAGACAAGCCCCGCCCACTCTCAACCTCCCTTCTGCTGAGGCAAGTGGACCCTCTCTCTCTCTGCCCTTCTTCTGGAGAGGCAGCTTCTGCCTTTCTTCCTTCTCCCCTCTTCTCCCTCCCTTTCTTCCTTTCCCCATCCATAACCTTCTAAATAAACCCTACACCCAAACGCTCCCTCTGCATGATGTATCTGTCTGTCTCTCACCTACCACAGCCTCCGTCCACCAAGGGGACCCCTGAGATCTTGGGTGATGAGCTGCTGTCCCTCGTGAGACTGGTACTCTACCACCTGTTTATAAATGATTACATTGGTGAATGACTCAGCCATGGTCTCTCCACATTCCCTCCCTCTCGTGGGCAGGCCAGCTGAGGACACTTGGGGACCCTGGACATGGCCACTTTCCGACATCCTGTGCCTGCTCCATCACTGCAAATGGTATGGTTCCCTTCTTCAAGTCAGTTTTCAGTCACATTCATTTCTGGTTGCTCCCTTTGACTAAAAACTGAGATTTGGTACTGTTGCTGTTCAGACGATTTGAAAATGGTCTTGCTGTTCAGACTTTTTTTTTTT
>NC_022029.1:22191594-22211780 GCF_000317375.1 Microtus ochrogaster
CCCCCGGAACACTCAGAAGTGGTCCTATTGCCACTGTTTGAACTTTTTGTCCTTTCAGGTAATTTGGAGTGGTCCTTCACCCCACACAACATTCGGGAGATGTCCTATTAGTTGCCTTTGGGTTTTCACCCTTCTCACATTTTTAACCATGAGTAACAAACCCTCAAAAGCTATCTGTCCAAATTCTGCCCTGATATGTCTTTTACAGACCCTAAACCCTCTGCCTTATTTACAGATTCCTAGCCTTACCTGCCTTTGCACTAACAAATGACCTGTGTACCCCTTAAATAACAACTAAGGTGGGAGCTTTCTAATGACTACCAGCAAACAGGACTCCCAGTGTCCTGCCGGCATCTCAAGTCTGTATGCTTTTCCTTTCACTGGGCAGCCCCATCCCCATCTGCCGCTAAACCCTCTTTTTCTCACTTGTTTACCTTCTCTTGTCCCTATCCCTTCTATTCTATCTCTGCCACTGCTACCGCTGGCCCCACAGAAATGGGCAAGATTAGTTTGATCTGGAGGCAGTTGTTTCCAGTTCTAGCCCTTGCTCCCCACTGTGGCTGGTGGCATGGTGGCTCATGGTAATGAGTAATTTTCCTCTCTACTTCATATATGAAAGAATGTGTGAATGGTGTGTGTAGTAATAAGAGCGGCGGGCTGCTTCCCGCCACCTGGCAAGCTTTACCTGAAATAATACATGGACACTGTATTCTTTTAAACACGGCTTGGCCCTTTAGCTCTAGCCCTTACTGGCTAATTCTGATATCCCAATCAACCCATCTCTAATAATCTGTGAGCACCGGTCTTTCCGGGAAGATTCTAGCCTACGTCCATCCTGGGTCGGAGCTTCATAGCGTACGCCTCAGAGAGTAGAGCTATACCCGCGTCCGCCCAGGAGCCGGGAGCATGGTGTCTCTGCTCCAGGGAGCAGAGCTGTCGAGTCTGTCTGAGGTGTCTTACCTCACTTCCTCTTCCTCCCAGCATTCTGTTCTGTTTACTCCACCCACCTATGTTCTAAGCTATGAGCCCAAGCAGTTTGTTTATTACTTAACCAATGAAATCAACAGATTGATATATGACACTCCCACATCATGGTGTGGCCACCCAGATATTTTCTGTTTTAAATGTATGTTCTACACGACCTCTATGTCTCTCTTGATATTTATATCTGTTTAATGTAGCATGATGGGCCAGGCTTGTTGGGGTTTCTGTCCTGCCCTGTTCCCACAGCCAGCAAGTCCCAAAGAAAATCACACAGAGGTCTCCATAAGATTATAAACTGATTGGCCCATTAGCTTAGCTTCTTATTAGCTCTTGTAGCCTATATTAACCCATTATTCTCACATATGTTGGCCACATGGCTCAGTACCTTTTTCAGCAGGGCAGGTTACATCTTGCTTCTTCCATGTTGTCATTGCCCCACCTCTACTTCTGTCTGGTTTTCCCGCCTATACTTTCTGCCTGGCTAATGGCCAATCAGTGTTTATTTAAAACATGATTGATAGAATACAGACAATTCTCCCAAACCAGTTTAAAATTCCTGCTGTGGCTTTATAAACATGGTTTCTCCATACAACACATAACTGCTACCATTTTGACTGATGTCAGGTGACCTTACCATCATTTTGACTAAGGGCAAGTCAGGTGACCTCATCACCATCTTGACTAAGGACAGTTCAGATGACCAAGTTATTCCTTGCCTAGTCTTGCGGTTGACTTACATTTTTTTTGTTTTTTTTTTCACATTTTTTAAATTTTTTTTATTGAGAAAAGGAAAAAAATGTTTCCACCTCCTCCCAGCCTCCCATTTTCCTCCTCCTCCTCCCAATCTTCTCCCCCTCCCCCCACAATTCCTCTAACTTACTCTGTTACATATATGTTTTGTGCAGTGGCATGCTCACTAAAAGCACCCACTTTGCCCAACTCCCATTTAATGTGTGTCTGTGTCTGTGTGTGTGTGTGTGTGTGTGCATACATGTGACTTGAGTTAACTAAGTATAAATATAAGTTAGCTCTAACTCTGTGTGTATATCTGTATAAAACTTGGGTTGAACTGGGTGTTAATGTACATATATTTACTGTTAAATGTTATAATTGTCTGTTCAGTGGATCTCATTCCAGACTGGGAGAGCACTGGGTCTTATGTTTTGGATTGGTGTGTGCTTTTAAGTCTCTTACAGGAATACTGTATATGTAATCTAACTCTATTTTAAAATATATTAAGCTGCTCTCCATTATTGTCAGTTCTCCTGTTAAGCTTCTGTTGCAAAGTTTTTTCTTCTTTGTCTTTCACAAGTATAAATCTTTCCTGTTAAGTTAATAGTCAGTACACTCAAGCCTAAACCCAGCTCTCCAGGCAGATTCTATGCTGTAGTTATAACTTATCTGTACCAGATAAATAGCCCTCAACTGCTCAAAGACCTGGGGAATATGGTATTTAAAGGTTTAATTATTAAAAACTTTTCATAATAGAGAGACAGGTTGGCTCCTAGCAGCAGCACTCTATTTCCTCCAAAGAAGACAGAAGACCGGTGAACACAGAACAATGTCCATCTGTAATTTGCTTCATCAACTGTCATGCACTGACCACTGGGAAAAACTGCCTTTCATCTAAACTGAAGATCTCCAGACAGTGTATAGAATCATTGGAATTGACAACCTAGCTGCTCAGGTCAAGGTAGGCTTGTCTTCCTACAGATTTTCTAACACACAGGATCTTCTGGAGTCTGGCAGGCCCTGCTCCTAACAACAGAAGGCAAATACAATCCTGACGCCCCTGCCCTCAATGATCATAGAAGACTCTGAGGAATGGCTCTACGTAGCCAACCAAGTAAGTTCTCTGTCATTTTTTTAATCAACAACCAAGTAAAATTTTATCCTTCTCAAAGGTCTCTGATGCAGTTTGACAGCTGAGAGGTTTTATCAGTTTAATAGGACAAACTCACCGAACAAATTTCAGAATAACTTCTTAACATGTTCTAAATAAAGGGTGTTTTGAGATATACAAATGCGAATTATTAAGGTGTGTGCCTACAAGCTATAAAGGTGTGAGGGCAAATCAAGTTATCAAATTTCTCTCTCACACTGCCTTTCATAATCTTAAAATATTTTTCATTGTGCAAAAACATCTGTCACAGTCATTTTGACATAAATATGCTGCTGTTTATACAATGTATACATCTAAAATTTATGTTCTCACAAATTCAAAAATTCTTGTGTTTCCAGGGAGCCAAATTGAAGGATCTACCTTAAACAGGTCAGATATACCCCTCTCAATTCCCTGGTTCTAAAATATTTTTTTTTCTTAAACTTAACTTTGTTCTCTGTTCTGCCAACACTTTGCCAGGTCCAGGAGACACTGGACAGTTCCATAGCACAAACCCTGGACAGGAATAAAGTGACCAGTTACCCCAGGATATGACCAGCACCCAGCTTTCTCAGGTATTCCCCCAAGATGACACTCACAAATAAGCAGGAAGCAGTCTTGAGAATCTGCCGCCCCAATTCCCTCAGTCTGCTATGCATAACTTCCTGTCGTTTTATTATAAGAAAAGGATGGGGTTGTTATAATCTGCTGGCCTGGTCTGCCAGCTGGGTACCCTGTCCCTTTAAGACATAAGCCCCATCCACTTCCAACCCTCCCTTCTACTGAGGCAAGAAGACCCTCTCCCCTGCCCTTCTTCTGAAGAGCTATCTTATGCCTCTCTGCCTTCTCCCCCCTCCCTTCTCTCTTTTTCCCCCTTTCCCCTTTCTCCCTTTTCTCCTTCCTTTCCACCTCGATAACCTACTAAATAAACTCTATACTCAAACTCTCTCTCTGCATGATGCATCTGTCTCCCACCCACCAAGGGGACCCATTGAGGCCTTGGGTGACCTGCCGTTGCCCCTTGCTGTCCCTCTTGGGACTGCTGCCCCTTGTGAGACCAATCCCTCACCACCTGTTTATAAATGATATCATGTAGCATTTTTACTTCCAAGGGATTATGTTAATAATAATAGACAGGACAAGTTACTGTGACAAGGGCTACAGACAAGCATGTGGTAGGCTGAGGGCGGAGCCTAGCATCAATTAAAGTCAACAGTCAAGTGTTTGAAGAAAATCAACTGTTTAGATGTCTAGCCTGAGTTACAGATTCTCCAGTTTCTCAATGGGATTCCTGGGGGCAACCCCAGGGGGCAACAACAGCAACCAGGGAAAAATTCAAAGACAAAGCCAGATGATCAATATAGCCACATGAAAAGTGACTTTCATTTGGGGAAGGTGTTGTTCTCGTTGATGAAGTAGAAGAAATTCAGTAATGGTAACCGAATTAGATATTAAACAGGAATCATAGCTTCGAACTCGTGTGTAACTTGTTTATTGAGTCCATGTGAATAATCCCTGGTTTTCTCCTGTTTCCTTAGCTATGCTTTTGCTTTGTATTTTGTTTCTTTATTTACTTTTGAGGCAGGGTTTTGTTATAGCCCAGGCTGACTTTGTATCCTAATTCTTTGGTCTTAGCCTCCTAAATGCTAGGATTCCTGCAGGCACCATCACACTAGGCTTTCTAATTGACTACACACAATAATGATATCACATATTTAGATGAGTTAACAGAAGGTTGGAGTCACCAGCACATGGTTGAATTTACAAATAAAAGTATTTCCCAAATTACTGGAATATCTCACAGCATAGAAAAGATGAAGCAATAAAAGAGATAAATTAGAAGGAATAATAGAAAAGAACAAGAAAGTCAACAACCATGTATTAAAATAATGGTTCTCAGGATGCCTATGATAACAGCAGGAACTGGAACTTGGTTAGAAATGAAAATTATGCACACTCTAGAATCAGAAATGCCAGGCCTGGAGGGCATAAATGATTGTTTTGTCAGGTCCCCCAGGTGCTCTGACACTTGCTTAAAGGTTGACAAATTCTGTCTCTCAGGATGAGGACCCCAACATAGCAGAGCTGGCCATAAGCTTCATTTAAACAAATAGCTATAAAATACCCACACAGCTCAGGGATGTATGATTTCACAGCTTGCTGTCTTTACCCATTCTACAGGCAGTCTTCCAGCCTTCTCTTCTTTCTTGCTTAACGTCAGATCCAGGGCTTGGTTCTTTCTACACAGTGTCTCCTGATGGCTCTCTTACTCTGTGCAGTGATATTCTATATCTGTCTCTCCTATATTCATCCCACCCAGCCTCCTAGCTCATACTTTATTGGTTTTCAGACAGACATCGTGTCACTACAAATTCAATGCAAGCAAAGCCATTTCCTAACTTTCTCCTGTCTTCATCCTGTCTCCTATGTTTCCTATTGACAGTCTCACAGATGAACACAGCAGGCTTCCCTCCTCCTTCTTTCCCACTCCAGACAAAACTGGTGTGGGACATGACTTCTGGAGTCAGATTACTCTTGGTTCAAACCCCATTTCAGCTACTTATTAACTCTCATTTAACTATCATCAGAGCTGTTACTTTGTCAGATTCCTTGACTATAAAATGGATGCCAACAGCACCTACCCAGGGGTGTTCTGAGGACAAAGTGGGGGTGCTTAGTCAGTGTGAGAACTTGGAATGAGAGGCTGGCACAAGTGTGTTGTGCGTGACAGCTGATCAGGCATGGGTTGTGATTCTTTCCCCTGTGGTCCTGCATTCTCATCTGCCAGCTTTCCTTCAGATTTGTTATAGAGGGCAGCACAGTCGATATCCACCGGATCATCTAAGACACTATTGTGGATTCCAGCATAGATTGCTCAGCTGGGGTAAATATGACCTCAGACGAACTTCCTTTTCTGAATGAGAAAGGATGCTTCTGTTAGCATCCTTTGATCACAGAGCAGGCTGGTCCTGCCTCCGCAAGGAGGGATGTTTAGAGAAGTGGAGCAGAACATTCTACTTAGCAACGTTCTGCTGATCCATTAAAACTCCAGATTTCAATTATCTGGTTGAAGACACGGTTTCATTGTGTAACCCGACCGGGTGTTGAACTCACAGTCCTCCTTTGTCAGCCTCTGAAGTGCAGAGGTCACAAATGTGTGTCAGCCACCATGTTTGTATTTTGTGAAATAATCATTTCATAGAAATGATTCTGGAGTTTCCTTTTTATAGGCAAAAGCTGGTGACTAACTGTGATTTTCACTGCTGGAATTTGGAAATGACACAGGGCTGTACATTTTCTGCTCATTCTCTTCCCATTCACCCCACTCATTTCCTTTGAGCATTCTGCTCTCATGACTACTAGAACCGTCTGCAGACTCCTCAGGCCAAAGCCCTTCACCCGGATCTTTCTGCGTATAATTTCCATGTTATCTCTGAAGTCTCGCACTGTTATAACAAAATTATAACCTTAACTAGTCTTCCTAATAAACATCTTAAGTTTACCCATCTCAAAGCTGAGGTCTCTATGCTGTTTGTTTCCTGACTTCCCTTGAGTCACTCTTTTGCCCCTCTTGGCTGACCTCTGACAGGTCAGCTCTTTTCCAGCTCCACTGGGGTCACGGCTGTGCCAGAGCAAGCCCCATTGCTTTCCCCCATGATGAGGGATCCCTGGACCACTGCACTGGTTTCTGCTGGCCTCCTGGTGCGCACTTTCCTCAGGCCTTCCTGTATATTCCTCCTTTCATAGCATCTACGTTTCAGCAGGTTTCTCGCTTCTCTAACATCTGCAGTTCACTTTTCTTAGAGGACAAAGCTCGGAACTCTTTGCCCTGCTTCTCTGGCAGCACTTGCATACTTGGCTTGTTCTGTGCTTTCCTCTTTCTGCCCACTCCTCTCCTGTCTGCCACTCCCTGCAGTCCTTGAACTCTTCAATTTGCTCCCGTGAAATGACTTTTACACCCATTTCTTATGCATTAAACATTCTTCGCTCAAATTTTTTATTTCAGGTTCTGACCAGAGAATAGAGAATAAATATTCTCTAATCTCATAATATTTTTTTCATAGTATATTTCCAATATGATGTTGTCCCATTACTTATTGTATGTTGATCTTCTCTGGCTTTCTACTGTAATATAAACTCTAGGAAAATGCAACTTAGTCAATATCACTTGTTATTTTGTCTCCAGAAAAGAATAACAACCAGAAATTGCAACCCATACCTGTTATCCTAGCAGGAGGGACACCTCCTTATACTACATAAAATTCTAGGTTAGCATGGGCTATAGAATGACCCAAAAAAGGAAAAAGAAAGGCTGTATTCAACACTTCTTGGTCAATAAATAGTTAAATTTATTGGCTAGATCAATAAACACGAATAATAATATTTAATATCTTGAGCAAGTTTCCTATCTCAAGAATCAGGATAAAGCTAGTACTACCTTTTTTCCTTCAAAGGTTGATTAACAAAAACATATTAAATAAGTAGTAGGCATAAATAATTATCTATTAAAGAAAACAAAAGAAATTATAAACTTGCAATTATTTGTGAACTAAAAATCTGGAACATTTGCAAAGTGAAGAAAGAACCAAAGAAATGAATGACCATCAAAAGGTCAACTCTATGTTGCCAAGAAGACAAACTACTCAAATAAATGGAGGTTTGGCTAGAGCTGGGTTTGTCAAGGAAATTTCCTAGGGGGTGAGCCATGAATGAGGCTCCCAAAATGCACAGTATGGAGTAAAGATAGTGAGGGTGACAATGTTCCAGGAGACAGATCAAGATGTTCTCAAGGACTGGTGACTCTGAAAGGGAGGCAGACAGAAAACCAAGCAAGAGACTGGAAGCAGCTTTTCCACCAGTTCCCTTCTGCTTTTGCACCTTTCCAATGATGTAGGAGGGTCTTCTGCCTATGTGTCACTTTCATTGGTCAAATAAAGAAACTGCCTTGGCCTTTTGATAGGCCAGCCCTTAGGTGGGTTGAGTAGACAGAACAGAATGCTGGGAGAAAGAAAGCAGAGTCAAGCAGATGCCATGATTCTCCGAACTGAGACAGGATCTTTTCCAGTAAGCTACCACCTCGTGGTGCTACACAGATTGTTAGAAATGGGTTAGTCAAGATGTGAGTTAGCCAAAAAGAGGCTAGAGATAATGGGCCAGGCAGTGTTTAAATGAATACAGTTTCCCTGTAATTATTTTGGGTGTAAACTAGCTGAGCAGCCAGGAGGGATGAAAAGCAGGCCCACCGTTCCTTTTACTACATTCCAATGTCTGCCTGGTTTCTTCATCTTGATGAGAGTCAGTATCCACTGTTCTAATGGCTTCCTCCCACTCCCACCGGATGCCATCACTTGTCAGATGTCTAGATTGCCCTCTAGTGCTCGATCTCATCATGTCTAGACCAAAACAGAAATTCAAAGCTGCTCATGTTCCTTATGTCTTCCTTATCTGGCAGCCAGCAAGGCTGAAGAGTTCACACTCAGTTTCCTTCCTCTTTTCCTTGGTCTTCCTGTCTAGTTGATGGTCAGGACTGCATTTGCTACGTCTCTTCCTTTCTCTCCTACTTGCATTTCCTTCACACTAGTTCAGTCCCTTTCCCTTTCCTAGGCCATTACTGATGTGGGAGTCTCCTCTGTGTGCTGTGATTACCATTAATGAATAAAGAAACTGCCTTGGCCTGTTGTTAGGACAGAACTTAGGTAGGCTGAGAGGACTGGACTGAATGCTGGGAGAAAGAAAGGCGGAGTCAGAAAGAGGCCATGGAGCTGCTGGAGACAAATGCTGGGAATTTTACCCAGTAAACCACTGTCACGTGGTGATGCACAGATTAGTAGAAATGGGTCAAATTAATATGTAAGAGATTAGCCAATAAGAAGCTAGAGCTAATGGGCCAAGCAGTGATTTAATTAATACAGTTTCTGTGTGATTATTTTGGGTCTAAGCTAGCCAGGTGACCAGGAACAAAACAAGAGACCTCCCTGCTACACATTACCTTACTTAGTTTTTTTTTTTTTCAAATACTATTTAAAAATATCTCCTGTGTGGTTTGTTTCCTTCCACTTGGAATGCATTTTCAAATAAAATCCCTGATAGGATCTTATATCACAGGGAGTTTATATCACAGATGTAGGTCTAGTCAATTACTTTTCAATTTCATAACTTTTGCATATTGATCAAATAGTACACATCCATTATGAAGTTTTAATAGTCAAAACAAAATGGCCTGGCTAAGACATAGAAATTATCAGAAGTAAATAGAAAGCTAGATTAAAATAAAAATAGCCAGTCAACTTACAACAAAAGCATTCTGTTCATAGCTTAGAGGATGGTTGTAAATGATATTTGGAACATAAGCCTGCATGTTTGACAAGGGGGTGAATATTTTGAATACATAAAGCACACCCAAAATTCAACACTAAAAGAATTAAGATATCAAAACAAATATCTTAAAAAGGTGACAAGGGATAATAAGTAAAGAAAAAATCAACATCACTAGTCATCACGGAAATATAAGGTACATTTAGTATAAAAATGGGGCAAAGGTTAGTTCCATACCTAACCACTTTGCACCTACATCTCTGCATCTGCTTCTATAAGTTACTGGATGAAGGTTTTGGGGGATCATGTCTGTTTTCCCTTCCTAGGTGGATCCATGTGTGTCTCTCTTAGAGTGGTTAGGTGTGGAACTAACCACTGGACAGAGCTCCCTAAATCATGTCGAAGAGACAGGGGAGCCATGACATAAGCAAAGAGGTCAAGACCAGCCCCCATAAAAGCAGGTGACAGTTGGCGAATTAGGCAGTTTGTGGGACCCCTAATAGTGGGTTCAGGAGCAATTACTAATGAATAATCTGGTTTTTTTGGAACCCATTTCCTATGAAGAGAAACCTTGCTCAGCCTAGACATGGGGGATGTCATGTGGTGATGTGACAGAATTCGTTGACTCTCCACAGGAAGCCTGACCCTCTCTGAGGAACAGATGAGGTATGGAGTGAGGGGAAGGTGAGGTGCAAGAGGGGAGGGAGGGGGAACTGGGATTAGTATGTACTAATGTAATGTAAGAGTTAGTTAGTAATAAGCCTGAGCTATTGGTCAAAAAAATGGAACAGAGGTTAAAAGGTGCTATGAAGGCATGGGTAAAGACAGTGCTTCCACTGTTAGTAGAAATAGAAATTGAAATAGTCACTACAGGAAACAGCACAGAGGTTTTTCAAAAGGACAGAAACAGAACTATTATATGAGAGTAATAGAGCAGGACACCCCATACCTCCATACATAAGCACATGTATCCACACATATTTCTGTATCCACACATGTATATGTATGCATAGCAAACATAAACCACACACACGGCCACATCTGTTAAATTTGCTAGTAATAAAAGCATACTTCTGGTCACGGTGAGTTTAACTTTCCAGATTTGTGACTCCCGTCCAGCACAGCTACTTGAGATAGGCTGTCAGAGCATTAGCATTCGTTCAAAGGGTATCCCTGCCACTCAGCTTCATGACTTTGGAAAGCCGTAAATCTTTAAATAAGTTTTCTCAAATGTAAAGTGAGGTTAATAACGGTGTTTAGAAGCTTATGTTGGGATTGATACTTAATATAGACAGGGATCTTATTGTGCAAAGTTCCTTTCACTCATTAAGTCTTTCCTGAATATTAACCACTATCTTAGAAGACAACGTTGTTTCCGTGTAAGCCAGAGATAGCACATTCATCCACATTCAGGGTTTAAGAGACAAAAGCAATTGGTAAGCCATGTCTCTTCTTCATAAACAATGACATTAGACTCAGAAGTTAAGTTTTCTTGATAGCATCTAAGTTTTGAGAAGAGAGGTTAGTATATATGTGAAATTCCTAAATATAAATACGTGTGTATACACACACATGCAAACATGCACACACATGTGCACTCCCATATATATGGAGGGATATCATTTTAGGCTTTTAAACAGTTAAAATTCTGAGTTCAACTCTGCAGTTAATTTAATAGTTCAAACAGATCAATCTCAAAATTACATTCTTCTTAAACTTGTTAAGAAAATATTTGACTGACTATGATTTTATTTTTCAAAATTGATTTAATAATAACTACTTAAAACATAAAAAAATAGCTAAGAACCAGTAAGTGCTCTCTCTCTCTTTCTCTCTCTCTCACACACACACACACTTCCATAAAATTTGCTAGAAGAGTTTTGTCTCTTTGGTATGCACAAAGGTAAGCTGGCAGCAGAAACTAAAAGTCCTTGTATATGTCAAAAGACAAGCTGACGTATTAGTGTGATGGACAACACTTGCAGTGCATTCTGTGCCTGAACTAGGAGTTATAGAATGATTTTAAACTTCGGATAGCTGTTTACCTAGTTTTTTTTCTTTTTTAGATTAAAGAAACAAAAGTTGTATAAAATTCTGTGATGAAAAGCATATGTTGTGGCACTTGCTGGCTTTGAAGTCATCCACTCACACATGATTACAAAATGAGTATAGTCCCTGTTTTCTGAGTTCACTTCAGCCTAGGTATCTACACAGCATCAGTATTTGTATCGTAATAGTCCTGCACTTACATGCAAATCTGTGACAAGCAACTGTGCAACATTGCCTATGACTGCGTGACATCTCCGTAACATACACAAGCATATGAAAAACCTGACAAATAGAAAAAAGAAGGTAATACAAATAGTTACTATGTCAATTTGTATTTTTATTTTAGAAGTGATATTCAATATATATTATATTTCTTTGATACAGACACAGAGTCATCTGAAAAATAATGAAAATTGACTCTGAAATTATCAGAGTATTTTCATTTTCATTGAAAACAGCCACAGCAGCTTTTGGTGATCTGTTCTAATCAGTGCTTGAGATGGGCTGATCCATCAAAGTTGCAGCTAGAATCACCAGTGTTGACAGTGGTTATCTTTAATGTTCCTTCTACCTTTTAAATCCAGCTAATAAAATGATCCCATTTTCTTAATAGTGATAGACTCCAAATGTACTCTAATTCCAGGCAGAGATTCTGTTGAACATGCATTTGAGGAAATGAACTGACACAGGCTTGACTGTGCAGTAATATTCCAATTCTGGCTCCATCTTCTTCCAGGGGGCCAAAGAATCAAGCTGCCCAGTGTTGATATTAAAGAACTACATAGAAAGGAACAATTCTAGCTTCCCATATCGACAATGCTGGTCAAACAGAGAGAAACAATGCCCAATGCTTAACATTGCATTTTAGAAGTGAAGTGGAGTCTGTTTCTTCAGAATTAAAATCTCTGATAAGGAAGGACTCCAGAGATGCTAAGAAACAAGTGCTTGTTATGATTAACTTAATAGATCTGTGATTGCTTTCAATTTTACTGCATTCTTTGCATAAAGACCAAGAAATAAGATCTTATAAGTAAGAGCATTTTTAGTGGCATGAATATCATTTAACCATTATGAATAATCAAAACCCTGTTCTCAGCTGACATCATGAACTCACTGGACTTCTCTGTGGGTCCTTCAGGAGAGAACCACACTACATTTCACTTGATCATTTTTTCCAGCCTCACGTGGAAAGTAACCATGCCCTCATTTCTCAGAAGCATTCTCTCTCTTTGGCCAGTTTAGATCAGACCTTCACTGCCTCAAGTTACCACGTTTGCTCTAGCTTTTGCCAATTTAATTCCATCCTTCACATAAGATGGGTGTAGCCTTCCCCTTAATGCCAGCTTTGCTATCTTACTCATGAGCACCAACAATAGAATTTTGTACTGCTCATAGCCTGTTATAAAAATTTCAAGTGTTCTTTTAGACAAGAATTTCCTCATCGTTTCTCAATCCATTCTGCTGTTATCTATTCTTTCCTGTGGTCTTTATTATTTTATTATGAATTCTCTATTTCCTTTCAATTTAACTGTTCTCAGCTAATATTTTGGATATCAAGTTCAAGGCTTACCATCTCTGGAGAAAATTTAATCATTTTCCCATTGCTTAATTCTCATTATTCTCTTCAGTTCTTTTTAATGTCTCAGCTACACAATTTAATACTAAATGCACAAGTAAATTTGGTATTTTGTATATAGATACATGTGTCAGTGCACATTGTGCACATTTACAGAAATGTCGTTGCTGTTGTTATTTCATATGAATGGGTTTTGGATTTCCAACTAAGCTGCAAGTATACTGTATTCAATTTCCCTGTGGTATTATTGATTTTTCAGCTTTTTTCTCTTAGAATCTGCTCATCAATAAATATTTTCATTGATTAATCATTATTTCAATGTTTTTTTTTTTGCTTTTCAGCTATATATGTTTTGTTTGTTCTTATTTATGTAGGACAAAAAGGTATTGATAGAATATTAGATAATTGTTTATAACTGTGTACCCCTTCCTTGTAGGGAAAGTACAATGGTCTGGTCCATTGATTTTTAACCTGTTGAGTGGGGTATGAGTAAAGGGATGTGTGCTGCATCTAAGAAGGAAGTGAGGCAGAACAACAAACACACGGCACTCTCTTTTGCAGTGAAAACTGGATAATCTAGATGAGGATGCTTTGCCAACTTGGGCCAAACAACTGGGAGCTGAATAGAAAGCGATCTTCAGGTGACTCACAGTTCAGAGCAGAACCCAGTCCTTGTGGTTCAGAAATAGACGTGATTTACTCTTGTAAATCACTAGTACTTTGGAGTTTGTTTTGTTTCTAAAATAATTGACAAATATGAATAATTAGAATAAGTCTTCTTCATTTTTCAGAGAAGTAAAAAGGTGTGTCTTTTCTATGGTTACTTAATGGAAGAGCTGTAGAATAAGCTATGGATGAGTGCTTTGTAGACCCCTGCTATCAGACTTTACTGTCCTTTTGCTGTTTTAAAATTTGAAGAACCACTTCCGTGATTGATGCTTAGTGCTTGCTGTCTGAACCCAAGTGCTTTTCTGATCTGGCATTATCTTCTAGCGAGCATCAAGTGATAAAGGTTACAATTAGTATCACATAAACAATATGCCTACCTAGAAGATAATGACCCTCTCTGGAGTCAAAGTTTGTCTTGTAAATAGAATGAGATGCTGTGACTACCTCTGATAGAAATCATTAATCTACAATTATTTTCAAACTTTCTTTCTTAAGCAGTTTTCTGTCACAGAACATTCTAGTTTGAAGCTGGATGTATTATCTCCATAAGCTTTTCCTTGTGTTCCACCACAAATATCTCATGTACACTTTAATACCAGATGGAGGGTTTGAAAGGCTTTACCATTTCCTTCATGAAATTCTCATGAATATATATATATATATATATATATATATATGTGTGTGTGTGTGTGTGTGTGTGTGTGTGTGTACATACACACACACACAAAAACATATCTGAAAATTAGTATTCTAATTTATACCAAAGTACATTTTGTGCATTAATATTCTCAGAAACAAGTTAATTTCTACAACCCCACGTTGTTCACTTCCTTGAGTGTGGACTAGATTGCTTAGCTTCCATCATAATTTTGAGCATATCTACTCTATTAGACACATAAAATTTTAGAGTGTGAAAGAAGTTATATACAACAATACTTTCCTCTTATTTATGAAGAAATGGACATATTTTATACAGGAAATTACTTGTATGATATCACTTCTAGGAACTGTTTTCATATAATGCTTTTTTTGTAATAGGAAGAAAAATATGATGCACCAGACAGTGTAGCTAAGTACCTTTTTTTAAATCTACATTCCCCTTTTCTATTTAGACCATTTAATAGCCTTACCTTTGTGAAAACACATCTCGGTAGGGGCTGCCATGCTGCAGCGCGATGCCATACCCCCGGTCAGCAACGGTATTCCCCACAGTGTAGAAGGAGCAGTCTGGGTCATTGATAGCCACGTATTCCAATACAGCTGCATCCCATACAAAAGCATAGTTTCCGTACTTTACCTGTGAAGATAAAGGGAATGGGACAAAATAGGGACTTAAGGTTAAAAATTGCATAGAATAATAAATATTACAAAAGTATATGTGAAATTATAGGATCGATATGTTTGAGTAAACACATATTTGTGTTTCTGTTAGTCTGTAGCTCTTCTGGACATGTGATGAAGCAAGAACACTAGCCATGTTTCTAGAGAACGTGGCTTACACTAAAAAGGTCCTTGAGTTGTAGATGTTATGTGGTCGGAAGAAGGTTAAAGGCATGTCTCTGAGCTTAGAACTTCATTTGAGGAACCCTTACAATCTATGCTTTTAGAATTATTAAGAGGTGCTGACTCTGTAAGGTTACTAGCCCTCTAAACTAGACACATTTCTTTACACTCAGCAAGGTTTCCTCATGACGAGTAAGTGGAGACTGCCCAGACCCTAATAATCATACAGAAACTGTATTAATTATAACATTGTTTGGCCAATAGCTTAGGCCTATTCCTCGTAGTTCTTACATCTTTAATTAGCCCATTTCTCTTAATCTGTGTATCACCATGAGGCTGTGGCCTACCGGTAACGTTCTGGTGTCTTTCTCCTTCAGCAGCTACATGGTGTCTCTCTGATTCTGCCTACAATTTCTATATATCTATGTTTAAATTTCCCGCCTGGCTTTACTCTGCTAAGCCATTGGCTAAAACAGTCTTATTTATTAGCCAATAAAAGTAACACATATACAGATGGACATTCCACATTAACGACCATGTTTTACATAAAGGCTCACAATTCACATTAGGAAGGAATTATTAGTACCACTCTACCCACTTCATGGTATCTTCTTTGTCCTTCTGAACTTATCAAATACAGAGAATGGAGCTCTTACAAGTGGAGCTAAAACAAATCCCTCTTGAATGTTTTGTTAACATATGTTAAAAAATCTTCTTATGCATTATTGTGACATCTTTTCTCCCAAAGAAGTCTTTTTCCTTTGATAGCAACTACAACAAGGAAAACAATTCTACAACATTCTTTATTAATACTTGGGAACATTAAATTCATAGTGGGTCATCTACAATATAGTTAAGTGACTTTTTTAGTCAACAATACCTCACATGAGAGTCCTCTGTTATGGTTTGGACTTGACATGTCTCCCCCAAAGGATCACATGTAGAAGGCTAAGGTTACAACTGGTGGTATGGTTCAGGGGTGGATGGCTCACGAGGGCATAGACTTCTTCAAATCATTGACAGAACTGCTTAGACTCATGGGAGTCTGTATAATTCTTGGCAGCAGGCTGCTTGCCTTGGAAGATATTTCTTGGCCTGGGCCCTTCCTCTTTGTCCTTGCTTCTGGTCACACCTAGGGTGAAGTGCTCACCTCCTTCCTGCATGTCAATTCCATCATGATACTCTCTGCTCTACCATATGCAGGGCATATGCCAGGAAACCACGGTATGAAACCTTTGAAGCTATGGTCCTTCTACTCTTAAGTTGTTTTCTCAGATGTTAGGTCACAGTGATAATAACTAATAACTAATAGTAACTAATGCACAAATTTATCATGAAAGCAATTGTGAAGGGTCTGGAGAGAGAGCTTGCTCTTCAAGACCACTGTTTCTCAAGCTTCCTAGTACTGTGAGTCTTTAAGACTTATATTGTGGTGACCCCGAACCATAAAATTATTTTTGTTGCTGCTTTATAGCTGTAATTTTGTTACTACTATGACTCATAATGTAAATATTTGTGTTTTCTGGTAGTCTTAGGCAATTCCTATGAAAAGGTCGCTCAAGCTCCCATGGGGTAGTAACCCACAGGTTGAGAGCCACTTCTCTAGAGGACCTGGGTTTAATTCCCAGCACCCACATGTTAGCTTACAACCTTTTGTACTCCAATCCTAGGGGATCTGACACCTACTTCTGGCATCCCTGGGCACCAGGCATGTATGTGGTATATGGATATATATTCAGATAAAAAAATTTAAAAAGGAGCCGGGCGATGGTGGCACATGCCTTTAATCCCAGCACTCGGGAGGCAGAGGCAGGCGGATCTCTGTGAGTTCGAGACTAGCCTGGTCTACAAAAGCTAGTTCCAGGACAGGCTCCAAAGCCACAGAGAAACCCTGTCTCGAAAAACCAAAAAAAAAAAAAAAATAAATAATAATTAAAAAGGAATGAAATAAGCCATTGTGATAAATATCTTAATAAAATTTATCTGGAAAATGTTAAATATAAAGATAAAATTGAATGAATTCATAGAACAAATAAATAACCCCCAAAGTTATTTTATTTATGTTAAAAGAAGAATGTAGCATTATTAACATGAAAGTGGACATTGAAGATGGTTCAATGACCAAAATGCTTACTATAAGCAAAAGGATCAAAGAATCAGATCCCTTGATCTCAGATAAATGCTGGATAGTCATGGCAGCTCACCTGTACTGCATGGCAGCTCGCCTATACTGCCAGCCTTGGAATGAGACAGGGACAGAGACAGGGATACTCAGAGCAAGATGGCTAGAGAGACTAGCCATTTTAGTGAGTTCTGGCTTTGACTGAGAGTTCCTGCCATAGGAAAATAGAAAGAAAAGAGATCCTGGTCCAGTGTTAACCAAGTACCAGAAACTATATCTTGGTAAGCAGACAGGCTCCATAAAAAGTGGAATTAGGATCAAAGAGATGGTTTAATGATTAAGAGCACTGGCTGCTCATCCAGAGGACCCAGGTTCTGTTCCTAGAACCCACATCAGGTGGCTCACAGCCATGCAGCACCAGCTCCGATGCCTGTCTTCTGAAGGGTCTATAGTTACATGCACATACCCACAAGCATACAAACATACACACACATAATTTAAATTAGTAAAAAAAAAATCTTAAAAGTATTGTGTCACCTGATTCTTTGTCAGGTATAATGGTACATGCCTTTAATCCTAGAACACAGAAGACAGAAGCAAGCATATTCTCATAGAATAAGGCAGCCTGCACTATGTGACCAAGTCCTAGGCCAACCAGGGTTACACAATGAAACCCTCAATTTCTTTCTTAAAAAATCTTCTAAAGACATCTGTCAATATGTAAAACAGTTATTTTATCATTTTTTTTTTGTTTCTCATGACATGGTTTCTTTGTGTAACCCTGCCTGATCTAGAACTCATTTTGTAGGCCAGGTTGGCCTCAGACTCAGAGATCCCACTGCCTCTGCCTCCAGAGTACTTGAATTAAAGCAGTAAACTGCACAGCTCATTCATCTATTTTAAACTAGGAAGTGATTTTTCTTCATGAAATATAAAGTCATCAATCAGGCACATTTGTGAATGTCTTTAGTCCCAGAACTTGTGTGGATTTCTGTGAGTTTGAGGCCAGCCTGGTCTGTATAGTGAGTTCTAGGACAGCCAGAACTACATAGGGAGACATTGTCTCAGAAAAAATAATATACAGAAATAAAGAAATATAGAGACCTACAAGGAACAAACCACTGGTAAGTCTAATGATATTGTCAAAGGGTCAAGAGAATGATGCCTACAATTACTTCAGCTTGACATTATGGTGGTGTTTTAGCTTGTGCAATAAAAGGGAACCAAAACATGACTTCATTCATTCAAGAATAATTTGTTATGAGATAGAGACAAAATTATATTATTTTATGAAATAAATTGCCTCCAGAAATTAACTGAACAAGTATTTGAAAGTATCCTTAACACATAGACCATCAGTTACATATCACTCACTGTCCTATAGCATTCCAGTGAAAGATAAATTATTTGAGAAAAATACACACAGTAAACAAAACTACTTAGTATTAATTTAATAGCTTGCTATTTGGTCCTATTTAGAGCAGTTTAAAGACAGTGCAGAGGAACTTGTTTTTATCTAAAGTGTAGGACATCTCTCAGAGTTTGGGTGCACAGTTAAATATATATATATATGTACATATGTAGATGTATCAGTTTTCCTCAAGTTATTTGAGAACTTGATGATTTTTGCTTTTCTTTTTCTTCCTTCTTTCCTTCCTTTTTCTTTTCTTTTCTTTTATTAAAGAGAGGGTCTAACTGTGTAGTTCTGGGTCTGAAAGACTTTACTATGTAGACCAGGTTGACCTCAAACAGAAATCCAACTGCCCCCACTTCCTGAGTGCTGGGGATTAAAATCATGTGCCAGTGATGTGGGAGTGTCATATATAAGTCTGTTGATTTCATTGGTTAATGAATAAAGAAACTGCCTAGGCCCCTTGATAGGCCAACCCTTAGGTGGGTGGAGTAAACAGAACAGAAGGCTGGGAGAGAGAAGCTGAGTCAGTGAGTCGCCATGATTCTCCTGCTCCAGGCAGATGCAGGTTAAGATCATTCCTGGTAAGCCAGCTCATGGGCTACAAAGATGAATAGAAATGGGTTAGATTAATATGTAAGAGCTAGCCAGTAAGAGGCTGGAACTAATGGGGCCAGGCAGTGTTTAAAAGAATACAGTTTCCGTGTCATTATTTCGGGGCATAAGCTAAGCTAGCCATGTGGGCGGCTGGGTGCCGGGGACGCAGCTCCGCCGCTCCTATTTCAACAGAGTGGCGCCCGACGTGATGGACTAAATCCCCTTAAAAACCTGAGAAGGCTTAAAAATAAGGGAGAGAGAGTTTAACACAGATTTTTGTTGTTTGTTGGTGGCGTGCTGTAGAGAGAGTTCCTGATTCGGCAACAGCAACAGAAAAAACACTGTGTCATTTTAAAGCGCGGCTTCTTGGGGCTGTGCTGCCAGCGTGAACTCTGGCTTTAAAGCATTTCAATGAATTTTATGGGACTGGATATTTGTGTTCCCACTTGGAATTGGAAGGAGAATGCTCTGAGACCATGCCGATGGCTCAGCACTCCTGCCTGCACCTGGGCAGACGGCAGAATCAGGCTTAGGCAGGCAGAAGAACATGGCGGATTCCTGCCAACATATAGAGAGATGCTTTCAGACTGTGCAGTGCTCTTTGTGTCAGATTTGGCTGTAACTTGGATGAAAAGAGTTTCTGTGCTGCACACTCAGTCTCAGAGTTAAACTGCTGACTGCGGTGCCAATGTGGACTTGCTGTGTGTCTGGAACTGTGCTCAGCTCAGGGGCACCAAATGGATCTGAGGCAGGAGTGGCTGCTTCATGCTGAACTGTGCTGACCTCCGGCAGGAACTGCCATAATTACCATAATAATAGCTCAGTAAGGCTTAGACTTGGCAGTAAACAGATAGTACCGTATTACCCCTACATGGTGCAACTTAAGTTTTTAAGAACTGCTTAACATTTTAAGAAATGCTCCCGGATAGCAAAAAAAATGTTACAGATTCACAATAAAACAGATTCAGACATAAAAGACCACACTGTTGGATGAATGTACATAGGCTTGGGAGAGAGAAGAAAAAGAATATAGAGAATAAAGTTAATGGTTTAAAAAAAAGGTAAAGTCTTTAAAGAG
>NC_022029.1:22213385-22236271 GCF_000317375.1 Microtus ochrogaster
TAAAAATGGGTTAGATCAATATGTAAGAGCTAGCCAATAAGAGGCTGGAACTAATGGGTCAAGCAGTGTTTAAAAGAATACAGTTTCCGTGTAATTATTTCGGGTATAAAGCTAGCCATGTGGGCGGCCGGGTGCCGGGGACGCAGCCCCGCCCCCACTTCCTGAGTGCTGGGGATTAAAATCATGTGCCACCACATCTGGTACAATTCTAGATTTAAAAGGGACAGTTTAGGGCCCATTTGTCACCTGCTATGGCTTTACTTTTTTTGCTTATTCAATAAAATGTTTCTCATAAAATAAGGAATAAACTAAAATTCTCAGGGTAATTCCCCAGACTACAACCATCACAATCACCAGAGGATTCTAGTATTAGAAATAAAGATACAAGATCAAATAACAAATTTACTACATTGAATATTGGAGGCTCAAAACATAGGAGTATGTATTTCAGCAACCCTGACAATATGCATAGCATTCTTTAAATATTTCTGTTGCTGCTGCTGAAATATTGGTGTAAGGAACACTTTTCTACAGATAAAGTATAAGGAAAGTTAACAGGGATAGAATCCAAAGTGCTGATATAGGAGAAACTGGAAATAGCTGGCTAATTTTCTCCTGCATTGAATCTCATGTCTGCAGAATTACTCCACTTTTTTTTCTTTTTCTGATCCTTTATACCAGACATCAAATGTCTGTTCTATTTCCAGATTCCTCTGTCTAAGTCTAGTTTTTGAGATATATCAGTGACATTGAAACTTTCTCTAGGAACCCATTTTGACCTGTTCTCTTCCGTGTCAATAGTCACTATGTGTTTTAGGACCTCTTCCAGTTTCTTTAGACTGGTCCCCCATGCCTGAGCACATCCCACTTTCCTAAAAGAAGAGGATTTTAGTGCTATTGGTACTACTTTGTGAGCTGTACATTGCACCTCAATGTATGGCAATATTATCATTGCCATTGCATATGTTATGTCTAGCATTTTAATGTTAGGAAACTTTTTAAGTGAATTTTTAGAGAGGTGTTAAGATGGTGCAATGATAGCCTGTAGCAACACCCATGAAACAATTTTTAAAATGTTCTTGGCATTTCTCATTCCCTAAAGCATGCAACCATTGTCCTTTGGATGGTTTTCAATTATCAAATTTTAACTATTGAAATACCCTTTAGCAAAGGCTACAGCCATCCTTCAAGAGAGAAAATAATTGAAAAGCTGGTCTAGGAAATGTCCAATCGATCTGAGTAGGTGTTGGATGTAGAGATTTTCAGCTACCCTTTCTTCTTGAGGTCATTTTATATTGCAGATCAACTGAATGACATTGATTTATTTATGATCTAGAATGGAGTGTGGGGCTTCATTCTAGATCAAGAAAAGGGCAAAAGTGCATCTGTGTGCTCTTTCTTCATGTTTCCTTGACCACACTGATATCACAAAGGTGATCATTGTAAGGAAGACTACAAAATGATATCTACTGCCACTGTCCTCCATGTATGAATCTCAGATTAGAGAAATTAATATGTCATTGTATTTTTTGGAGAAAAGTAACCATCAATCTCACCCAGTTGTGAAGTATACAAACCATGATAA
The DNA here is from genome assembly GCF_000317375.1 of Microtus ochrogaster. Classification (NCBI taxonomy): domain Eukaryota; kingdom Metazoa; phylum Chordata; class Mammalia; order Rodentia; family Cricetidae; genus Microtus; species Microtus ochrogaster. The sequence continues at coordinate 22,214,971 of NC_022029.1, forward strand.
TGACTGGCCTGACAGGATATTTCCATTTGCCCATAGGACATGAATGTTTTGGGAGTAACCAACTTCTTTCTGATTGTATCTAATGTCTGCTCCATGAGGTAGAACCTATTCCCAGAACTGTTAATGGCACCAAGAACCTGTGGTCTTTGGCCATAGGGGAGAATGTAATACTATTATTTTGTTAAATGAGCATAATTTTAAAAAGACTTTTAATATCTTATTGCTGTATCCATAAAACAAAACATCTCTTTCCCCTTATCAGAGAAGTTTTTTCCCGAAGTAGATGGCAAAGGATACGGAAACTCTCTGACCCCAATTGGTTAATGTGCAGAGAAAAAAGAAACTATACCATGCTTAGCCCTGAGTGGATACAGTCATTTTCCCAAGGCTGAGGAAACTTGGTGGAAGAAGGGTGAAAGCAACCTAAGTGTCAGAGAGAAGGATGCCTTCAAGAAAACAGTCTCCCTGAACACAGCAGAGGGACTAAACATATAAATTCATAGCAATTGTGACACGATGCACAAGACTTGTAAAATCTCAACCCAGACAAAGTCCTAGCATGGAGGCAGGTGGTGGACACAAAGTCCCACCACTTGCTGAGGAGCTTCAGGTATTTGACAGCTTCTGTAAGGAGGAAAGCCATCTTTCTTCAGCGATGTGATCCCTAGTAGGCAATGACAGTTCAGGGAAAGCCAACCTCCAAGAGGAATTGGGAAACAAACTGGATTTGATGGGGAAGAATGAAGAAAATTCAAAGCTGGCTGGGTAGGGAGAATATAGGAGGAGTCTGTGGTTAAGCATATGATAAATAGATTGTATGAAATTCTTGAATGAAGATGTGGGAAGAATCTCAGAGGAAGTGAGGGAGGGGAAACCAGTATCAGAAATACAATCTGGATGCAAAAGTTATTTTCAATAAATAGAAAAAAAAACATTTAAAAGCAGGAACCGTTGTGATTGGTGGACACTGAATCTACTGATGCTCAGAGTAGAAGGCCTTATATAAGTTCCTGAGGTACACTTAGAATGGGGTAGCCCCCAGAGAGGTCTTGTTAGATTCCTACAGTATATCCACAGAATTGTCTCAGGTTCACTTCACAGGCTTTCCCCTGAGATGCGTGCTGAGAGTTTTCATGCATCTCTTAAGACCCTGAAGATGAATTTCTGAGGGTGATGTAAGTCTTGAGCCCCTCTCCTTAATCTGTTTACAGCTCTGTTACTGAGATAAATCACACATTGCTGTCATACTGTGTTGTCACATGCAGAGTTTCTGTTTAAAGTGATTTAAACAGAAAGGAAATTCATTTTCATAAGGAGGAATCGGGATAGTTTGCTCAAATATTCCGATACCTGAAATAGTTGTACAAAGATTCAAATATTTACGTTCTGTATCTATGTACCTGATTAAACACAAGTACTCTATGGAGACCACTTTTTGTTCATGCACACTTCACTAAGCTAATCGTTGTTTTTGCAAGTTTCTTTCTGTCAGGTGAGGAAATGTAAACTTTCAACGTTATTTTTCCAAATATTTGCATTTCTGGCCCAGTAAAGAGAAAAAATGAAAAGGTGTACCATCAAACTTGTGCTCCTCACTGTGCAGGGGATAATGGCATATTTCATTCCCCCTGTGGACTGCCCTTGACGCTCTGCTCTGATTCCAATGCTCCAATTGTGAGATGATGAAGAAAGTACTTGGTTGTTTATTAGGTGGTACCCTTTAGCTAATCATGGAAGGCCACACAATGAGCAAATACACTTATCATTTATCATCCTACCAATCTTGTTATGGATTGAGATATTCCCATTCATTCTTACATGAAGCTTTAATTTAGTAAATTTTTATGGGCTCACTTTAAAACCTAAAGTCACGAAAATAGGATTTGTAATCTTTTCTTTTATTAAGAAAAATCACTGTAAACAATTTTAGGAAAATGACATTTAAATCAAAACAATACGATAAGATTTTTCCTTATTGACAACACCCAGTATGTTTTTTTTTTTACAAGAATAGATAACATGCAAGAGATGTTTTTATATTTATAAAATGCCCTTTCTTGTGAATTTCATTGCTATTTCCATCACTTTGAGACAGTTAGTTCTATGGCACCTAAGTCACGGATGTAGTGATCCAGCTTGCTCTAAACTGTACCAGTGATCAGCAGCCGATTTGGAACTCAATCTCAAGGCCATCTGCTATGCTCCTTTCACAATATTAAAGATGTAATTTCATGGAGACTTTGTCTACTGGGAAAGCAAATACAGGTGAGATAAAGTAATCTCTGCCTTTAAGGCATAGAGCATCAAATTTGAAAAATAACATTTATTTAAATAAATAGATTGTGGCACAAGATGTGACAAAAACCATAAGGAATAATGCAGCTTCTTTGATGTTCTGTAATCACACTAGTAAGATAAAAGGACTGGGATTTAAAAGATAAAGTTGGTGTTTGTTGAAACCATGGGAATGGATGTCTGTTTGCTTTCTGTGGTTGCAAGCGCCTAAGGCTTGCTGATTCTGTGACCATTATCATCTAAGCTTTTCTGATGTTCAAGATTGAAATGAAAGAAAAAAGTAAACATTTAACTATTCAACTAAGCCTGAAAATGGAAATCTTTAAAATTAAAAGATCTGAGAATAAGTCTGCAAACTTCATTATAGTTTTAACTAATGGTCAGGGGTGGAAGAAGTGATGAAGTGGGTGTGAGTTACCGGCACAGAGAGTTATGATGAACCCAGAATCGATCTCTAGTGGTCCTTGTAATTCACTGCCCACATAAGTTCTCAAGATGAGATGGCCTGAATATTTATTACGTGTGGACCTAAGTGTTGGCCTCTTCTACTATAGGGAAATTGATAATTTAAAAATATTCATCACTTTTGGGCTTAGGCAGCCCAGTAAATCATGGTCAAGTTTACATTCAAGTGTTTAGGATTCACACACACACACACACACACACACACACACACACACACACACCCCACATTTATTCTGATATAGGTATAGTTTTACTTACTGCTGCTTAAACTATAGATGTACCATATTTTTGTCTGCTTTATGTTGCAATTTCAATTTGTCCTCTGACTTAGTCATCATAGGCACATACTTCAATAAACAAGATATGAAAAGGTTTAAAATAATCAGCACCAACTTTTAATGAATGTTTTCTTCTTAATCTACACAAACATGTACTAAATAAATAAATGTACTAAATTAAGGAATGGTTGTTGCCAAAATGTTTACAATTCACATTCTTAAGTGAAGGACAAAAGAATGTGCTTTTCTATGATGGAAAAACATTGGAAATGACAGTGCATAAAAGAATTGCATCAAAGCAAAAATATTCTTTTCCATACTTATTTAATTATATTTGTAGAAACCACAGGGAACCAGATACACATAAGTTGCTCAATGTTATATGTAGATTAGGACAAATTTTCAGTGAAAAGTAAGTCTTAAAAATTAAATAATAGTGTTTTGGAAAGTTAAGACTATCTTAGTCTCTTTACAAACACTGTGATGGTTTTGGAACCTACAATTGACTTCCCCAAATTCAAATAACTTTCCTGCTTTATAACCATTTTTTTTTTTCTGAGAAAGAGAATTTGGACCTACATTGTCAGTGACATGATTCAAAGTGTTATAGAGACAGACGTCTTGGACTTGTTTACGTCATATGCTGATTTTAAGGATGCTAAGACTATGACTCGTCTTTGGCGGAGAGCCTCTGAAATCATTAATGAGAGCAAATGTCTTCAGAATTAAACCCTGCTCTTCCCACAGGCGAACCACACACTTTCTGAAAACTGAAGCATTTTCATGAAGACTGTGTTTAGTCGAATGTCATCACACAGCAGTGATGCTAGACTCATGGACACTGGCCTTGGAAGAGCTATGAGTCACAGGAGATTTCATGTTTGACCACAGAAAGATAAGAAGGTTTTGATCTACAATGCTGTCCTGTCTGCAAGGAATCCTAGAGCAATGGTGGCACAAAGTTTGTGGGAGTAGCCAATCAATATCTCACTTCATTTAAGGCCCAGTTTATGAGAGGGAACCCCTATCTGACGCTGCTTGGGTGACCAGTAACTGGAGATTAGGTAGCCCATCACCTAGTGGAAAAGCAAATTCTACTGTTCTAAGCAAACCAAAACAATCTTATTCATGTTGGAACTTTAGGGAACTTTAGTGAAAACAGAAAACAATCATCACATCATTTGTAAAATATAGTATCTTGCATTTGGACTTTCAAGTATAAGCATGCAATTATAAAATTACATAAATTGTGGCGTGTATAATCTTCAAAACACAGTTCACCTCATGAAATCTTAAGCTAGTGAATTATTTAGACTGCTAGGCATTATTCCTTCTTAATATTATGACTGGGTATTTAGAATAACACACGAAAATATCAGGGTTCACTGTGTATGGAATGTTGTCCTTTGAAGTCAATTCCTTTCTGCAACCAATCTCCATATGAATTATGAAAAAAAACTGTGTGTAATTTTAAAAAAGAGAAGAAAGTCACAGAAGCGGAGAGCAAGCAAGAGAAATGCTGCTGAAACAGCACTGTGAAGTCACACTGCAGCGGGTGGGGGAGAAAGAACACGGCAGCTATTTGCCATTGAGTGTGTTTAACACTTACTTCTTTATTTCCTTTTCCCAAAGTTTACATGTATGAGTCTAAAGAATGCCTATAAAGCTGGATGGTGGTTGCGCACGCCTTTAACCCCAGCATTTGGGAGGCAGACGCAGGCAGATCTCTGCGAGTTCAGGTCTGGTCTGGACTGCATAGTGAATTCCAGGAAGCCAGAGCTGCATAGTGAGACCCTGTCTAGAAACAAATAAACAAAAATGCCTACAAATGTCAACATCAAATACAGAGCTAAAAAAGACTGTTTTATCAGGAGACAGAAAAATACTAAAATATTGTTATACTTTATATTATACAATGATACATAATAATAGAATGAATGTTTTTGATGTATATCATTTATGCAAACATAAATTATTATTCATAGAAAAAGTGTAAATCTGTTTTTAATCACACGTTATTTGCTCTTGGAATTAACATAAATTAGTAATGTTCAGTAATCTCATTCTTGTTTTGTCTAAATAGCAACATTTTTAAACAAAGATAAATAATACAAAATAAAGTATCATTTAAAATGTGAATGTTCATAATTTATGTTGAAATCATAACACACAGAATTATTATACATTGTTGGGATGGGCTTTTGTCTGAAGGAGTTGTGTTCTGAACTGCTTGCCTGAAAAGTTTGTCCATGTGTTAATAATGGTTACTGACAAATTGGCAGGAATTAAGAAATAAAATCTCTTTCTTTCATTTCTTGCTTCTTTTTAGTGTTGGGGATTGAGCCCAGAGCCTCATACATTTTAGGCAAACACACTGTTCCTGAGCTATGCTCCTGACCCAGAGTCTATGTATGTTAGGCAATCCTGGATTTAATTACTGGATTTAAGCTACATTCCTGGCCCATGAACTCAGTTAAAAAAAAAAAAACTTGGAACAGTACTTTATAATAAGATTAAGCAATTCAAATAAATATAAAATCCTTGTTAATAGAAAAATAGAAGAGCATATCTATTACATGTATGAAATGAATTTAATACAAACTGTGAAATCCAGAAACTACACACAGAAAGTTATATTATTTATATAGAATCATTTAAAACAGATTTCTCTGATAATGCATTTTACTTAATAAATGACTGATAAATTTTAGAACAAAATTAGAATTCAGTGGACAATAGGTAAATATTGCCAAGTAGAAAAGACCAGCAGATGTGAAAGGAAGATAGCTAGAGCATCCGAAGAGGCAATCCAAAATGGAATAGATCCAGATGCCTTACGAGCACTGGAAAACACTCATATACAACAGTGGCTGTCAGTACCAAATAAAATGACAGTAGGCCACTGTTTCAGATCTATTGGTCTGACATTTAGTGTCTGTCGCTGGTGGGAGGCATGGAAAAGTGCATTCTCTCATATTGTTGGTGGAAAATAGTTACACTTATTTTTTACCCCATAAAAGTTACATCCATTCAAATTAAAAAATATATACCAATGACTTTTTGGTCTAGTGATTCTATTTCCAGGATGGTTTCCTGAAGAGGAAAAAGTCAGATTAATACAGAGGGTACTCAGAGTGTCACTGTTTACTGTGGCACTAAATTGGAAACAGTGGTAATGATCTTTGCTCAAGGGATGATGATGCACCATGAAACATGATGGGACCTTTAAAAGAATTTGTTCATGCCTTGCCAGCCTCAGAACGATCTCTATTATTTATTTACAGAATGAGAAAAAGCAAGGCAGAGAAATTATTTAAAATATAATTTTATTTTTAAAAGCAACAGTAACTCAAAATTATATAATCAAATGAGTATATGCTATAAGCTACTTTATTATTAGAAATACTTAGAGAAAAATATTGAATGCTACCATGTATCCTATTGATTGCTTTTTAGTGTAGAAAAATGAGTCTTGTGATAAGAAAGAGGAACATGGGGGAAGGATAAATAGAAAGCTAAAAGTATTATGGGCTAAATGCCTAGGATAGGTACTTACACTTACACAAGTACAAACTCTATATATGCATGCAAGTACACGATGACACAGAGAATTTTGGGGTAAAATTTGTTGATTCATAATTTATGTTAGTCAAGAAATCATAAATTTTAGGGATTCATTTACTAATTAAAACACCCCAATATCTTTTTGTTGTGTAATTAGAATTTTGAAGTATTTGAAGAAATACTTCAGACCAAAGAGGATGAATACATTCAAAAGACCATAGAAGGAAAAACAGCACATCATGACAAATAAACAAAAGATATCTAAGAAAATGCCACAAAACCAACAAAAGGAATTAATATACATCAGTCAATCATAATTCTGAATATTAGTGGTCTCCCTTTTCACAGGCTAGCAGACTGGATTATAAAACAAGATCCAGGGCAGGGCAGTGGTGGCACACGCCTTTAATCACAGCCAGGAAGCAAAGGCAGGCCAATCTCTGTGAGTTCAAGGCCAGCCTGGCCTACAAGAGTTAGTCCAGGACAGCTAGGGTTCTCACACAGAGAAACCCTGTCTCGGAAAATGAAACAAAGCAAAACAAAAATCCAACCAAGACACATCTTTTTCCTGCCTCCAAAGAAACTCACTTAACCACAAAAGACAATACCTTAGAGTTAAGAGATAGAAAGAGGTGCATCAAAGAAATAAACAACGAACCAAGTAGGTATGACTATTCTAATATCTTATAATACAAACTTTAAACCAAAACCAGTCAGGAGATACTTGAACTCATCAGAAAAGTAATTCATCAATAAACTACTATAGTTCACCTTTGCTGGTCCTACGCTCCTGACCCGAGGCCCTCAAATATGTTTGTTCTCAGCCCCATTTGTAGCATAAGTTACCTCTTCCTTTCCCTGCTCCTCCTGCCACCTGCTGACATCTCAGCGTACATATGCCTAGTTCTAAACTTAAAGGCCATAAGTTTGCTTTGTTTTCCAGCCATGTTTCCTGGGGAGTCACTCATTTCATCTTCTATTCTTCCCTTAGCCTATTGCCTTCTCTGATCCACAGTTCAGGAGTCATGTTTGCATGCTTGCTCAGTCCAAGTAAAACAGTTTATGTACCAGATTTACCTGACATAATTCAAGTCATGCAGCTTCAGCACCGTGGCAGACCAGATACTCATATCAGAATGTAGCCAAAGGAAGAAGTCCACATGCTGTCACATCATAAAACAAAACCAATACGAATGGCCAAGACATCTTGTATTCCTTCATACCCACTAGCTAGACCTATAGAAATGATCTCTAGCAAGAATTACCTAGATGATACTCAGGACACAGATTGAATAGACCAATTATGAAGTTTATGAAATAATGTAAGGGGTTTAAATAAGACACAAACGAATACTTAATTAAAATTCAAGAGAATAACAATAAATGCCTGAGTAATGTCCAAGAAAATAAAAATAAATCACGGAAGTGTTGGACACAATTGAGAATTTGAAGTCAGAGTCAATGAAAGAGATAGAAATATTAAAGAGAACTGAAGATGAAATGAGGATGAAATTGAAAAACTCAATAACCTAACTGAAATACTCAAGAGAAATGTTACCAGTAGGTTGGATCAAGTAAAAGACTGAATATTAGGACTCAAAGATAAACTAGAGGAATTACAAAACACAAACAAAAGATATTAAAAAAAATTAAAAGCAAAGCAAAGGAACATTTAAGAAATGTGAGGCACCAGGAAAAGATCAAATCTTCAAATTTAGCCATAGATGAAAGAGAAAAGTCCCAGGTCAGTGGCATAGAGGAGATCATCAAGGTTGTAGAAGAAAACTTCCATAAACTAAGGAAAGGCAGAACTACACTGACGTGGGACTCCCCTCTGTGTGCTGTGATTACCATTAATGAATAAAGAAACTGCACCTATAGCAAGGCAGAACTTAGGTAGGCAGGGAAAGCTGGACTGAATGCTGGAAGAAGGAAGGGCAGAGTCAGGGAGACGCCATGGAGCAGCTGGAGACAGACATGCTAAAACTTTGCTGGTAGACCAGGACCTCATGGTGATACACAGATTAAAAGAAATGGGTTAAATTAATATGTAAGAGTTAGCCAATAAGAATCTAGAGCTAATGGGCATACAAGTGATTTAATTAATAGAGTTTCTATGTAATTATATTGGGGCTGGGTATCCAAAAATGAACAAGTGGGGTCCTTCTACACTACAGATACAAAACCTATTGAGAGCACCATATAGACAAGACCAAAAAATAAACTCACCATGGAAAATCATTATCAAAACATTATGTACACAGAACAAGGAAATATATCTTGAAAGCTACAAGAGAAAAAAGACAAATCACATATAATAGAAAACCCATCAAAATAAGTTGAATTAGACAAAACAAATAAATAAAAGGAAAAGAGTCCAATAGAAAACACACACACACACACACACACACACACACACACACACACCAAAACAAAGCAAAACAAAAAACAAACAGAAACCTACTTGTTTGTACACTCAGAAATCCCATAAAAACACTAAATGAAAGCCATAATATATACTCAAAAGATCTGTAAGGTAAAAATAAAAAAATTAAAAATATAAATAAAACAAAATAAAAATAATGAGATTAAATTTAAAAAAGAAGCAAATAAATAACTGAACTGAGTCTTCTCAAAGAACAGATACAAATGGCTGGTAGATATTTTAAAAATTCTTGTCATTCTTTGCAGTTAGGAAAATGCAAGTTAAAACTCTTTAGTAAAACAACTGCTGATTTCAGAACGGAAATTTAGAAAGCAAAAGAGCTGAGAACAATGCACTCTAAGTTCTAAAAGACCAATGAATGCCAACCCGAACTGCTGTACTCAGCCAAACTATCTCCCACAATGGAGGGAGAAAGAAAAACTTCCTATGATATGAATGGCCTAAAAAATTCACCTCCATTAATACATCCTTAAAGAAAATACTTGAAACAATACTTAAAACTGAGGAAAAGAGTAAGTGCATTCTGTAGGAGATCGTACAGCCAGTAGCCTTTAACTTACTCACTTACTTGGGCGTGGCCTCTTATACTATTCGTGCCAATGTAAAGCATGCTTCTGGCCTCTTTTCTGGTGGTGGGATTTGGTTGCTGTTCTTTGTTCCAGCAGAGGATATTGATTTGTGAGTCTACCCTTAAATATATAACCCTCTCTTATTCCTGGTTCTGAGCTAGTGTGGGATTTCTTTTAAGGATCCATCTTCATCTGGTGCCTCCATGGCAAACTAAAATCCAGTTAAAAACCCGAGAGAGCTTAATTCTAGGCAGAAAAATACAGTTTAACACAGCTTCTTGCTGTTTACTGGCAGAATGCCACAGCTCCTTTAAGAGAGGTTTCCTGACTCAGTTGTAGGAGAAAAAAAAAGCTACACCTTTTAAAATGTTGTCTTCCTGTGCCATGCTAGCTGAACAAACCCTGACGAGGTTTGGCTATGGAGCATTTAAATAGTTTTTGTGAGCATACTAATACAACTTTCTTGATGGCAACACGAACCAGCTCTGTGCCTGGAAGTGGGGATGTGTGCATGGCTCTCAGAGGCAGTGGGTGGCTCTGCCTTGTTGGACTGGGAGGAGCAAGCAGGCAGTACCAAACTTGACCTAGCTATGGCACAGCTTGAGTTTTTAAAAAGCTCTTAGCATTTTAAAAAGCACACATGGACAGGAAAGAAATACAGATATGAAATAAAGCAAATCCAGATGAGTCATAGTGTTGGATAAATGTACACAGGCTTGGAAGAGAGAAGAAAAAGAGTACAGAGTCATAAAATAAAGTTAATGCTTTTAAAAAAGGTAAAGTCTCTACAGATAGTCATAGACTAAAAGAAGTAAAGAAGAACAAGCCATGTGAAAAGGGAAAATTCACAGTCTGGATTATATGTATTGTATTATATTTGAATTTTTTGACTGTGAATGAGCTAAGTACAGAGAGACATTTCATTGTATAGGCTCTTAAGCCAAACCGACATATACAATATAAAGATATCATGACTTCAAACTTTGGGTCTAAGGATATGTTGTTTTGGAAAAGAGATTCTTCTATTGTTTCCACAGAGGATGAGAACTTGTGGGTTGCTTCCAGACTGCTGTGTTTTAATAGAGTATGACCCCCTGAAATGTTGCTGTGAACACCCTCAAAAACATACTTCACCCAATTGCTACTGAGATGAACCTAGCACACAGGATACACAATGAAAGACCTGATTAACAGCACCCCCAAACAGCAGAAAGCAGTATGGACAGAACTACACCCATAGTTCCAAATATTGTTTATAATTATTTGTTTATATTTAAAGGGGGATATAATATAGATATGGATAAGTTACATTGGTATGGATCTTGGTTTATTGATACAAATTTAAGATCAATTTTGCTATATGTATATTTCTGCCCTTGACTAAGGTATTGTGTTTGTGTCGTTCATTAAAAAGTGTAATGTGTAATTAAAAATATAGGTTAATAGATCTACAATAGTCAAGATTGTAGTCATGTTAGTTAGATCTTCTAAATATATAGAGATATATTTTAGTTAGTTGGGTATTTTTTAAATCTTTCAAAGACTACAGAATATGTCATTTAAAATGTTGTAATAACATAGGACTTTTCATGACATCTGCTCCTGGCAGCATCAATCACTTCAAGAGGAAGACAAAAGAATGTTGGGTGATTGTTCAGGTAATAAGATGTCTCTGTCAATTCTAGAGTTTTGGAAGTTGCTTATAATGTAGTTCCTGTTTATTTATGCAATATTATATCCTTCTGGAGTCTTTGATGGAGCTGATGAATAGATAGAAAGTAGATATATTGTAACTGTAATTCTTGCTTGATACCTGTTTTGTTATATGTAATTTTCCTCTGTTAAAATTAAAGCCTTCCTTTTTGTTTAAGCAGAAAAGGGAAAATGGTGTGGGAGGTCCTTCTGTCTACGTGTTGCTTTTATTGGTTAATGAATAAAGAAATTGTCTTCACCTACGGTAGGGAAAAAGAACAGAGCTAGGTGGGGAAAACTAGGTGGGAGGAAGGAGGTGGGGTCAGAGAGAAGCCATGAGCTTCCAGAGACAGATGCTGGGAATTTTACCCTGTAAGTCACAGCCTCATGGCAATATACAGATTAATAGAAATGGGTTAAATTAATTTAATGAAAGAGTTAGTCAATAAGAATCTAGAGCTAATGGGCCAAGCAGTGATTTAAATAATATTGTTTCTGTGTGATTATTTTGGGGCTAAGCTAGTTGGGTGGCTGGGAACCAACAAGCAGTCCTTCTCCAACAAGTACAGTCAAGAAACTCAGAAAAAAAAAAATGAAGATATAATTAATGAAAATACAAAGCATAGGAAAGACCATAACAGCAAAAAAATCAACAATGCCACTGCAGTCAAACCACCTAATGTTTAAATATTAATGGTTTTAATTCTCCAATAAGAAAGCATAAGCTAACTGAACATACTAAGTAACAAAATTCATCTTTCTGTTCCACAGAAGAAAATTTTTTAGCTTTAAGAATAAGCACCACCTTAAAATGAAAGAAAGGAAACAAACAAATAGGACCAGAAAGCGAGCAGGCATTGCCATCCTAATATCCAACAAGATATGTTTCAAACTATAACTAATCAGAAGAGAATGAAGGTCACTTCATTTTCATCAAGGAAATCGTTAGTCAAGAAATTATTAATATACTAACACATATGCTTCAAAATCTTATGTACCCAAATTCATAAAAGGCATGCTACTGACATTAAAAACACAGCTAAACATCAATCCAATAATAGCAGATGATTTCAATACCTCATTTTCTCCAAAGACAGGTCATCTGGACAAAAGATAGAGAAACCTCAGAACTAAGTGATATCTTACATTAAATGAACCTAAGAAATATCTGCAGAATATTTCACTGAAACTTCAAAGGAAATATATTCTACTCAGCAACCAATGCAGATTCCTTAAAATCAATCTTTCCCTAAAATCAATCATATCTTGAGATTCAAAATAAACTTAACAAATTCATAAAAATTGAAATAGTCACCAGACAGTGGTGGCCCATGTCTTTAATTCCAGCACTTGGGAAGCAGAGGCAGGCAGATCTCTGTGAATTCGATGCTAGCTTGGTCTATGAAGTGAGTTCCAATGAAAATGAATACACAACAAAACTTCTGGGACATATCAAAAGCAGTTTAAGAGGGAAGTTTATAATCCTAAATGTCTTCATTTAAAAAGCCAAAAAAAAGAGCACAAATAAAACATTATGATGCATCTCAAGAATTTTGAAAAACAAAAACAAATTGCACCTAAATCTTACAAGCTGTAGGTCTTCCATTTTGATAATTAATTAGTAATAAAAAGGATATTAGAATAGGATTTTTTCTCGTTAATTATAGCAATTTTAAATGTGTAATATAAATTATAGTGATTTAACTTGTATTTACTTAATGATTAGTAGTATTAAAATTTTAATTGCATATATTTTCTTTCATTTGTTCATATATCTTTGTTTATGAGGTAGTTCTTTAAAACTTTTATTTTTCATTATTTAATTTTTAATTAATCTTAGTAGTTCTTTATATATTGAGAGGGAAATTCTTTGTAATGCTTGTGTATATATTTATATGCACAGCAAATATTTTCTCCCATTGTGTGGCTTGCCTTTTAAACTTTAATAGTTTCTTTGAAAAGTAGAATAGGTTTTAGTTTTATAGACTGCAATGTGCCACATTTATCCTTGATTAAAGATGTTGAATTTGTATAGAAGGTTTTTAATTCCACAAATTCTTCTGGTATTTTATTGAAATCTTACATTTTCCACCCATCTAATTTGGCAGGATTCAAATTCAAATCTCCTTTGGGCAGCAGTAATTTATGATTAACTTGACTTTCCAGCATTGCCTGGCTTCGTAAGGTACACACACAGCTTAGGGACATCTAAGCATTTGAAGACAACTTGAAAACACCATCTGATTTCTTACCATTGTAATTTCTCCATTTTTGGATATTTTCTTAGTTTTCAGTTGCTTTGTTAGCCCGGATTTCATCCTGTGGTACCACACGCTGACAGACCTCAACTCTCGTCTTAAGGGATGCTGTCTTGAGCTGGACGTGGCTAGCAGCTCAGTGGAGAAGGCATTTCGGGTAAGGTCTTCTTGCACAACTCCATCGGTCATATCCATTTACTGCCTTCTTTGGCTAGCAATGGAACCCAAAGATGCTTTTTGCTTTGGTATGAGGATAATCATGTTGTTTTTCAGTAAATTGATGGAAGCAGATGGAAGATAGTGTGTAAGGCTAATTTTATCTCAAAATTACACAATACATTTGGAAGTGACTTTACTTAGGATGAAACTACATGGGGTTTCAATGATGATAAAACTGTTTCCACGAGACTATGCAATCACCTAAAAGCCCTTTTCACATCAATAAATGCCTGCAATTTACTTGTAATCTATTTACCTGAAGTACACCTGAAGTGGCTGGTCTAATTCTACATTTTAAGTGAAAAACTTTTAACTCTCCTTAAGCTCAAAAGTGCCTATTACTAACAGCGACTCAAAATTTTCTCATCTCCAAATAAGCTATACTGAATACTCTAGTTGTAGAGAAGATGTTGAGGCAACAAACTGTTACAGGGTCATCCTCAGTTTGATCCGAGCAACTGGCTGGGTCTGAGTTGTCTTCCAACACATCAGAGGGTTGTGTGTCAGAAATGAACAAAGATGGCACTATTCTCTGGCCTGGAAAATGCAGGATCTGAGGTGGGAGTAAAATATTGTAGCAATAGTTACTTATTTATTTATTATACACGTATTTTTAGCTTAGAACGTGTATGTTATTATTGAGAAATTAAAATAGAAAAGCATTATAAAGGGTTGGAATTATTTAGTAACAAGTTAGAATGGGTTGTATATGCCTTGAAAAGAACAGATATAATAAATATAATGTATAATCATTGTGAAGCTCTATTTTATGTTGTACTCACTGTATTTCTCATACACACATAGAAAGGCAGAGATAAAAAATATAAATATATCTATATGATAAAAAAAGAAAGACAGAGATAATTTTGTTTGAATAAGATAGAAACTAATATAAAAAGTTATGAGAAAAAAAGATGAGGGCAGAGGGAAAGACAGATTTAGGTTTTTCCTAGTTAGTTATATTATTACCCTGCCTTCAAGGTGAATGTATTTTGGTATGAACAAAAATGAATAAATATAAAGCACATTAAAATGCAAACACAAACAGTAATTGTAATTGATCTCTTAAGGGAAAATTGCTTAGTATATGGTTAGAACTTTGAGAACAAAGAAGATTAATCAAGGAGGGCTTTGGTTAAAAAACAGAAAGAACAAAACACAAACTTAAGAGGCAAAATTATTATTTATTGCTTTTTTTTGCAAAATACTAATTATAAACCTCCTGAGAATGTGGTCTAAAAAAATTCATCTATGTTTAGCCGAGTAAAATAAATATTAAAAGAAGTCGAGAGATTGGAAGAAAGGAAGGAGTGGTGAGTGGAGGAAAAACAGAAAGGGACAGTGAGCAACAGGGGGAGGGTTAGAGCTGGAGAAGTCTAAGTCACTCCATGCAGATGCAGAATAACCTCCATGGGAAAGGATGCAGTTACCATCAGGCAATGGTACACGGGGTCTATTGACATCATGAGACTGGAGTCAGACTGTGTGGGCTGGAAATGTGAAACCTAACAGCCCTTTTTTTGGATGGTGTTGGTCTAGGTGAGCTTCTTTCCATACCTGATGAGAGTCTCTTCTTCAGGCAGTTGTCCTGCAGGGTGTTTGAGACGCGATACAGAGCAAGCAACGGCTCACTGTCTGTTAAGTCAACTCAATTTGTTCTAGTCTTTCCTGTGGGTATTATTAAGGATTTGGCAGGAATCTCACTGAGCTAGGGACAGTGAACATAAAGCTTTCCATGCAAGAAAGGAGACTCTGTAGTTGAAATAGTGAAAATACTATATTCAATGGATGGAAATTTAAGCATGAAACACAACTGTGAATATAGAATGTACCAGGAACCAAAGAACTAAAGTCTGCCTTTTAAAAAGGTACCTAGCAAGGATTTTCACTGAGGCAGAGAGACATATCAGAATGCAAAATAAATGGAGAGAGCCGAATGAACCTGCATAGCAAATTTGAGAGGCAAAAGAGAAGACAGTCAGTGGGGAATGTCTTGGGAGTTCTGGGCTGCATGATAGCAAGATTCACTGGAGTGACTGCTCTGATAAGGATGATGAACAATGGAGGAGGATGAGAGGGAAATACAGGGGGTTTCCTGGCAGGAAAGAGTAATCACCAGTGAACATTAAAATTCATTCTCTTGGCAAGTCAAGCAAAGTGATAGTGCACAGAGGTTCAAAATTGCATTGACTCCAAATGCATGCTTAGAGACACTACAGAAGGCCTTGTATTCAGTCTCCCTGTTAATTAGATCTTCAAGTGTTCATTGTGACATTTTGAAGCTAGAGATTTTCAGAATGCAAATATATAAAAATCACAAACAGGAGTATGTTGTTTACTTATTAAATAGAGCTTTCCAGAGCACACAAAGTAGTTCTTATACAAAGAAAGCCCCAAGAAAGTAGATGTTTAATTTGCTAAAAAGTATTTACTTTTGAGAAACCTTACATGCCTATTCATTGCTGTTTATTTAATTAAATGTAGTTGAGAAAACACTGCTAAACAAAGTGAACACCATCTCTTTGGATTATATTTCCACTTCAGATTTCTGTGCTAAAAGTGTAATTATTTCTGCACGATAATACATCTACTTACTGTTTACTGATAATATTCTTTTACATTTTTTTATGCCACGAAGCAATATATTTCTTATCAATCCAGACAGTTGAACATTGAGCCAAAATACTATCAAGGCAAACACATTAAATACTAAGTCTGACATAGCACTTTTAAATTAAACGCACCAGCCATAAGCCAGATCAATATTAAATCAATGATGTTGCATGTAGACGAACCTTATAAATGTCCATAAGATATATTAAATCTAATTTATTTGAGACTAATATCTGAGCATGAGACAGACCATTTTTGGCTAGTAATATAAGCTGATCTCTGAAATCAGACATTTGTAAACAAAACCCTGAGTACCACTGAATAGCACAAAACAAAACAATGTAGCACAGTTTTTTTTTTTTTTAAATCTGGAAAAGGTCTTAACACTGTAGTCTTAAATCTCTAAGAAAGCTTTAATAAAAAAGAGATATATTATTATAAGGAGCTGACTAAGAAGTATTTTATATTAAACATATCCCTTTGGAATATTGCTGGAAATCATAGATTTACTAGGTGTCATTTGCTCCTGAATAGTTAGTTTAATACCAAACTAGACTAAGAACATAGAGAGAAAAGATGATAAAAAGAGTGAAATGAGCTTTGGAAAGATTCCTCATTTCTAAACCCAGTTCTGGGACTGGGAATATAGCTCAGCAGCAAAGCACTTGTTTGGCAATTGTGACATGTCATGTTCAGTTCTCAGCTCCACAAAATCCAACAATTACAACAACAGCAACACACAAAGAATCTCAGTTTTGCTACATATATGTAAAATGAGCATAAAGAATTCATTTAACTACATGTAACTTCTGTTTTCTTGCCTGTAAAATGAAGGCATATCTTTCAGAATAATTAACAATAAAGACAAGGGAAAGAAACTAAAAAACTGTCACAGCATGATGTCACCACACACCACATAATGGTTGCACAATGGGAGGGAGGTAGATGCAGAGGATGCCGATCAAATTAACTACTGGATGTAGACAAATGCAAATAGATCCTCCTTTATCACCCGTGCACAAGAAGCAATTACAAATGGATCAGAGACCTCAACATAATGCCAGATACCCTGAAGCTGATAGAAGGGAAAGGGGCAATAGTCTTAAACTCATTGACACAGGAAAAAACTTTTTGAACAGGAAATTGATAACATAGGTGACCAGCAAAATCCTGAAGTAAGAATCTTGAGCTGGCTGAATGAAAAACAGCTCATTTTGTTGACTGATATGTCAGGTTAAACTTAGGCACAAGATTAGTCCTCATATGTAAAAATGAAGATGTAGTTAGAAGTTTTTGTTTTGCCCAGTCCCACAAACGTTCAATTCCAAAGAAACACACAGAGGCTTATATTAATTATAAACTGACTGGACTATTAACTCAGGCTTATTATTAACTAACTCTGACAACTTAAATTAACCCATAATTCTTATCTATGTTAAGCTATGTGGCTTGGTACCTTACTCAGCAAGGCATTCTCCTCTTGCCTCCTCTCAGTCTGGTTGGTTACTGCAGATTGAGCCTTTTTTCTTCCCAGAACTCTCCTAGTCTGGGCACCTGCCGATACTTCCTGATTGGCTGTTGGTCAATCAGCATTTTATTAAACCAATACAAGTTACAAATCTTAAGAGTATACAAGAACATTATCCCACAGCGCTTCCCCTTTTTCCTTTTCCAAACAAAATCCTGAATCTAATCTCCTTTGTTTAGTTTTATTCCTGACTGTTATCCATAACAACTTGTAACCAAAACTCTAAACAAAGACAAACATCTATAATCTATTTTTTTGGGGAATGTGGGCACAGTTTTCTATGTTACTTCCTGCTAATAATCTTATGGGAACCTCAAGAAAATTTCTGATTATGTACAAATCCTGACTGGAGTATTCTGTGAACCTGGATCAACTCAGCCGGCAGTCTTGAGGCTGTTCTGGATTTAGAACTCAGAGTAAACTGCAACAGAGGTTCTCAGAAGCATGAAATCATCTGGGCCATCTGTTCTCACTGAAGGTTTTTCAGGGGGTTGTTCCTTGATCAAATCTTATTTTTCTTAAAGAAAAGTGATTCAACAGTAGATTTTCTGCCATTTCCTATGAAAACAAAAGCAAAGCCTCTTCTCTAAAGTAACATATCCTTTTACTTAAATTTTTACTGACATTCAAGGCCTTTTCAAAACATATAGGTTGGAGTAATCCAGCGGCATTTATAATCAAATGTCTTTTAGCAGCTGTTGCTTCTTCCTCAGCAGTCAAACAATTAAAAGGCAACACAAAAACATACAGTATCCAGATTCTCCGTGTATTTTCCCATCTTTACGCGGAAGCTAAACCAGAGTGAATGGAGCTAGGAGTGCTGGTTTTTCTTTAGAACCCAGGTGGCTTGGTTTGAATCTGGCTCTGGCCTAAGCCTATGGCTGAAAAGCCTCAGGCAAATGAGCAAATTGCATGATGGCATGTTGGGTGCCAAATGATGCAGACCTGAAAAGCAAAGCAGCCAGCGACTGGCTCTTATCTTGACTTCAGTTTGAAATGATGAACCTGCCTCCAGGAATCTCAGAATGAGACTGTGCCTGAGAGTTGTCTCCTCCCATTTTATAATCCTCTTTAGTTCTGGGGTTAAAGGTATGCACCACTGGGATTAAAGGCATGCACCGCTCAGTTGGAGTGTTCCATTGTGGGTACTAGGATTAAAGGTGTGTGCTACCATCACCTGGTCTGTAAGGCTGACAAGCTGGGCTGTTTTGCTCTCAGATCTTCATGCAAGCTTTATTTATTAAAATACAATTGGAATGCCACTACATTAAGGTGACTATGGCCATCAATTATAGCAGTAACTTGCTGTTGTAATTTTGTAGGTCAGCTGTTTAGTAACAGGTCCTCTGCTGGAGCCCTGGTTCTGATTTCACCAACTCTGTAGATGTTAGCAATTCATAGGGGGTGCACTAAACCACAAAGGGAATGAGCTCAAAAATCAAAGTAGAAGGTTTATAAAGTATCTAGGCACACATGAACCATTTAAGCAAGACAATTTCTTATACATTTGTTTAGAAACCAAGGGTAGATTTTGCACGTATATGCCTCGGCTCATAAAGTAGAATTACTAGTGTGTGTATTTTTTGATTATGCCAATATCCCTAGTATCCATCAGTTTTAGAGACTAGTACTTCAGATGTTTCGTATGGTTTAGAATTTCAATGCTGCCCAAGGGTTTGCATGTTGAAGAATTGGTCCATAGCAGATGGTACCCCTGGAAGGTCTTGGAGTTCTTAGAAGGTAAGGCCTAGTGAGAGAAAGTTAGGTCACTGAGTGTTTGCTACTGAAAGAGATAATCTTGAATACTTTTTATATTCCAGTTGCTGCCATTACTTGAAATAGATTTTCTCTGCCTCATGATTCTGCTAAGATGTGGTGTGTGGATACAGACCCAAAATGATAGGACCAAGTAATTAACTGTTGTCTAAAACCATGAGCAGAAACTAACCTTGTCTCTTTCTCAGCTGATTCGCCTGGGGATTTATTATACTGGTGTAAAACTGGCTAACAATGTTCACCTTATGATTTTATTAATGCTGGTCATGAACTAACATGTTAACAAATCACCTTTTATTTTTGCTGGTTGATTATTAAAGCAAAATGCAAAGTTGTGGAGCCCAGTCCCAGTGGATATAGCTATACAAGTACCACACCTATAGCATGGATAACACTGTGGAAAAGAAGATAGAAAGTGTAAGAGCCAGAGGATTAGAAGTTTGCTACAAGATTGTTTCTCTTAATAAAGTCAGAAGATACACTCATAACGTCTTACCAGAAAGACTCCCTAAGTCAAAGTTGAACAAGGACAACAAAAACATGTTAGCATGGACTGGGGAAAGCTCAGGAAGCCTCAACCATACACAAAGAATACAGACAAGGAATATAGAAAGTTGAAGAAATAGTCTTTCCCTGGGAAGAGCACACTAATTGGTTATCCAGTACCAAATGATCAGCCCTGAAAGCATTTGTGCAAATAACATTAGACAGACTGAGCAAGCTATATTTATATATTTAGTAATATAAATGTTTGTGTGTAAATACACAAACACCCATGCACACATATGCGTGTGTGTGTGTGTGTGTGTGTGTGTAACTAATTGATGAAAAGAAGAGACCCTGGATTTGAAAGAGCGTTTGAAAAAGGGGCTATATGGGAGGGCTTGGAGGACAGAAAGAGAATGAGGAAATGATGTAATAATTTTAATGTTAAAAACTAAAAATTATAATTTAAAAAAATTAAATAAATTTTTTTTAAAGTTAACACAAACATGTAGACATCTAGTCCTTCTAATTAAAATATTATATTCTAAGGGATGCTTACTACTGTAAGGTACACTCACTTAGTGTAGTTACAAATTTCTAGGTATATTTTAGGAAACAGGTGGTTTTTTTTGAAGGTATGTTTTTGGGAAAGTGTTTTGTTTGGCTTGTGATATAGAGTCCCAAAACCCTTTCTAATTTTATCGAGGGCCAATTTTTATTGTCTCCAGAAATGTGTCAGCATCCTTCATTTGTCCCTATGGCTACCAAATCTAATATCCTTACCCAGAGACACTTTTCTTGTAGATTTGGTTTTTTTTTTCTTTTTTCTCAATATTCTTCAAAGTTTTGAAGTTCTATTTGTTGTTGTTATAGTAGTTTGTTTTTCAGAATTCTGAAGGCCACATATAGGTTATTGTTTGCTAGTTCACATGACTGAAAGTGAATTGAAAAGTGACAATGGAAAAAGACTGTGTGTCTATAGGAAGAATGGACTTTGTGCTGAGTACCCTAAAAAGAAAAAAGACTGTGTGTCCACAGGAAGAATGGACTTTGTGCTGAGTACCTTAAAAAGGAAAAAGACTGTGTGTCTACAGGAAGAATGGACTTTGTGC
>NC_022029.1:22236371-22257274 GCF_000317375.1 Microtus ochrogaster
CTGAGTACCCTAAAAAGGAAAAAGACTGTGTGTCCACAGGAAGAATGGACTTTGTGCTGAGTACCTTAAAAAGGAAAAAGACTGTGTGTCTACAGAAAGAATGGACTTTGTGCTGAGTACCCTAAAGAGGAAAAAGACTGTGTGTCTACAGGAAGAATGGACTTTGTGCTGAGTACCCTAAGAAACTGGAGAGAAATGTGACCTGTCTGATTTGGCTTCCATCACAGACAATAGTCTCACCGTAGGCTGCTTACTGAGTCTTTCCTGTGTTAGACAATGCTCTCACAGTAGGCTGCTTACTGAGTCTTTCCTGTGTTAGACAATGGTCTCACAGTAGGCTGCTTACTGAGCCTTACTCTCCTGTGTTAGACAATGGTCTCACAGTAGGCTGGTTACTGAGCCTTTCTCTCCTGTGCTAGACAATGGTCTCACAGTAGGCTGGTTACTGAGCCTTTTTCCTCCTGTGTTAGACAATGCTCTCACAAGTAGACTGGTTACTGAGCCTTACTTTCCTGTGTTAATGTCTGTGCATTCAGAGTCATAAACCAGATTGGTTACTATGGAGGGTAGATGCTGGACTACTGTGACTAACATGTAGTAAATGCTGCCAGGAGAATAATTACTGCTTTTTTCCCTTTTATTGTGACTCAGCATTGAGAAGATCCTAAGAATTGGGTCAGTTGTGTTTAATAGCAAAAAGTCCACAGCAATGAGGAAGTTAATTATAAAAAATAACTCTTTTATGTACTTTCCATCTGAATTTCACTGATATTCATGTTCACTTAGAGCCTGAGAAAGAACTATATTTGGAAATAGAATATTTGAAGATGTAATTAAATTAAAAGTAGATAGGAGGATTACTTTGGCTTTCAAATTTCATGTCAGTATACTTAGAGACAGAAAAGGGCATATGAGGATGATGTGAACACAGGTGTGGAGACAGTCTGTGCTACTTCCCACTAAGGAAGATGTGAGCCTCCCAAAGCTGGGAGAACCACAGAATAGTTCCTCTGTAGAGCCTTCAGAGAGCATGACCTTGCCAAACCTTGACTGTGAACCTCTAGTATCCAGATCCGTGGAACAAAGTCTTATTAGTTTAAGCCACCAAGATTATGGCATGTTATAGAAACCCTAGGAATGAATATATATATATATATATATATATATATATATATATATATATATATATATATATATATATATCAAGAGTCTTTTGGTAGTAGAATTATCCTCATTCTTGAAAGGTCTAGATAGCTCTTTATTTTCAGAATCTTAATATTTTCTCATACTTTCATTGAAAACTTTATCCTTATTTTTGTTCCTAGAAAAACTCAAATTCATGACAACTAAGGTATTGTATTGCAGAAGTGTAGTATAAGAGAGGCAAGTACATTTTGTAAGATCCAGGTATTATAATTACTTATGTAAGATCCAGGTATTATAATTACTTATGTAAGTTCATGCCTGAAAAGATAGCTACTCTATCTGTACCACTGACAAACACAAGCCAACTGAAAACTAAAGCAAGTCGAATGATGACTAAGTTAAAACAGTAATCTTCAATTAAGTCCATAATCAAAATAATGCTCTCATTTTGCCAATCAAAGAGATATCGGAGACCTCATCTGAGGAATCTTTAAATAAGCTATTTTATCTGAAAAAGGGAACTTAACTGTACAGAGATGGGATGATTCCCTGGTGTTTTCTAGTTGGGCTTAACACAGTCATCATGATTTTCTCTTAGCAAAGGTTTCTGTTGCTCTTAGAAAACACCATGACCAAAAGCCATTTGGGGAGTAAAGGGTTTATTTCATCTTTCACTTCTGGTACCAATTCCTCACTGAGTGAAGTCAGGGCTGGTGCTAAAAGTAGGAACTGAAGAAGAGGCCATGGAGGTGTGGTACTTAATGGCTTGCTCCTCATGGCTTGTTTAACCTAGTTTGTTATAACACCCAGGATGAGCAGTCCAGGGTTAGCACCACCCTCAGTGAACTGGACCCTCCTGCACCAACCAAGAAAATGTACCACAGGCCTGCCCATAGGCCAACCAGCAAGGGCATTTTCTCAACTGAAGTTCCCCCTTTCAAAATGACTCTAGCTTTGCGTCAAGTTGACAAAACCAATCAACGCAGTCCTCTTTCGAAAGGGAGTGAGGCAGGTTGGGATTTTATGCGACTGATTTTGATTCAGAGAAGCTGGCCCCAGGGAAAGAAAAAAAGCCTGGACTAAAATCATAGTTTTACTGAGAGCCATTTTGAACTATTGACCTACAGAATTTAAAATAATAAATGTTTGTGGTCTTTAGCCATTATTTGTGGTAATTTGTTAAAGTATTAATGGGAAACAATGCATACAGCTCAAAAATATGCAGCTAATTTTTAATAAGACACTGAAAAATGTCAGCCACAGATTCTTCATTGTTTGAGTCAACATTTTTTTTCTTCATTGATTAAGAATGGAAGAGAATATAGTGCTCCTTTACAGCAGCAATTCCAAAGGCCTTCATAAAATGTTCCACCTAATTCATGAACCGTCATATCATGTGACATTACTCATCAATGGGAGATCCACACAGAGAAGACATCCTACTGACACTAGGCACTGGCTAACTCACTGTCCTGAAGCTGGTCCTTTCCACTTGAAACAAACAGCGCCACAAACAAAAGCAGAGTTAAGAGAAAAATAGCTCAGCCATCAAGAGCATTTGCTCTTACAAAGTGCTTGCTCTCGAGTTTGGTTCCCACACAACAGCTAATAACCATCTGTCACTCCCTCCCAACAAGATCTAGTGCCCGCCTCCCTGGGCCTTGCACACTTATGATACATAGGCACACATGCAGACAAAACCCCCCTATGCATAAAATAAAAACAAATAAATGTAAGAACAGAAAGAAATCCTTTTGTTGTGTAGCTCACGACATTTACAATTTAAGGTACTCTGTATTCCCAGCTTTACTCCAGATAAACTTTGAACAAGGGCAGGCAGGAAGCTTGAACATGGAGGCCTTGGTTCAATCTTGATGTCAGCTGTATTCTGCATGCAGCTACTCTGCTTTCTTCCGCGTTCACTATGCCTCTCTGATAATTAGCCATTGTAAGCCATTTTCAGCAGGATATATTATGAATAATAAGAGCTGCTGCTCTTACCCTCTTCACTGAGGGGATTCTAAGGTCTTAAAAGCTTTGTGCCAGGATCTGGGGACAAGGACCTCAAATTTCATTGTCCTCAACACCAGTTATCTGAGAATTAGCTATTACATGCTTTGTGGAGTGATTTGAAGGTATGTCAGGAAAGCCAGAAATGATCATTTGAAGTACAGCATCATGACACACAGAAACAAAAACAAAACGAAAAACAATAAAAAGCAAAAATCACTGCCGCAGACATCCCTGCCTGGAACAACAAAACAGCTACTAAGGATCTTGACCATAAAACAAAACAGTAAACTGCTTCCTATCTACTTGCTAGCTTTCCTCTGGGCATAGTTACTCATAGATACGGCTGGAAAACAAACCTGAAAATCACAAAGGCTCTTTCATCAAGCGCGCAGAGGAATGGGGTTTTGTGTTATGAATGGATGCATCATCACATCATGTCTTTGCTCTCTTCGATTATACTATTGAAAACTAAGGAAGAAAATAAAATAATTCTAGTCCATTTCCACAGTTCATGAGAAGTTTTTGTTGCCCTCTGTGTATCTACTTCTGTGTTAAGGACGTACTATTTTGCACTAAGTGTTCTGGAGACTGTGTGGCACGTATATTGGCAGTGCTCACTGAGAAATCTGTCAACCACATACCTGGGACTGAATGTTTTCATAAACAATCAGGGAAGTCACTGGCATTCATTAACTTTTATATTGAGTGTGCTTTCCAATTCTTTAATCTGCTTTCAGAAAAAATAAAGCAAAGAATACGGATCAAACATCAGCTATATAAGCTTGGCTGAACACTCTAAAATAATTTTAGGAGAGCCTTGATGTCCAAGAACAAAGATCTGAGTAATTGAGAGGACTTGAAGGGGACTTGAAGATGCACGTGCATCTTTTCGGCTACCCATTGTTGTATTTCTCATTAGCAGTTAGTCTTTGGGCTGATGACGATCTGACAAGGCTAGAAGAAATGCAAAAAATTAGATAAAGGATGACATGGAGAAATGCAAAGTCGACAAGCTATTGAGACTCCTTTGGACTGATGTAGCAGGGTGAAGTGGGCATATGGCAAGGTTGCTTGAATCATCTCAACTACAGCCGACCTACCAGAAGGGTAACTCCCTCTGCCATGCTTCCCTTTGGTGTAACAGCATGGCCTCTAATAAGAGCATCTGAAGAGTGTACTTGAAAAAGAATCATCGGAACCTAGGTTTCGATCCTAATACATGAACTGGCTTTGTGGGAGCCTAGCCTGTTTGGATGTTCACCTTCCTGGTTCTGGATAGAAGTGGTGATCTGAAGCCATTTTCCCACACGGTTAAGTCAAAGGCCCAGAATACTCTGAAGCCCAACTGGTCTGATCATTGCATCGGTCTGGTAGGTTGGAGTGGACGCTGTGTAAGGAGGCTGTTTCTAGGGCACAGAGCTGTTACTGTTTCAAGAGGAGAGGAGAAAAGGACTTGGCTTGTGGAGAATGAAAGTTGCACCAAAAAATACTAAGTCTGGCAGCTCACATATGCAACAAACTTGCTAGAGGATTTCCCACATGTGACAGCATTTCTAACAACTTACATGCTATGCCAACAGTGGGATTTGAAACTAAAATTAGCTATTTCAGGCTGTCGATAAGAACAACATTGATTTTGATACCTGAATAATGAAAAGATTGAATTATATTTCTAACTTCTGTCCAAAAAGGATCTTACAAACATCCTACATGAAAAAGGAATCAATAAGAAGAAGCATTTTAAGGCAAAAACTCAAAAAAGTGTGTGTCTGTGACAGCTAGGTAAAACAATAAAAGGTTATTTTTATAGATATTACAACATGGTATTTATAGTCTTCACCTTATAATGTGCTGTTGTCCTTTTTCATTCTTACTTAATATTCACTTTTGTATCCAATTTGAATTTGCAGTTTTATATTTATTTTCTAAAGTATTGTTTCCTCTCTCTGATCACATAAACTTTAGGCCCCAGGAATACTGTATTTGCTCCATGAAAAAAATTTCATAAGCATCTCTCAAAATACTTTTTTCCCCTCTAGAAAGCTATTAATAAAAAAAAAATCCATATGATGACTACAGAAGTGCTCTGAGCAGCTAAGAGCAATAGCTAAAGCAGCACAGCTCTGTCCTGGATGGTGGTGGCGTTGCTATGGTAGCTGAGAAGAAACCATTAAGAGCAGATAAAACATCATTAGGGGAAATGGCTGACTGCTCTGTCATGAGAGAAGCTCACGAGAGAAGCTTGTGTCAAAGGTTTGCAGACAGCCCCCCAAAATAACTGCTTACAGCACCCAGGTCCTGTGAATCTTAATCTGCTTCCGTAATTTCTCTGGTGTAAACACACTCTTCTAAATGACTGTGCTCATTTTTGTGTTATTATCAATCATTTTTTCTTTAAGTCAAAACACAATACAATTTGCGGCTGAGCTAAGTAGATATTAAATGCAAATGTGCTTCCTAATGCTGTCATCTTTCCCAGAAAGCTAACAAAATAGCACGTTCATACTGTACAGTCAGTGCCTCTTCATCTCTTCATTGTTCCAGGCCTCCGGAAGCAGGGAGAGGGAATCCTGGGTCCTTCTGGCTCCAGGTTCTCTGAGGTCAGGCACTGTGCTCCCTTTTTCTCCCTCCCTCCCTCCCTCCCTCCCTCCCTCCTTCCCTTCCTCCCTCCCTCCCTCTTCATTTTCCTCTCCCCCTCTTTTATGCCTCCATTTCTGGGATTTTTTTTCATGTTTCCTGGCCCTTTCTTTATCCTTTTCTATCTGTTCCTTGGGCCTCACTCCGTAGAAGCATGTTTTAAAGGATGGGCTAAGATTGAGCGGAAATGCAGCAAGAAAGGCACCAGTATCCTAAGCTAGCAGCACAGCGTGTTGAAAAGGAAAGAGGGTAGATGTCTTCTCAAACAGCACGCGGGCAACCAGCTCTGCACAGAGGCAGTGTGCTCTGTACCTGACACACTTATGGACATTTAGCTCCTACTGCACCTGACACTCTTATGGACATTTAGCTCCTACTGTACCTGACACACTTATGGACCTTTAGCTCCTACTGTACCTGACACACTTATGGACATTTAGCTCCTACTGCACCTGACACTCTTATGGACATTTAGCTCCTAGTGCAATAAAGCAAAGCCATGAAGTTTTATTCTATTTATTGATTTATTTGGCTTCAAAAAAACAAAGAAACAAACAAACAAAACAGGGTCTCAATATGTAGCTCTGAATCTCCTGGAACTCACTATGCAGTTCAGTCTGGCCTCCAGCTCAAAGAGATTGAATTGCCTCTGCCTCCCAAATTCTGGGATTAGAGGCACGTGCCACCGTGCCTAGCTACAAAGTTATATTTTAAAATATCAAAGCTCACTAAGGCAGAACCTGCAAAATAAATAGACGTCTTTCAATTCTGAATTTGTCCTGACCTTTACTAGAGTCATGTTGTTTTTGGTTTAGTAACCTGTCCAAGTTTTCCCCAAGAGAAGCTATTTTCTTTTATAGGCAGACTTTGTTTTTCAGTGAGAAGGAGAGGGTAGTGGAGTGAATTACAGGGTACAACTGTTGCGGCCCGTATGGCAGTAAAATTCATTGGGTGGAAAAGAGGGCCTCTGAATAGAAAATCAATTGCTCTGGTGCTGCCAGCTTTGGCCCTTGTGCGAAAGAAATTCTATGAAATTCAGGAGCATAGCATAGTGGCAAGGACAACCTAGCTGTAACTCAGAGAGTGCCTTCGGGTCCCAACATCAACATAATCATTTTCACATGTAAGCCATACCCTAATAGTCTCTTTGACTTTGCATCAGGAGGATTTACAGGCAAGTGAAATTTACAAAGTTTTAATAAACATCATTAACAACTCAAGCCTAATAAATTAACATAAATTTCAAACTACTAAATAAGACTTCTGATTCAAAAAATTAGAAAGATGATCAGTAATGTTCTCTAGACCACAAAATGGCATAACAGAATAACAAAAGTGAAACATCATTCCTGGCTTGTTTGGTGGCCACCAGTAGATACAGCCTGCTGCAGTTACTGTGGGATTAGCTCTGTAGCTGGCTTTGGCTGAGAGCAGAGTAATAGCAACAAGCCTTCTGTAAGCCAAAGATAGAGGCTTTGGATGCCAGGTAAAAAGGCTTAGCTGCCCTGTGAAGAAACACAGGAAATAGATAAAGCTGTCTATGGAAATGTTGGCTATTGCTGCTAAAGAACCACAGTCAAGTGCCTGGCCTCAGGCATTAGTTATCTAGTTGATCACACTCCAGAACTTCAAGGAGTAAAAAAGTTATTATTTTGGCTCAGTAGCATTTTTTTATTTATCAAATAGTCACAAATAATTGAGACCATTGGTAAACCTTTTTAAAGTTTGTGACATCATTCCATTGTCCTGTGATTTATCTTTA
Source organism: Microtus ochrogaster (assembly GCF_000317375.1). NCBI lineage: Eukaryota > Metazoa > Chordata > Mammalia > Rodentia > Cricetidae > Microtus > Microtus ochrogaster. Next base: position 22,243,930 of record NC_022029.1, read on the forward strand.
ATGCCCCTGTCAACCATTTTTTTTTAATAAGAAGGAAATTCAAGCTCAGAAACGCAAACTGACTTGCTCAAGATCATACAGGAGCTTGAACAAAATGCACCTTAACAGGGACATAAAGGTATGTGTTTGTATGCAATCCCTTGCCCCTTCTCTGTCCCAGAAGGGGATATGGTCCAGAGATCAGTGTGACATGGGCAGAACTGGAGGAAGTGCAGTTTTATTGGGCCTCAGAGGAAAGAGAAGCACCATATAGGACACGGGAACGTAAGGCAGGTGTGGAACCCTTTGTTGCATTCAAACATGGAAGCGGGGAATGTCTCCGAATCCATCTTCTCATTTCCCACCTTTTAGCAACCACCATGCTAACATCCCCATCCCACTCTTCTCCTCCCTGCTTGTCTTTTGCAGTCAATGGACTCTCCAGGATTTCTCTAACTTTTTCAAATAGTGTAAACAAGTTTCCTGTCCTGCAAAGAAACTAATGCTAAGCAATCTAAAGTTAATAGATTAGCACATTGTAAAGTTTTGGGTTCAAATTCATGCGTTTTACTCCAAATCCTGAATTTTTTTTTCTGCCATGCATTTTCTAATGCAGACCTCAAATCTGTAGTCATGCAGGGTTACATGAAATTTGCAAAGGAATATGCTTTTGCTCATAGGTATTAGGAGAAAAATGGGCGATATTTCCATAAAGGTTCCCGTGCTGAAGGCTTGGACTCAGCCGGTGCTGTTCCTGAGAGGTGATTGGACCATGAGGGCTCCAACATTATTCATAGATTAGGCACTTGGTTAATTAGTTGAAAATATGAAGGCATTATTGCAGAGCAGTGGAAAGCAAGATGTGTTGTCCAGTTGGAGAGCACAGCTTACTAGCTCTGAAAATGTACCTCGTGTTTTGGACTATCTTCTGTCTTTTCATTTCCTCACCACTCCCTCTGCCACTTTGTTTGGCTTCACCACAGCCCAGAAACAAAGTATCCATCCTAGTGTGGACCAAATCTCTGAAAGACCACAAATCCATCTTCTGTCCTTTAGAATCATTTCTGGCAGGTGTTTGTCATAGTGATGGACCATCTACCACCGAAGAGTAATGCTTCTCGGCTAGGATAGGAAGGCAAACTTCAAAACCGGCACTCTGTTCTTCAGGAAGAACATGCAAAGGAGGCCTGGATGAGCTACTGATGAGACCAGAAGTTTGGTGGAGCAATCCTAACAGACTACTTTGTTCGCTAAGCAGGAGCGAGCAGAAAGTTTTACATCTTGTCCTTGTGGGCCAACAACAAAGAGAGTGACAACAGCTATGGGTTCCAAAGCCTAATAAATCACCACACAAGTGGGGTCACTGATCAATCAGGGCGGCAGGACAAGTACCCAGGAGCCTTGCTTTTCCTAGCAGCCCACAGCAGGGGTTGAAGAGAAGATTTTAAAGCAGAAATCGCACAAACACTTGTTGCCAAGTTATAGTTACATTTTTTCATCATTCAGGAGTCAAAGATTAGGGGCTTTTCCTATGTATTCCATTGTTGTCAACTGACACAGAATGTAAGCTTTTTAGTCCAGCCAATCAGATTCATTTGTTCTTTCGGTTGTTAAGAACAGCCATAATACTTTAGAAAACTAAGGCGCATAACAGACTATTTCTGTTGTCTATGGAGGAGGTCGGTCAGTTACTGGGAAGCTACCATCTCTCCTAGAGCTTGTTTCACCCTACAGATAAAATGTAATCTGAAGTCTGAAATGGCAGTACTTAGGACAAAGTGCTTTTGCCTGCTCCCTTGCCTGCTACAAAGAATCCAAGATATTCTTCTCATCCTCAAGTTATTTTCATCTTGCTGGAGCAGTATCATGATTGCCTGTATGTTGACAGCATTCTTATGAAGAAAAAGGAAGGATACAGTTACGTTTCATTAGACCAACTATAGTGTGTCTCTTCTTATAAGAGTGCATATGTATCACACTATGGCAGGCAACAAAACACTATTAACAATTGTTTTCTTTCTCTTGTTTCAAGAACGGAAATAAGTGAGAGTACCTTAAAATTTTAATATCAATATAATTTCAGAGAGCTGTGCAAGAGAGATCTTGTGATAACAGATGAGCTGTGTAAAGCCAGCCAAGTCACCAAGAACAATACAACTACAGGTAAGTGAACACCTTACTTGGAATGCATCAGGGATGCCAGCCTCAGAGATTTCTCCTCTCTCTCTCTCTCTCTCTCTCTCTCTCTCTCTCTCTCTCTCTCTCTCTCTGCCTTCCTACACCCATAATGTAGGGTAAAAGTGTCATCCAGAGAAACACATCCTGCCAATGAAACCAGAGTCAAAGAAACAAACTCTGCCTCTGACAAATTCAGCACAAAACCAAAAACCAACCAATCACTGAGCAGAAAACCAACCAATCCCTGTGCACAAAATCCAGCCAATCTCTGAGCTTGTTCAATCTTAGGGATTGAAATCTGACCAATTCCCACCCTGAAAATCTTTACAATGGAAAAACTCTGTCCCTAAGAAGCCTTACTGTTTAGTTGGGAGCTGCCTCTTTCTACCTGGTAGAGAGAGCCACCCTACTGGATTCCTCCCTTCCAATTTATCTCTTGACTGAGGTTTGGGTTAGACCTTCTTTCCCAAGAGTGGAGTGGAGCAGAGAGGTAACAGCTTTGAGGAGAGCAGAACTGTAACATTTTCCCAGGGAACCCTTGCCCTAGAGCAGCCTGGTTGTTACACTCCCTGGGACCTGAGCGAACTATAACACCGTTGCTGGGAAACCCTCCCCTGTGGAGCAGTGTTGGTACATTGGGAAAACCTTTTCCTGGAGCAGGGCTGTAAGCTGCTATGATTATGGTGACTTTGTAATATTCCTTGGCTCTGGACTGGGAGGATTCCTTTCCATCTGAGGTGCAATACTTACACCATATGCACAGCCAATGTGTGCGGTAGTATTAATGAGGTACTGGGCACTGTTCTAAGAATACGATATATATTGATAAATAAAATTAGTACACTTCTAGGCTCTTCTAGAGAATATTTTCAAGAAGAGATGACTTAACACCCATGTGCCTACTTTGAAGTTTCTTTAAACTTCTCAGATAATGCATGTGTACATTTTAGTCTTATCACAGTGGGGGATTTATTTTTACTGCTATATATTTATTGCAAAGGTACAGATTTTTTTTTACATCATTCTCTCCCTCGATATCTTCCATTCAGTTCCCGACCTTTCTCAACTCTCTCAAATTCATGATTTTTTATTCTTCAATTATAGTTGTTATACATATACCTATATGTAAGTTTATAAACATCACCTGCTGACATCACTTAATGTTGCTCATGTGTTCAGGACTGACTTTTGAAACTGACTAGGCAATCCCGAGGAAGATTAATTCTCTATCTCCTAGCAATCACCACCAATTGCCTGTAGTTCTTGTAAGGGTGAAACCCTGTGAGATTTCCCAGTCTATGTTAGCATATCTATTGATATGATCATTTTTGAGGTCTTGTTTAGGCAACCACATTGGTAGAATTCCTGGGTGCAGCTTCCTTGTCATATATAAAAGACAGTCTTGAGGCAGACATCCTGTCCTGCCCCTCTGGCTCTTACAATTTTTCTGCACCCTCTTCTGAGATGTTCTCTGAGCCTTAGGTGTAGTGGCTAAGGTTTATAAGGACATTTTTGTAAAAATGTATAATGTACTTTGAGCAAAAGTCCCTCAACTCCAACCCTTCCTTGTTTCCTTCTCTCCATCTCTCCAGTCTCCCTTTTCCCTGAGTAGACAAGTGGAATAACAGAAACGGACAAAGAGGTGGTTAAAGTGACTGCTTTCACAGATATTTCTCATTTCATTTATGAGCTTTTATTCAGTGATGCGAAAGGTCATATTAAAGGATAGTTAAACACCCAATAAATTTAAATCAAGTCAAATGTTTTAATGCAGCAAAACAATGCATATCAAAATCTTTGTGGAGTAAATGTATTTTTGCAATAAGTCTATGACTTTGAACAAGTCACTTTATATTTTGAGCTTCATTTTCATCATTTTTAAAAGAATAAACCACTTCTATTTTATTTATCTAATGAATACTAAGAATATTTGTTATGATCCAAGTACAGAAAACCTGTTGACATAATTTGGATAAGAATTAAAATAATATTATAAATATATGAAATTCCCAAAGCATTAATTAAAATATTCTACTTTTAGAAAAATTTATGTTCCAGTGACACTGAAAGTGTCAATAAATAATAAATGATAAACAAGAAATGAATTAACATTGAACAGTAACAGTACAAAAGTCAACAAATGCAATAATGTATGATGGAAAGTACTGGAAGCTATGGAATCTACTTCACTAGTTAGTCAGAGTGGGTTTCTTTGAAGAAATAACATTTGATGTGAAATGAATGAGTGGGGGTCCGAGAGAACAGCAGAGTCCACTGCCTCAGGGGAGAAACATAAATGATAGCAAAAAAACAAAAAAGCAGGGTAGCAAAGGTGCAACCAGAAGGTTAGGGCCTTCAAGGAGTGGTCGCTGACAAAGAAGCCGAAACTTGCTCTTCTAGGCAGTATTTTAGGAAGCTGTTTAGCGGCTACAGCAAGGACAAATAGTAGTCGTTGCAAGGTTTTATGCTGGATGCTGGCATAATCTTGAAAATGTAAAAGGTCTCTAGGCCAGAGTGAGAAAGTGAAGAATGGGTGGAAATACAGCTGCCTGACCCGAGAGGATGCAGTGATAACTTTGGGGGCAAGGCAACATGGGAGAGGTGACTGGTGGGCGGAGCTGTGATAGATGCTGGATGCTGACAGAGCTTTGTGAGCTGACAAAGAGTAGAGCTGAGGATATTTTCAGTTGAGGTCTTTGAAGTAAGGAGATGCTGTAATGTTCGGCGCGAAAGTGAATTATTAGGGAGTTTTCCTAGGAGAGCCTGAAGTACGCCCTGGGGCAGTTCAGGGAAGAGGAAAGCAAACAGGATGTGATACTGGGCAGCATCAGTGAGAGTGCTTCTAGTGAGTTTATCCCTTTGGCAAGGGACTGGCTTTCCTTCTCTTGGACCAGTCACTTATGAACTCAAGTTGCCTTTTGTGGGATCTGTGATGTGAAATTCCCCTCTGTATGCTGTGAATACCATTGGTTAATAAAGGAACTGCTTTGGGTCTAAAGCAGAGATATAGGGGAAGAGAGCTAGGTGGGGAAAACTAAACTGAACGCTAAGACGAAGAAGGTGGAGACAGAAGCCATGGAGCCACCAGAGACAGATGCTGGTTGGAATCTTGCCAGTAAGCCACAGCCACGTGGTGATACACAGATTAATAGAAATAGCTTAAATTAACATGTAAGAGTTAGCCAATAAGAAGCTAGAGCTAATGGGCCAAGCAGTGATATAAATAATATAGTTTCTGTGTGATTATTTCAGGTCTAAGTTAGCCGGGTGGCTGGGAACCAACAAGTGGCCTCCCTTCTCCAACAGATCTGAACTAATTTGTATTTCCAGTTTGGGAGGGTTCTGGCAGCACAGCTGGGGTAGCTTTGGAGTCTCCTGCGGAGATTGCGTATATTAGGAGGAAACTTAAAGCACTACAGAGGTCGGGGCAGAAGCTCAAAGATGGCCAACCACAGTTGTAGAACAGAGATGGGACTGAGCACCACCAGTGTTATCTGTGCTCTACGTAACACACTACTTAGTTTCTTTTGGAGATCAGTTATTGAAAGTGGACTTGAGTCTTAATCTTCATCTTCATAGGCTGTCCTCTTGATTTGTACACACACTCAAGTTTATGGGGCACTGATAAGCACTACTCTCCTCAAACTTGGCTGCAAAGGCCTAAATGGAACAATGCAAACTTTACAGATAAAGGTATCATCTTGTGATAACAGTGATGGTATAGTAATGTTCTCACTGTATCTGTTATAACATTTAGTTCATTTTTCTTGTAGTATAATTGCTGATTTATTTATCAGCCTTGTCTATTAAACTGTTTTTCAATTAGGATGCTATTTGCATTTGGGTAAGGCAGCTTTTCCCCTTAGGCTGTCTCGTGCATTTTACAATCATTAGACTCCCTAAGCACAAAGCAACAGTGTATCTCCAATCTTTGTGACAGTCAATAACGTCCTTATCCAGATAAACAAAGCTAAATAAAAACAAAGCCAAAATCTCCTAGAGGAGTTTTACCATGGAAACAATTTTAATTTTGTGTTTCTTGTAGGGAATACAGTGTTGTAAGGTGGGACTCAATGTCCTTATTGCGTGATAAGAGATGACAGACAATGGACATCATATTAGAGATCCCTTTGTCTCGGCTAAGAGGGTTGCTAGAATTTCTGTGATAAGATTGGGAAAATTGTGGTGGGAAGTTGAGGGATGGGTTAGAGTGTCCGAAATACAGGGCTAGGACAATGCTGACATGTCCCACAACTCTCTGACTTCTGTGCTCATGTCTGTCATAATTCACCCAGCTCCTTCAATAACTGATTTAATAAGTGAGTGAGTTAATTCATAATTCTAGTCTTTTAAGGCAATAAGATGGTATAATGAAATAGATTAAAAGCTAATTTCCAGAAGGCAAGTCATAGCCTATAAACCATTTAAAATTCAATATACTTTGACTGGTCATGGAGTTAGTTCAGACTGCCAACAGGGCTTTGAACAACTCAGTGACTTGGGCACTGATGAGGGAGAGAGCAGAGCAGGAAGTTACCTCAGGATTTGAGTAACCATAGTGCCAAGTAAAAGAAGGGGTATCCAGTGTGTTTTTCACTTCTCCATGTGACCTCTGTATCTCTCTTATCTTATCTCTCTGCCATCTTTTCTTTGGAGACTTCCCCCTTTTTAAGTTAAAAAGAATCATGGTCCAATTCTTTCAGTCAGAATGGCTGTCATCAAGAAACCAAACAAGAAATGTTGGTAAGAATACAGAGAAAACATCTTATGTATTGTTGGTGGGAACGTAAATTAGTCCAGTGGATATCAGAATCAGTGCGAAGATTTGTAAGAACAGCATTGCCAGTTACCCAGCAATATTGTTTCTGGGTACATGTTTAAAAGTAGCATAGCCTTCTTATGGTAGAGAGACGATACATCCTGTGTCAGTGTACTGGTTAATGTTAGATCCAAGCTATAGAATCAGTCTGGATGTCAATCAATAGAGGAATGTATTACCAAGATGCTGTTACACAAGGAGTTGTAATTGGGTTTATTTGAAAATCAAAATGAAGAAGGGCGACATCATGCCATTTTCAGAAAGATTGATGCAACTGAAACTCATCATGTTACGAAAAATAAACTAGCCTCGCTGTAAAGTATGTCAAGGTTTTTCCCATCTGTGGAATTTATGGGAGAAAAATATGGACATTAAAGTAAAAGGAGGTCTCTTAAGGATATGGGATGAGAAAAAGGGGGAAGAATCATTTTAACAAGTAAAGTGGGAATGAACATGACTACGTGTTTAAAAGACATACATATTTAACAGTATAAAATATGTATGCCTCATAGCGCCTCTATAAATTATTACTATAGTTCTATAATTAATATGAGGAAATTAAGACACAGCTATTAACTATCACACAGTTAATAAGCTGCAAACCCAAGTTATGAACCTAGGCAATTGCCCTAGATGTTCTTACACACTTGTTGTAGCCTTAATATTTTTTTTCCTGTATTCTATACTAAAACATAGAGAAAATGTTCTGGGAAGAAACTAGTCCTGCTTTGAAAGTTGAAATTAAAGAGAAATGTTCTGAGCTTCAAAATTAAGGATGGTGTTCTGAAGGACTTACCAAGGGCTATATACTCTTAGGGAACACTATCCCCTTCCCTCATACACAATAATTGTCAAGCTGCAGTAGATGCTACACATCCAAAAATATTCATGTAGCATGAATTGGTACTGATTGGTTAAGAAAAAAAAAGACACATATTTAGGTGGGTTTGGAAGGAGGGTAGGTGTTGGAAGATTGGAAGAGAGTAGGTGAATATGATCCAAACACATTGTATGAAACACTCAGCTCATACACTTTTTAAAAGAGAGATGCTTGATGTGATGGCATCATTTAATCCCATCATTTGTAAGGCAGAGGCAGGTGGGTTTTTATGAGTTTGAAGCCAATCTAGACTACAAAGCGAGAGTTTCAGGTCTTCCAAGACTGCCCACTTAGTTTGTCTCAAAGACACAAAAATAGTGTAGTTTTAGAATTTTTTTTGGTAGAACATGGCTCCTACATGTACTTTTAAATTCATTCAACAGAATCTTAAGCTCATTTATTTTTAAATTTTTGGAATAAATCAAAATTATTTATGTCCCTTTTGAAGTCACTATTAGACACACTCATACTGAGAAGTATCATGCTTGGATCAGGAAGATTTTCAGGTGTCAGGACAGAGGTGGGATCTAGGCACTGGAGAATACTGTGTCTTTTGGAAAGCTCTCCTGATAGATGAGTATAATACACACACACACATACACACACACACACACACACACATACACACACACACACACATATATATATATATATAATATATATATAATTTGCTGTGAGTAGGCTGCCTAGCTCAGTGAACCAGAAAATTTGTAATAAACCATTAAGTTTAGAATCAGATACCCAGAGAAATGTTGAGATCCTTCTTTTATCCTGGCATATATATAAAAGGTTTGTTTGGCTACATGAACAAAAAGATAGCCATCACAGTTCTGTCAAAATAAAACCTGTTTAAGTGACAAAAGACTCTTGAATGTATAGTAAAACCACTACATGTTAGAAAGACCTCTTTACAAAACATAAAAGTGTGCCAATTTAATAAGCCAGGTATGGTGGTACACACCTGTGGTCCTAGGACTCTCAAGGTAGAAGCAGCAGGATTATAAATTTAAGGTCATCCTCAACTACATGACAAGGTTGAGGCCAACCTGGAATTCACGAAGCTCCGTCTTTAAAAAGTTGTCATTTTAGCAGCACATTTGTTAATTGAACTCTGTGATCTGAACTAATTGCTTAAGTTCCAGGTATATACAATTTCATTAAAAAAATAAAAACAAAGAACATACGTTTAAAATTTTAGGGTTTCTATCACTACCACAGACACCATGATTAAAAGTAACTAGGTGATGAAAGGGTTTATTTTATCTTACAACTCCAAGGTCACCTCCATCACTGAGGGGATTCAGGGCAGGAACCTGGAGGCAGGAGCTGATACAGAGGCTACGGAGAAATGCTGCTGACTGACTTGCTCCCCATGGCTTGCTCAGTCTGCTTTCTTCTAGCACCCAGGACCATCTTCCCAGGTGGCATTGCCTACAGTGGGCCGAGCCCTCTCACACTGATCATTAACCTCCAATCCGATGGGGACATTTTATCGGTTGAGGTTCCTTTTTCCAGATAAATCTAGGTTTGCACCAACTTGACAAAAACTGACCAGTACAAACCAATATGAAATACAGATGAGACTCTTTCTCTTTCTTTTTCCCTGAACTGTTATTTCCTCCTCTTGCTTCGAGACATAGATCACATATCTTCGAACATCTCATGTTAGCCATGCTGCCTTCTAACCCTGTTGAAATGTAAAATCATCTGGAATTCTTTCCAACAACTTCCTAAGCCCTTCTTCTCTTTTCTTCCCCAATTAATTCTGAAAGACAATAGAGGCCCTGAAATGGACTGACTTCAGCAAAGCCACAGTGTGCCCAGAGAGGAATACTTGTTTGCTGAACTCAGCTACAAAAGCTTTTTTACTCTGCAGGGTCCTGGAGCTACACTATCTGTCCTAGCAGGAGCAAGCGCATGGAGAAAGTGTACCTGTGTGAAGTGGTCTTTAACTTGGATGTCATGACTGTTCACAGGTAAATTTTCTCCTTAGATTTTAGATTTTCTACTCTCTGCAGGGCCTGGGAGTTATGCTGTCAGTCCTGGCAGGGGCAAGAACATGGACAGAGTGCACCTGTGTGAAGTGGTATTTAACTTGATGTTACAAATGTTCAGGCGTAAATTTTCTCCTGAGATTTTTTTTGAAGGCTCCAAGTGCAAAGAAAACTGGAATTTAAACATAAAAATACTAGTGAACAAAAAGGAAAAGGCAATAGAGTTCATAGGAGGAACAACTATTTGCTTAAATGAGTTTCTCTGCTTTTCTGGATGCATTTTAACCTTCCGAGGATGATATGTTTCCAGCACTGTTTCCTTATTAATCTCATTAAAGACAGCTGCAACAATCAGGTTTGTGTCTTATATTTTGTTGTCTTTTAACTAAGTAGGATTGTTTTTTATATTCAAAGGGAGAAAAGATTTGCAGTATTTTACTACTTGAAAATAGAAACTTCTGTTACTGTAATTGTTTACCTAGAGTTTTTAATGCATAATAAATTAGGATAATAGATTAAGAAAGTGTAGGGGGAGACACTGTCTGCATCTTCTCCATGAGGGGTGATGCTCTGACATGCTGATGCAATATCAACCATCAGAAACACTGCACAGTTTTACTTGTTCATGTGCACGGGTATTATCACTTTGTGAGCTGTGATGGACACATGGAGACTCCTTTCTTGGAGACACTTGTGGTTTTTGTTACTCTTGTTTCACTTGTGAGTGTTCTCTGATGAGCCAGCATCTCTTACAAAGGAAAAACGTATGAGGAGTTCTACAACTTTTTCATTTTCACACATTTAATTTTCTTACTTTAAAGACCAGCTAAGTAAAAATATTTTACAGGTAAATTAATAAGAAATGCATAAATAGCCGGGCGATGGTGGTGCACGCCTTTAATCCCAGCACTCGGGAGGCAGAGGCAGGCGGATCTCTGTGAGTTCGAGACCAGCCTGGTCTACAGAGCGAGTTCCAGGACAGGCTCCAAAGCCACAGAGAAACCCTGTCTCGAAAAACCAAAAAAAAAAAAAAAAAAAAAAAGAAATGCATAAATAAATGATGTGTGTTTTTGTAGTTCATAAACAGAACCTTAGATTAGATGTGTAGTAGGAAGAACAATGAATAGTGCAGTTAAGAAGTAGATATGCTTTCTATTCATCAATATTTCCTCTTAGCTCGTTTACCTTGTGGCAAAAGTTATATAATGTTTCTGTTGATAAAATACACTTAATTGCATGCTTTATCATTCAGGCCGAGGAAGTAGACTAGTTATTTGACCTACGAATAGTTACCAAGTGACTTAGATATAAACTGAGGAAAGAAATTTGCTATATTTTTTTTTCTGAAATTGTACTCTCTTGGTTTCTGAAGCATCTCCTCTCCCATCCACATTCTGTAAAAGATACTTCATACATCTCTGTTATGTAAAGTGACACTGATTCCAAGAGCTGTATTTTCACACCAGACAAAGACAGTGTCTGCTTCCAATAACAAGGTATAGAATGGCAGGTTAAATAGAGAAAAGATGCTCAAAGAGAGGGTATTCATTATTCTTTAGCCTGCGGGTACCATTCACTTATTAAAAGGCAGATCTGGAGCTTTTGTGTGCTGTTGACACATTAAGTCAATCAAGTCACTGCTCCTGTCAATCACCTTGTTTAATGTTACTCTACTTTTGAGTAATATCTAAGCTGACAGATGGAAGGTTCACTCAGTTCACAGTTAATTTTATTTCTGTCCCAAGTTCTTCCTCGCGTAAAGAGGACCACTCAACCTCTGGCTAAGGACCTTTGAGATACAGGCATAGAAAATGGAAAAATGGGTACAAGTACAGTGGCATTCATTAGGCAGGCTTTGCTACAGTCACTTTTCGTTATCAGATGTACTTCAAAATTATATTTGATAAGTCCAAATCACATTTGGACATTAGTATTTCCTCCACTTTTGCTATAAAAGCCAAATATAGGATAAAACTGAGAAAAGAAAACACATTGGGAGACTGACATTGACTTCAAGGACTTAACGTAACTTATAATAGAAAGTTACATTAGCCTTAAATTTCAGTATTAATAAAAAAGTAGACAAATCCATGGAACTGACAAAAGAGTCCACATACAGATTCACGTATTTGGTGAATCTTGACAAAGGCACAAAGCAATATGATAGAGAAAAGATTTCTAGATTAATTGAGCATTTTTATTCCCATCTTGAAACAGATATTAAGCACTTAACTGAAATTTACCTCAGAAAGACTTTATTTATTTATTTATTTATTTATTTATTTATTTGTTATGTATACGATATTCTGTCTGCGTGTATGCCTGAAGGATAGAAGAGGGCACCAGACCTCATTACGGATGGTTGGGAGCCACCATGTGGACCTTTGGAAGAGCAGGCAATGCTCATAACCGCTGAGCCATCTCTCCAGCCCAACTCGGAAAGACTTAATGACCTAAACATAGAATGAAAAGCTATAAGCGGCTGGGGATGTAATCTATTGAGATGACATTTCTGCCCTGCTAAGAAAACAGATATTCCATAGATTGGTAGGAGGACAGGTGTATAAGACAATGTTTTAAAACAGCTACTGAATATGTAAAGGAGTCTAACAATTATCAGTGTGAAAACAATCAGATGAAAAAATGGACTGGAGACATTTTACAAACAAACCAATGAAGAATATGCACAGATGGCAAATAACCAAATGACATTTGGTTACGATAATATTAATTGCTCCTTATACATCAGTGAGAAGGCTCTTCACAGCCATGGGAATGGACAGAAGCCCAGAGAGGTCAGCAAGTGCTGAGGACGCATAGGGTGGGTTGAGGGTGCAATTAGAATGCTCATGTATTTCTAGTGGGAACGCAAAGCAGTAATCCAGTTTGAAGAAAAGTTCAGAGTTTATCACAAAATTAAGCATATGATTACAATGTGTTGCAGAAATTGTACCCGTTGACATTTATTCAAAGGACTTAAGAATTTGCAGCCACCCAAGATCTGCTTATAGATATTTATAGCAACTTTATTCGTAATTATCTAAACCTGGAAACAATCAAGACATTCTTTAGTGGATGAGTACTGGAGAAGGACAAATTCTTGCAAACGGGATAACAGAGCATCATTTAATAAAAAGAAATGTTCTATCAAGCAATGACAAGTCATTAAAGAAATTAATATAGAACTAAATGGGAGAAACATTCCCACTTGAATGTTATTTAACTCCAACAATATAGCATTTGGAAAAAGACAATTTTTATGGGATAGTAGGGCTTAAAGAGTAAGGTGTAAACAGCTGGAGCACAGAAGTCTATAGCAGAGTAGAATCATTATGTATGATACTGCAATGGAGGATAAATTAAATAGTGCATCTGAGCAAATTCAACATTTACAAGACCAAGGCTGAATCCTTTTAATCCTTCCCTTCCCTTCCCTTCCCTTCCCTTCCCTTCCCTTCCCTTCCCTTCCCTTCCCCTCCCCTCCCCTCCCCTCCC
>NC_022029.1:22257374-22324733 GCF_000317375.1 Microtus ochrogaster
CTCCCCTCCCTTCCCTTCCCCTCCCTTCCTCTCTTCTCCTACTCTTCTCTCCTCCCCTCAACTACTTTTTCCACGCTTCCTTCCTCCCTCCCTCCCCCCTTCCTCCCTCCCTCCTTCCCTTCCTCCCTCTTTCTTTCTTTTTCTTTTGACTGTATATATGTTTTTAAGACAGGGTCTTGTTGTGTAGTACAGGTAAACTTTGAAAACATTATGTAGTTCAGTCTTTCCAGAATTGAAGGCAATTCCCCTGCCTCATTTTCCCTAGTCACCACATGGGACAATAGTGAATCCTAAGGTAAAGCATGGTCTTTGGGGAATGATGTATCATTGTAGGTTCACCAGCTTTAAGAAACATGCTGCTTTGGTGCAGATACAAATAAAGGGGATACTGCATGAACTGTGCGGGGAAATAGAAGCTTTGTACTTTTCAATTTTTCTGTAACCCTAAAACTGCTATAAGAAAAAATCTTAAAAATTATGATAAATATAATTTAAAATGTTCTGACTCATGCTTATGATTTCTAGAAAAAACTTTGAATCTGTGCACCATTAGACATTATTATGGTAATACATGCACAAAAGTTCTAAAATGTGTTTATTCCCATAACATAAACACGAAAGATTTGTAACTGAAGAAATAGAATAATAGAAAGACAAAATATATAACTGTGTAGAATGATATACAGTAAATTTTTAAAATACAGTAAGTTTTAAAATAAAAGCTGGATGGTGGTGATACATGCCTTTAATACCAGCACTCAGGAAGCAGAGGCAGGTGGATCTCTGAATTCAAGGTTAGTCTGGTCTACAGAGTGAGATCCAGTGCAGCAAGTCCTACACAGAGAAACCTTGTCTTGAAGAGCAAGCAAACAAACCAACAACAAGAACAAGAAAATATATATGTATAGAAAAGAGAAGCTGGTATATGTTTATCAATGTAAGAGACAATTCCTAAGATCTGCATACAATCTGTTAAGAGTCAACAAAAGTTATGATAAATTCTAGGGGGGGGGGGAAACAAAGACTTTTATGATCAGATTTGTAGTAAAGAGAACACAGAAGCACCAGGGTCAGCCAGGCATGGCGGAGCATGCTTTTCATCCTGACACACAGGAGGCAGAGATGCCAATCTGGTCTCTAGCGCAAGTTCCAGGGCCCTCAGGACTACACAGAGAAACCCTGTCTTGAACAAACACCAACGACAAAAAATAAGACAAAGAAACATAACAAAACCAAGAAAAGAGTCTCATTCTGAGGCTTCCTGGAGGCAGGATCACCATTTTGGACTGAGGTAGAGATTCCTCCTGCTAAAGAGAGGAAATCTCATCCAAGGCCACAATGTCACTTCCCAATTATCCAGTGCTGCCTGCTTAAGCTAACACTGCGAGAATCCTGCTCCCTTGGGAGGAATCAAGCTGTCTTGGCATGGGGTTCCTGCCTTCCTGGGGTTAAAAGAAGCACAACTATGTCTTCTCTTGATGACCCAGGGGAAGCGAGGGAAGGCTTCCTGTGCCCTTCTACCAACTGCAGTCACATTATGAAGACGAGCACTCAGAAGATCATGATGTCAAAGGACAAATTAAAAATCTTGTTCAGAAGGCTAGGAAAGCATAGAACAAGTTGCTGAAGCGCGAAGGGGATGATCGAGTGGAGCCAGGGGCCCAAGGATATGAGTCATTCAGCTATGGAGGGGTTGATCCTTACATGTGGGAACCCCAGGAGCTTGAGTCTAGCTATGCGATTTTGTCTTGGAACTCACTCTGAGATCAAACTGGCCTTGAGATCTACCTGCCTCTGCCTCCCAAGTGCTGGAATTAAAGGTACTGTGAGAAGCCATCTTTCTGACTTCAAAAAACATCGTGCTGCAAGAATTGACCACTATGTTGTTGAAGTCAACATATTAATAATCAGGTTGGAGAAGCTCACTGCATTTGACAGAGCAAATACTGAGACTTTAAAGATTAGGGCAATAGAAAAGTCCGTGGTGCCTTGGGTCAATGACCAGGATGTCCCTTTCTGTCCAGACTGTGGGAATAAGTTCAGTATCAGGAACCGTCGTCACCACTGCCACCTCTGTGGGTCTATCATGTGCAAGAAATGTATGGAGCTCATTGGCCTGCCCTTGGCAAATAAGCTCACCAGTGCCAGCAAGGACTCCCTGAGCACCCGTACCAGCCCCAACCAGTCACCTAACAGTGTCCATGGCTCCCGCCGGGGCAGCATCAGTAGCATGAGCAGTGTCAGCTCAGTCCTGGACGAGAAGGATGATGACCGCGTCCGCTGCTGCCTACACTGCAAGAACAAGCTGCTCAAGAGAGAGCGGCAGATGGACGAGAAGGAGCACACGCCTGACATCGTGAAGCTCTACGAGAAACTATGACTTTGCATGGAGAAAGTTGACCAGAAAGCTCCTGAATACATCAGGATGGCAGCGTCTTTAAATGCTGGGGAGACAACCCACAGTCTGGAGCATGCCAATGATCTCCGAGTGGAAGTGCAGAAAGTGTATGAGCTAATAGACGCTCTGAGCAAGAAGATCTTAACTTTGGGCTTGAACCAGGACCCTTCACCACATCCAAACACTGTGCGACTACAGAGAATGATCAGATACTCAGCTACACTATTTGTGCAGGAAAAATTACTGGGTTTGATGTCACTGCCAACCAAAGAACAGTTTGAAGAACTAAAAAAGAAGAGGAAGCAGGACTTGGAACAGAAGAGGACCATGGAGAGACAGGCTGCTCTGGAGATTCTATAAGCACTACCCAAAAGCTGGGGGGAAAGAATCTCCAATGTGCTATCTACAAATCTCCCAAGAATACATCTTCTAGGGACCCTCACCCAGGTTTGAGTGATGTTTGGTGATGCAGTCTTTGAAGAACCCATGCTCTGTAAGTAACCCAAGGAAATTTATTTGTTCATTGGGCTATATTTGGGTAAAATCCATCACTTATTTTGCCCTCAGTGCCTTATCAGGGGTAAAAAGATATATGTTTCCTCAAGAAAAGTGGCCCCAGCAACATTTATCTCAGTGTTCTGTTGTTTCTGTTTAGTTATCCAGTAACTCTCAAGGGCACCTGATACCGATAGCATTTTTTTTTTGTTTGTTTGTTTTTCGAGACAGGGTTTCTCTGTGGCTTTGGAGCCTGTCCTGGAACTAGCTCTGTAGACCAGGCTGGTCTCGAACTCACAGAGATCCGCCTGCCTCTGCCTCCCGAGTGCTGGGATTAAAGGCGTGCGCCACCATCGCCCGGCCCCGATAGCATTATTTAGTGTATCTACCAACACTTTCGTGATGACTACACAGTAGGAATTTTTCTAAGTTTTTAATCTACCTAGCTTGATGGCTATTTAAGATAAATTTTCAAGTTGCATTTGCTGTTGAAGAAATTGAAGGCTAGATTGCTTTTCTTCTAGGTCACAGAGCTAATGAATGGCAGAGTCTGCATTCAAGTGAGGTCTGGCTCAGGAAACAAGTCCTTTTAAAACTATGCTGCCACACTGAATCTGTTAACTGATGATTACATATAAAATTGAATAAAATGGTACTCTAAAAAATATATGCATCTGACATATTTAGTGACATACAAGGTATAAAGTAAGAACGTAATATGTATTAAAATAACAGCCTCGTATATTGTTATTCTATACCAGGAACATCACAGCTGTGATACGATACACATCTGACATGCTGGAATATGTCTTTCAAAGGCTGCTCCAGAGAAGTCAAGGTTTGCAAAGATTGGGGTATTAGGACAGTAAAATATCTTTACTTAGGCTCCCACTGTTCTTCAAATGCCTGCATAACTCAGAAAGAATAAAACTATGTAAAAAAATATATCACAAGGAATGTATTTTTCACACCATACAAAGAGGTCTTTTTCATAAATATTAGTGGTCAAAGGATTATGAGCAGCTTTTTGAAAATAGAGTCTTTGAAAAATACCCAAGCCTGGGCTTCATATCAGGGGAAACTGTGGCAATTTTGCTTTACGGATGTTTACTTTTCTAGTCTGCCTCGGCTCTACGAGACTGTTCAAATTATTTCTGTAAAAGAGGTGTGTTTGCATTTTTCCTCATAAAATGCATAGAAATATTTTCTTTTTGTTTAACAAGCCAGACAGTCAGGGAAGTAAAGATGAATGAATAAAAGAAACTCATAATAAAAGGGAAGTATCCATCTTTGCTTGTATGCTTGAGGATAGGTATCATTCTGCATTCTGATTTTATTCATAAGATTCAGATGAACTGAATAATTGATTCCGATGGGTTGTAGAGAACAGGCAGAGATGTAGCTTGAGCACAGCTTAGTCTTGTTCTGATCTCCTCGTTTTTCTACACAGCATTTCCCCCGGGAAGATGAAATTGCTCCATATTTTTCACTAGACACCATTGAAGGTATAATAATAAGCTGAATCACTTACATTTTTCATAATTATTCTAATTTATCTTGCCAAAACCTTTTATTGCCTCTTACTAACAACAACTTTACCATCAAGTTTGATAAGGCATCCTGTGCAATAATAAAGATTGTATATAGTTAGCTATGTTTATCAGTAGCCAGTTGTATAAATCTAACCAATGACCTGTTCATCGAGTTTCAAAAGTCTGACCCATTTGAATTGTGCTTAATGTTTCCTTCATTACTTCAACCTGTGCAGCATACTTCATGGAATACAGTAAACTTACATCAGTCATATAACTGCAGAAGACATTTGGAATATTGTTTATTTGACAATGTGGTCAGCGACGACTATGGAATTGGCTTACACAGTCTTCTATTCGCATGTTCTTGTTTGTTTACATGGAAGTTTTTATGATTGATTATGGCTAATTTTTAATAATATATTCTTATCTTTAAGCTTTAATTTTAAACACTAGATTTATTTTTATTTGTTTATTTAGGGTGTATGTATACGTGTGTGCATGTATGTGTATGCTGTGAATGTTACAAAGTGTGAGTGGAGTCAGAGGACAACATTCTGGAGTTGATTCTTCCCCTAAACATACATGTTTATCATGAGATGGAGTTCAGGTTGTCAGAAACAGCAGATTCCACAGGTCCTTATCAAGTTATACATACATACATACATATATGTGTGTGTGTGCATGCAATCACACTTTTATGCAATCACATATACGGAATTACAACTTTTCTTTCCCCAGGTAAGAGTTCTCTACACTTATTTTTCTTTCCAAGAAAAACATTATAAGTTTATATTAAAGATTTTGGAGAGAGTATACTTCAGTTATTCTCCAAGGTAATCAAATATATTTGATCAAGAGAAAAAAATAAGATTTTAATCTTGAGTTGTTTAATTTATTGATTTTTTTGGTTGATCTTTTATTATAAAAAATGTAAAGTTCAAATTAATTTCCAGGGACTTAACATTTCATATTTATAATTCACTTGTACCAAAATTTTATGAAGAAGTATGTTTGACTTCTTGGCATCAAACAGTCAAGGTTACCTACCATTCAGAGCTGTTATTTTCTTCCATGAGAGTGCTATAATGAAAGTCACATGCCACCATGCCCAGCTAATCCAGTACACGTTGATCATTTTGGGCAACATTGAAAGTCAGTTCAATTTCTTAATCCACTTCCTTTCATCACATGGTCAAGTGTAGAATACACAGAAGTCTGGGTATCATAAATGCAACAGTCTGTGAGACCTGCCTCATGAATGTGACATAGTGAAGGCAAGCCCCCTTCTCTATTTACACTCTTTGAGACCACAAGCTAAATATGATCCTCTTGCAAGTTAAGAACACCAAGTCAAGAAAGTGAGGTTAGGAGCTGTCACATGATTTGTCCTGATGTGCAGAACCAGACAGTGGTAGACCTGGAGTTCAAGCCCAAATGTGATGCTGAGTTCCAAACAACTCCTCTGATCTATGAGAAAGCTTGTCCTTCAGGCAGCAGTATCAGGAAGAGAAAATTGTCAAATAATGTACATTTTCAATTTAGTAAGATTAAATTTATTTTGATTTAAGAAGCTTTCTTCATTTTCCAAATTGATGGCAATTTCAAGAATTGAAAATGCAAGTGAAAGAGTGAATTATCTAAAGAACATCTAATTGATCCACAAGAAGCATGTATTAGAAAATATATTAGAACTGGAACACATAACTGGAAATGGTGTTGGAAAGGGAACCATACCACGTGCTGCTGATTCTGATTATAATGGTAAATTTCCAATTGATCTTCAATAAGTTACTTTCTAGTTTTTAGGGAGTCGGGTAGCAGTTCCTTGGTACCTACAGCATAGATAGATATAAGAGATGAAGTGTATAGCTATACACTGAGTTCCTAAAGAACATAATTCTATAAATAGAGTAATGATATAAAAGCAATCAAAACCATAATGAGATTAGTGTGTGCCCTTGTATACCAGTTCTCAGCAAAACTGGATATCTTATCATAACCACATTTGTTAAGAAACAGAATTATCTCACATACTGAATTGCAGTTCTAAACCCATGGTATGCCCATTTAATGCAACTGTGTCATCTCCTTACTAATATCCCTGTATAGGACTAGAAAGAAAATACTTGTATTAAAATACAACCTTATTTTCATGTTAGAATCTATCTTTGTTTCTTCTTCCTCTGAAAATGGAAGAAATAGTCTGCTGCTTTTTAAGAGAAAGGTATTAAAAAATAAGAGTAACTTAACTTTTATGGTCTCCATGACAGAGACAAAAAGGACATTTTCTTTTTAGTCTTGAATCATTAGAATTTGAAAGCATTCTTGTGTGGTGTTTTTTGAGAAAACATTATAGCCATACTGTTAAATTCTGTAATTCTAGAGCTCTGAAGAATGTTTCTAAGTACTTTGAACAAAAAGTACTCTGGCACTGAGGAATTCTCTGCCACATGTACGAAATGTCTTTTGCGGGTTGTCTCTAGGTTTTCACTGTCATCCTTTGGCTGTGTAAAATCTAATACACTTCAATTTCAGCGAGTTAGGCAGCTTTTGTGACATGTTTCAGTGACATTTTCAGAGTTAGATAAACACACATCTTGTTTCTCCAAAGAGTTGTCATGTTCCTTTTCATTTGGTTTGGGGGACTTCAAAGGATGTTAGGGAGCATGTGCTACAACCCTCCTGATATCCTTGTTAATCCCTTTCTAGAAGGTGTAGTGGCAAGAGCATTAGTAAGTGTGGGCTTGGGGCTTCAGCTCGTTCACCAATGAAATGCTAGAGGGTGTTGTTTAGTGAACTGAAAATGCTGCAGTTTGGTGAAAACAACTTTCAAAGGAACTGGGGGTGGGTAACTGTCTTGATCTCTTAGAGATTGCAGAAGATAGCCGAAGCCGGGCAGCTGCCTGACAGAGTTTGATCCTCTCCTTTTGTGGATGTAAACCTTGATACATAGAGCACCAGCTCTCCCCGAGTTTCCTCTCTAAGGCTGAACATTCTTATGGAATGGGAGTTTTTTTTCATTCCTTTATTTTAGCCTCTTCATTCTATTTTGTAAATACTTTTTTAAAAAAAAATTTTAGACCATAATAGAATTACATCATTTTCTCTTTTCTTTTCTCCATCCAAACCCTCTCATGTAGCCCTTGTTCCTATCAAGTTCATTGTTTCCTTTGCTTTAATTGTTGACATACACATATACATATTCTTAAATATGGAAACCTGCTCTGTCTATATAATGTTCCTTGAATGTATATCTTTTGGGGGCTGATCATTTCATATTAGATAGCCAATTGGTATAATCTACTATGATGAAGAATATTTTTTACCCCTCATAAGGAAACTTTTATTGACATCATAACAGAAAACTACAACCTATTAAAAATGCAGAGTTTTTGGACTGCTCTTCATTCTTGAGAGGGAGGGGGAATAGAGTGGGGGAGAGGGCGAGGGGAGTGGAGGAGGGGGCGATGTGTGGGAGGAGGGGGAGGGAAATGGGAAAAGGGTAGGAGGCGGAATTTTTTTTCTTTTCAACAACTAATAAAAAAATGCAGAGTTTCGGAACTCTGTTCCAGTCGATACATCCCAACACAACTCCTGCACCTAAGGCTCAGTGATCATTGCAGAAGAGAGGACTGAAAGATTGCAAGAGCCAGACGAGGAGCGTATTTGCTATGGGATATTGTCTTTTACAAGTCTTAAAAGTTACAACCACAAAGTCTCATTCTATTTTAATCTGGTTTTGCAATGTATCAAGTTTGATCCTCTTTCTGTTTTTTTCATCAGTATTTTCTTCCACTGAGAGCAACTATTCTGCATTCTTCTGCTGCCCCCCTGTTTCTCCAACTTGGTTGTCCATGTTTTAGTTTTGAACTTTTAAATATGAGGCAACACTCATATTTAAAACTTTTCCCAAAGCCCAAGTCTTTAATGTTAAAATGTCCAAAGCAAGCAGAAAAGGAAAAGCAAAATCTAACCGACTGCACATGAGAAGAAGATAGAAAGAAACAAAGTGAGCAATGGTGGCAACAAGTTCATCATTCAGGAATTAAAAGGGCCATTAAAAAGTAAGATAGTAGATATAGAAAAGAAGATCTTAGAAGATAAATATAGAAACTTCCTAAGAATATAAATATGTTAGTATAAAAACATATGAAGACATATCAGTGTGGAAAGGTCCCTACAAAATTTCTAAAGAATTACAGAAAGAAAATAAATACAGAATTTTAAAGATAAAACAGAAACCTAATTATTAAAAATTGTGAACTGAAGAACATAAAGTTGCAGGTTGGTGATCTACTAGGTACAACAAAAGAGAGGAAACAAAGAAATCAAAAGACTACAGAGCACAAGGGTTCATAAAGAGAGTCTAGGGAACTGGAAGAGATTCTAAGGCACCAGAGGCCAGACAAAAAGGTTTGGAATGTATTTTATGTTTCTCCATAGACATCTTAGATACCACATAAAAGTCCATTTAAAATATTGAAGGGTGTGGGAGATAAAGACGCACCCAGATACACAGGTCACAAAATTCTATCTCCAACTGGCATCTCATTAGTAATTTATTAGATCCTATGTTCTCTCAAAGTTGTGACTGAACAACAAAAAGTACAGGAAATGAGGGGCAGGCTGAAGGCATGGAGAAGAGTGGTGAAGGAAGATGTAAAGCAGATGCTTCATCATGTAGGCAGAAATAAATAGAGTACTGGACACAGTCGAGCATCCTGAACAGGCACTTAGACCACCACGCAAAGCTAGAGGTAGTATATATATTATATATATATATATATATATATATATATATATATATATATAGTATATAGTACCAACTATATAAGAAATAAGCAAAGAAAAAAGAAGAAAAAAGAAGCACGCACATAAATGGAAGATAATTATTTATGGTTTATTTAGGGAATGACCAGTGTATGCAAATATATATTGATAAAGCATAATAAGCATATATTTGGATGATGAAGTTGAGGGGGAGGGGAGAAAGTAAACTTTGGTTTTCCATGGTCAGAAATAACAGTTAAGGGGCTGGAGAGATGGCTCAGCGGTTAAGAGCACTGACTGCTCTTCCAGAGGACCCGGGTTCAATTCCCAGCACCCACATGGCAGCTCACTACTGTCTGAAAATGCAGTTCCACGAGATCTGACACCTTCACACCAATGAAGATAAAATAAAGTTAAATAAATCATTAAAAAATTAAAAAAAAACAGTTAATGTTAAAAGTAGTGGAATGCAGAAATTAATCTTTGGTTCTTTTGCATAAAATATTTACTTTAAAGCAATTCTAGTTTTAAAAAGCTGTGATGGAGACATAGTTTCCTGTTCCCATTTCTTCCATGGTTACCATGCTGTGTCCTTAGGGAACAGTTATGAAAGCCTGGGTATCAAGTGTTATTTTCTTATTGATTACACTCCAGATTTATATAGACCTTTCTAATTTGTACATGAATGTCTTTATTCTTCTGTTCTAAGATTTTCTCCAGTATGTAACATCACACACAGTTGTTGTTTGTCATTAGCTTGTTCTGGAGTACGACAGACTTTATTTGATTGCTTTTCATGGCTTTCATAGTTTTGAGAAATAATCCTCAGGTATTTTGTCTGGTCAGATGTTTTCTGAGGAGGAGAAAGTTTGACATGGAGGAGGAATGCACATCTTACTACAACCTGTCAGGATGCAATGACATCCACCTGACCTCACTGCCAGCACACAGGGGAGCCAGGGTCAGCTAGGGCTGGTAGAATGTAAGGATCTACACATCCCACTGAGGACTGCCTTCTAAGGAAGATGTGCTTCTCTGCTGCCATGATTTCTTTGGTTGTTCTTATGTATCAAGATGGACTCCTAGGTCTTACATATGCTCACATTTCACATTTCTCAAATCCTGTGAGGTTTTATTGTCGCAACACATTGCAGCTTGGCTCTCCTAACCCATGACACCAGATTCCTTTGTTATTTTAGAGCTTCTTCAGCTTTGGACATGATGTATCTTCTACTTTCTCTGCACCTGTCTGAAAACCAGCCATTTCTCCAAGGATCTTTGGTTTCAGGTTTTTGGAGACCAGGACAATGTTTATATGAATAACAAATACATATATTACAATATGTAACATCCATAATCAAGAATTTAAACAAAAATGTAGGTAACTCTCCAGTTTTTATGATGCAAATTAACTATTTTCATAGCTACACTTTGCAGATATATTTAAGGACAAAAAAAATCCCCCTTAAGTTTAGGAATTAACAATTTATAAAAGTTTGCTTAATAACTGCATAATAAAGATAGGAATAAGAGAAAATAAATAAGCATAGTAAAGAATAAACGTATTCTCACATGAAGGGAGAAAGCGAGTATGTGCAGGACAAAAGGATAAGGTGTTATTATGCACATATGTGTTAACAGATGCTCTTAGCCACTCCCAGTCCCACATGAAGGTTACATGAACAAGGTACTTTATTAATGGGCAGCTTTAATTCTTCAAACACAGATTTTTTCCATTTCCTTTTAATCAAATGTAATTTGCTAATGATATTTTAATTTGCCTTGTTGCCAACTTTTATCTCATAGGAACTAAAGGAAGTATGGGAGAAGCGGCTGCTCTAGATTTAATGTTGATATTATTAAACTGAGATGAATTATATTTTCTTTGGTAGCTGATATGGAACAGTCTGTGCCTCTCTTCCATGATATAGTTCACATAATGACATACAATCTGACAACTAGAAACAATTGTATAAATATATCCAATATGGATGAGCTAGTAAAACATAATACCAAATAAAACATGTCAATTATAAAATGCACATAGTGTTTGGTAAAACTTTTGTGAAATGTAAAGAATATTCAAGTCTACAATGACAGGCAATAGATGGGTGTTGCTAGGGATATGGTTTGGGCTGAGTGGGCAGATTTAATCAATTAATAATGGGTTTCCATTGGGGATAATAAAATGTTCTAAAATAAATCATAATTACGAATTACATAATTGAAAGGGCTAATGTTGTGTTAATAGTTACTATAAAATTTATGATTGTTCATCATGGAGTCTGCTTAAAATAGAAAACAAACTAAAAAAATCTTTTTACATATCAGTGTTCACATTGGTTTTATTTAACATGTAGGTGACTGTCAGCAAAAGAATAAATAGATACTACATGCTCTATTATATAGTAAAATACTATCTGGCTATAAAAATAGATGAACTTTGACACAGACAAAACATAGATGATGTGAAAAATCATGCAAGTTCTAGAATAGAATGATTTGAAAGGTTCTGGAATATGCAAGAAGATTCTATGACCATTTAAGTCAGAATATGCTGTTTCCCTGGAATCTACATTAGGGGAGGTGACTGAGAGATAAATGAAAATGAGCAGGGAAGAGGGTTGGGGGAAGACTGTGAACACTATCCTAGAAACTCTAGGATGTTGTTTCTAGTTTTATGGAGGTGTGGCATGCATATGAGCATTCATTTCCCAAATCAGCGATTCATATTGTAGATCCACAGATTTCTAGAATCTTCTGTTTTAGGCTTTATGTTAGACATCAGAGAGACATCAATGAGGAGAAAGGGTAAAACTCGTGCCCTTCAGAACTTACAGTCTACTATAGGAAACAAGTCAAACAAAATAAGCAAAGCCACACTACAAAGTGGTATTTGCTAAGAAAAATAATAAAATCAAGCAAGGAAAATATGGAATTTTAAATCAAGTATGAAAGGTATTGCATTTAAAAATAGGGTGCTAACATGAAAGTAGACATCAAAGTGTCTAGAGGAACAAAGGGGACCAATGAGAGAAGTCGTAAAAAGGGAGGGGGTATATTGGAAATGGTCATTGTATAGTACATATTTGCATGAAAATAGCATTAAGTAGCATATTTCCTTGAATAATGAATATACACAATAAAATACATCTTAGGAGGTTACAAAAAAGGATGTTCATGAAATAACCTAGTGTCAAGATTACATTGGCACAGGCCTCAAGGATGGTGATTAGTAAATCAGACACCTATATAGGAAAAAAAAAACAGATACAGACAATGAAAAGACACTGGGAGAAATATAAAAGACACACCAAAGTCAAATAAGTCAAGTTAGAAGGAAATCAATCTGGTAGACAATGACAAGGTTAAAAAGATTATAATGCACACCCTGAATAAAGTGCGAAGCCACGAGTGGTGTCAGGTAGAAGAGTAAGTTCCATGGTATTTTCACATTAGAAACAGCAAGGGGAAAGGAGTGTAGCTGCAGCAGAGCAGACAGAAGACCCCTACCATAAGCCATGAAAAAGATGCTGGTGGGCCGGTCTTGGAACACTCGGGAAGTCTGAGGACGTGGAACTCTTGTAAAGAACCAATAAGACTAGACATGCAGTGTAAGAGGAAGAAAGGTCTAGAGTAATCTTAACTCTTCCTTCTGTGGTCACGGGAGGAAAGTGTATAGAAATAGGAAAAGCACATAAAAGAATGATTTTGAAGGCATTTTCTAGGCGATTAGAAGATTGAGCTAACTACCAAATGGGACAGAGAAGATGCAGAGTGGGAGCCTGCTGTGGGAGCTCTGGGTAAGACTCCTGATTTCCAAGCAGTGCATTTCTAGATGCTATACAAACATTGTGCTGAGCTCTCGGCCGTTCTGGCTCCTGCATTGTTGTGCTCATAATTTTTATACACAAAACTCTGTTGTGGGGCTTCATGGCCATGTGTCCTTGATGGAGGAGCAGAGAGAGAGAAACATTTTGAGTTGAAAATCTGATAAAGGTATCTTGTGCCTCACAGCTTGGATATAATTCACAGCTTGGGTACAATTCACAACCTTTCTGTAGACTAAATCTTTTATATTCAGAATCAAATACATGAAATATTAAGTGCAATCTATTTTTGGTATGACCAATATCAAGGCAACCTACCCATTTATGTATCACTGGGCAAACAATGCATTCAAGCTTAAGGCACAAGTTGTAAGTCAACCAGGGCATGTCATTGGCTTTGTGCTCTGGGAACAGGAAGCAATTAGAGAGAGCAATTAGTGGTAATCTATTCTTTCCATGACACTTTTCCGTTTTCTTTAAAAATAAAATTTACATATTCACAGCAATAAGCTTCCACTTCAAAGGTTAGAAACATAAAAACAGAATTCATTCACTGTCCTCCCCCGAAACTTAATGATTTTTAAATTCTTTTTAATTTTCCACATTTTAGTTTATACTTCCTCTGTTATGCTTAATCACAAATCTTGTTCTCCATTCAGGGGCATGGATCTGGAAACTTCTCAGGATCATGACTAAGCTGACAGACTAGTTAGCAGGGGAGTTCAGCACTTACTCCTGTTCACCTGTCTCAAAAGCCAGAACACTGTGTACTAAATTTAATATGTTGTTTTATTTAAGAAGGCATAGTTTGGAAACCCTTGAGAGTAAACCTTGGCAAATTGTCCTTAGGGTGGTACAGTGTGTGCAACTAAATCAGGAAAGGAATTGGATACAGAGCATGTAGACCCAGCATTCTCGAGCTAGTTCAAGGAACAGAATTAATTGCAGTCTATGGGACAACGTACATCTGTCTACCGTATGCACCCACGGCACCCACGCATAGGTCAGAAAGCTAAACCGGGGGCAGCATTGTTCATCATGCTTGTGTTTTGATAAAGTGAAGATGCTTTTTAAAGTCTGTGTTCAGGTATTTAATCATTCCTCATTTCATTTGCTATTTATTTCTTATTTTTGTTTCTGCCCTTTCTCACAGTTCTTTTCAGGTTTATATATTGTGTAAAATGTTTACAAAGACACAAAACGCTGTCATAAAGATAACTAATATTGATGGGTATGGTGATCTACAACTTCAATCACAGAATTCTGAATGCAGGCTCAGGTAGGCCAGCCTGGTTTACATAGTGAGGTCTGAGACAGCCAGGAATAGATACATACAGAGACACTGTCTCAAAACAAGAAAAACAAACACGTGATAACGATGATTATGTTGATGATGATAGTTTCTTGTAGTTTCCTTTAAATGTCACAATCAGTGCAAAATTCCATAATAAAATTTCAAGTTTTAAAAACTTAAGATGCCAGTGTTCAAGGCAAAGAGCAAAAGTACCGTGCCCTTTTGGATGTTTTCTAAGTAAGCTCCTAAGGGAAGTGCTAACTTTGCCTGTCTGTAGTCTTCGCCTATGTCTGACCTTAAGGCCTTTTCCTCAGTTTCTAGAAAAAAACATAAAGCAAGAATGTAAAACTAATCATCCTGATAACCACATATATAAAAGTTCATATTGTATATATTTTATATATTTAGTTATATGTTAGTTACATAGTTATATATTTAGGATGATTAGAATGTATATATATATATATATATATAAATAAATTTAATTTGAACTGAGGTGTGTCTTGGTAGTTTCAGAACAGTTACCTAGCATACACAAGGCAAAAGTGCCAAAGAATTCTCATTTCAATATTTCTTAAACAAAGTCACATATGTTAGCAACATACACACATGAGACTAAGTTTAGCCAGAAATCAATGAGTTTTGCCTGTTTATAAAACATTATAGATGCTGTGACATTTTAAAGATAGTTACTGGGTTGCATCATTTTGAAAGACATGCATAAATACATCACATCTTTAGGAGGTACATCTTAGGACAGTTCATACATTAGAATTGAGAGATCTGAACCCATAAATAGTCCCTGACTGATTTCTAATAAAGATGATTTTAGTCACTCATGTTGAAACAGACACTAAGAATTACACTTGAAACAGCTTTTAAAATTTAATTCATTGAAGCCACAGAACACTGCCATTATTTATGAGTTATTAGAGGCACAGGAGAAACTAGTCAATAGGGAGTGTGTGCATATAAATCCCAATCCAAGTAGAAAACAATCTGGAGCAACATAGAAAAGCATAACTGTAAGATAAGATCAGATATGAGGATGGATGTGTTTAAAGAGCTCATAGAAAACTCAATATTCTGGAAAGCAAGCAGGCAATACTTTTCGGTGACTACTGATACAGAACACAATCAACCTATAAATAGCAAAAGAAGATAGCAGAATGCACTGATGGCTGAAAAGAGGTGGGTGCCTGGAAAAGAATGTGGAAGGGGTGTTAAGACAAAGTATCGGGCTTTGGCCAAATAAAAGCACTTGAAAGGAAAAGGAAGGCATCCGATCGATCCCACAGGACAGGCTATTGGCATTCTTTGAGTGAAAATAATGAAGGAGCAAAGGAGTGAGTAATGGCAGGCCACAGAGACCTCTAAATGCCAGCACAAACAATCTGAGCTACGGTGGGACATTTCAACACCTTTGCGGTAAGATGGATCACCCTTGGTACTATGGTGAGGGAAGATTGATGCGCAGAAGGGGAAAGGTAGCGTTAGTTGTTCCTGCAGTCACAGAGAGCAATAAGGACACGAATTGCTAAACTGTGAGTGAAAAGGGAAAGGTGAGAATTAATAGAAGAGAGGCTACACAGGCAGCTTTGAGAGGTAAGGCAATTAATTCACTTTGTAAGAAAAACGCAGAC
The DNA here is from genome assembly GCF_000317375.1 of Microtus ochrogaster. Lineage (NCBI taxonomy): Eukaryota > Metazoa > Chordata > Mammalia > Rodentia > Cricetidae > Microtus > Microtus ochrogaster. The sequence continues at coordinate 22,273,340 of NC_022029.1, forward strand.
AATAAAAATTACTCTTCAATTTCCAGAGAGTAAAGCGGGCAGGGCATTGGTGCTTTTGAACCGAAATAAGAAATATGGGCAGATAAGCATAGCTTGGCGAGAAAGATAATGAGCTCAGTGTCAGACATCAGCCTGGCGGGGGCTGGCAGGGCATCAGGTGGAGAAGCAGAGCGAGTGGATAAGTGATGTTTTCTTCTGACAAAACAGATGCCAGTACCATAGTGCAGAAACATTTGCCATCTGATGTATCCCTCAGTTAACCTCAACTAGCTGATGAATTGAAAATAAAGAACAAAGATAGGACAGGATTTGTGCCTTGGTACTGAAAAATTCAAGCATGTGAATGCTTATATCATGCTGTATTGTTTTATATTGTATCACTTGTACATATGATATACATACTGCATATATATATGTATACACACACACACACACACACACACACACATATATATGCACACACACACACTGCACACACTGCAACCGGTCTGGAGCTCACACTGTGAAGGGCACCCACCATCTTACGACATGGCATTATCATTAATGCCCCCAAAAGCTAGCAGGCGAGCTAGATTATGCTCATGGCAGGATGGGTGACTCAGCTCATCTGGCTCTCAGTATCAGGAGTGTCCATCCCTGGAAGTGTGGTTCTGTAGTTCTGTGCTGAAGATGAGAGAGCAGTGTATCAAGGTTGAAGTGTGTGGGAGCAGAAATGTTCAAATCACGGCAGTCAGGAAGCAGAGAGCTCCTGTGCTAACCATCCTCTCCTTGTCCCCCATTTACTGAGTTGGGGCCCCCAGCCTATGTCCATATTCAGGGCATCTCTTGCTCCCTCAGGTAATCCTCTTTGGAAATGCCCCAACAGATAAACTCTGAAGAATGCCATTCGAATCTTCTATACAATCCTCAATCCAATTAAATTGACAAGATTGCCATCATACAATATTACCAATTTTAATTTTCATTTGTTAAATTGCCCAAGCCTCACTCCGCATTCTGATTTGTTTCTCTTGATAGATTTAATCGATTGCCAGCTTTTTCTGGCTTAGAAAATCAGTAGTGGGCAAACTATTTTGTGGGAGAGACTAAAGCTTATGTTTCAGGACTTTATATGATAAGCCAGCTAAACTTAATTTTCTACTGATATAGATTTGAAATATAATAGTATTCAAGTTTGTTAGATGGTATAGAACTTACTAAAATGCATATTAAAATTGATTATAGTTTTATATATTTCTATCTTCTCAACAATGAAAATGTCCACTCTTAATAAAACAGACATATATAGGTCATAGATAGGCATATGATAGACATATATATATGTATATATATATGGATTATGTTATATATATAGGTGATCGATGAAAGAAAGAAAGATAGATAAAATAAGATAGATAATAGATTAATGCATGGTGATGGCAGATAATGGCAAGCATTAAGAGAAATTAGAATCTTGTCCTGTGTTTGTATAAACAGATGCTTTGGTGCCAAAGATGACACTAAGAGAAACAGTATGGTTCTCTTAAAAAATATGATTTGAGAACTGAATGATCATATAATACAGCAATTCTAATTCTAATATAAATCCATAAGAATTAAAATGGAAGATTCTAATAGATATTTATATACTTGTGATAATGGAAGTCACACTTCCCAAGAGGTAAATGTTTCCAAGAGTTCACTGAGAGTGAAAAGATAAGCAATATGTAATACATTCATTCCAGCATGATGTTTTCCCAGCACCATCATGGAGTAATAATAGTTTTTACTTTTTCAATGTTTTCAGGTAGCCATTGAACTAATTGAATAACTAATTGAACAAAATGAAACAGAGATGGCTATGGTAATGGCAATAATACTCCCTGGCAGGAGGGAGAAAAGGGCCACGGAATCTTCAACTGGGATTTCTTCATCGCAGTTCCCTTCTGCTGTCCTGTATATGTCTCCCAGTGATCTTGGGAGATGCTAGTATGTACAGGCAAGGAAAGTCAGCTGAATGTGAACTCTCCACAAGGGCATCAGCCTTGATGTGCTAGGACCTTTCAGTGATGCAGCTGTTTGCAAGTCACGTAAGTAACCCTCTACGTATGCTCTGTTAGGAAGCTCAATAAACTAGTTGGTTTGCCATACTGAACTTGGGTAGAATTGTACTTTTTCTGGGGTGAATAGACATTGTTTATATCTTCCTAGGAATAGCTAACACAATGCAACGAAGTGAATACAGGTAAACCTTAGAGTGGAAGAGAATGTTGACACATTTAGTGTCATGAATGAACTGTCAGGATGCTTTGCTAAGTTATATAAGCCAATTATGGAAGGACAGATACTGTATGGAACCATCTATATGTAATATTTAGAATGATCAAATTCCTAGAGATGAAAAGTAAAATGGCGAAGGATAGTGGAGTGGGGGCAGGAATAGTGGGGGCATTACTTAAAAAAAACCAGTTTTAGTTTTATAAGACAGAGCTCAGATGAAGTGTGGATGTTGTATAACAACGTGAATCTATTCACTATCCGTTAACTGCACACTTAAAATACTGAAGATGTTACATTTTACGTCACTTATACTTTAGCCCAGTTCAAAAAATAAATAAAACCTTTTGATAAAATGTACAGGATCAACAAGATAGTATGAAGAATGGAGCTGAATCTCCAGGTTCCACATGGCAGAAAGACCGAACTGCATATGGCAAGTTGCCCTATAACCTCCATCACAGCAACACAGCATACACACACATACACACACACATACACACATATACACACACAGATGTACACACACTCAGATCTCAACATGTCAACATGACATGCACATACATCTTAAATATAAAAAGAAATATTGTTTAAAAGTTTATGCTAAATGTTATTAAAATATTAATATAAAGTGATCAAATTATATTGCAAACCAACTCATTTTGACTTCAAAAGTGAGTATCTATCTTAGTTTCTGAGTTATTGAAAATATACTCTGCATTTAGAGACCGTGGTATCTATAACTATGTATAATGGAAGATTTTATTTTCTATTAAGATTAAGAATGATTTTTTATTGTAGCATATTTGTTGTCCCAAATATTCTTGAAGCACTCACTCTTTATTTACTTATTTCTCAGGCTGAGCTAGTGTCCTACTGAAGAGCTATAAAGGATTTTTGTAATATAGATTGATTCAAAATAAGGAAAATAATACTTACAGATATTTAATGAGTGAGGAGGATTTGAAATCAGAAGTTTTGGTGCCCCAAATGACAATGAATTTGGAGATGTAAGAATAGAAATATAGGGTGGTGATCATGGCCTTTGTGCTTCATCTGGAGAATTCAATCGAGCAGTGGAGAAGAAAATTGCAGTACAATAAAGAACTCATAAATTAGATGAAGAGGAAGGGAGGGGGAGGAGATGGAGGAAAGAAAGAACTTGCTATGGATTTGAAGGGACATCTAGGTTCTGGGGCCTTCAGGGCACAAATGATGCCTATGCAGGGTTCTGACTACCACCAATGGTGCAGATATTAAGAATGCAAAGTGCATGTTTTTGTTTGTTTGTTTGTTTGTTTTTGGATTTTCGAGATAGGGTTTCTCCGTAGCTTTTGGTTCCTGTCCTGGAACTAGCTCTTGTAGACCAGGCTGGCCTCGAACTCACAGAGATCCGCCTGCCTCTGCCTCCCGAGTGCTGGGATTATAGGCGTGCGCCACCACCGCCCGGCTGCGAAGTGCATATTAAAAGCACTTTTTACAGGGGAACAAGTAAACAAGCAGGACAGTCTGACATCTTCATTAGAAAATACTCATAGAGAATTATTTCAAAATGTTGAGGCTTCTCACCGTATATCATGATTTACATCCTTGTTTCTTTTCAGTCTCAGGGATAGAAGCGCAAACAGCCAATGGCTTAAAGACATATTTACAGAACCACTTATTTTTTTTTCCGTTCTTTGCAAAGTAAATGCCGTTCTGTAGAAATATTGGCTGCCAAAAGAAGTGTGTGCTGAAGTGCACACCGGGGCATGTGGATTTATAGTGGAACGTGACCAAGCGTCGTTTTCTGTCATTGCTCCCTGGCAGCAGAGGTGCAGACATGGGAATGGGCAGGATGATGAAAACATTCAGGATGAAAAGAAGACTGTGAAAGACAAAAGATTTCTTTATTATTCAAATAAAAAAAGAGCTGGGCCAGGTGCCACATGGTGGAACCCTGGTTAGCCAGGATGCTGGGGCAGGATTTCAAGTTCAAGATTTGCCTGGGTTACAGAGTGGTTCCAAGCCAGATCTTTTTTTTTTTAATCCTTTTTTAAATATAAAGGAGAGGGCTAGAGACACAGCTCAGTGAGAGAGTTTGCTACAGAATGGGAGTCCTTGGGTTCAATCTACAGTAACACAAAAGAAAAAGACACGTTACATTTATAAAACTGTAATAGAAATGAACAAAGTAAAAATTTGCCTACCAGTAGATGTGCAAAATATACCTTTAAAATGTTCAGTTTCACTAAAACAGTCAGAAAATGGAAGATTGAGGCAAAACACTATTCATTTATCATTTTGAGCAAATGAAAAACAAAATAGCTGTAATGTCTTTAAGTCTAAGTTTTGGGTAGGAAGTGAGAGGAGTGGGGTACTGGTAATTATTTGCAGTAGGGACTGGTATGTCTGTAGAGACCGTATTATATAGCTGTAAATATGCTAACGTGAGTGTGCTCCAACTTACAGCGCCAATTTTAGGAGCGCGCCTAGAAGAAAACTAACAGTTACACAAAAACGCATGTTCAGTATTACTGTTTTCCGGATAGAGTAAACTTCAATGCATTTAACAAGTTCATGGAATGTTGGGAAAGTAATGCAATGGTGTACAGGTCATATACTCTAACCTGAAACCTGTTTGTGATGTAGTAACTTAAAAAGGTCAAGGTTATTTAAAATAATCAAAATATGAGCCAGGGACCAGCAAGATGGCTCTGCAGTTAAAAGTGCGAGCCTGACAACCTGAGTTCACTCCCCAGGACCTACACCGTGAGGGTAGAGAAGCAACTCCAGCAAGTTTCCTCTGATCTTCATTCAAGAAGGGTGGCAGGTGGCATGCACTTTCCACAATGACACAAATAAATTAATAGAAGGAAAAGTATGACTCAAGCTAAAATCTTTAATGTGCACTTATTTACATATACTGTCTGATAACATGGACAAGAAAGTGAGAAAGCCACATGGCCCACTGTCAGTGGAGGCTGACCCTAGGGGTAAAGGAGATGAACAAAGTGAACTGATTTTACAATTCTAGTGGGATCGGAAGTTTAAATTTTCCAGCAAAATTTTTGAAGGCACATGGCATTTTCCAGTTTGCGGAAGTTTTAACTAAGAACTGAGCAAAGGGCGAACATTTAAAAATTCTTACTGTCTAGGAAGCTCTGAGCACAGTGAACTCATGACAAACTCAGAAGTGAAGGCTTCCTGGGCAAGTTTCCTGCTTGAGTTCGCAGGTGTGTGTTAAACCAGCACTAACCACGGGCCTCCCAGGAAGAAACCACCATTGTTGCACGAAGTGAGTGACTAGACACTATGGAACTGAAAGTGACTAATCAGAAGAACTTTAGATAAGGTTTACGTTCTGGCTGCAAAATCCAATTTTCAGTATGAAAAAAAAAAACAACCTTAAGACCACATATTCTGACAAGTTGTGTCATCTTTACACCCATAGGAAACATCATTATTTTGATCAAGATCCACTCCACACACCACATTTTTTTATTTTTATTTTTTTTGGTCTGAGCATCAAGAACTTGTAGCTGTGGCATGGTTTGTGTTCTCCAGACTCTGACTCACCCAAACCCCAGTTAAACTGCTAGTGAATACTTAAGACTTTCATAACTCTCGGTTTCTTCTTCTCCTGTTGAGTAGATATTAGAATCAACACTGATTTTTATTCAAAATATGCACAAGGTTATAATTAAAATAAGTTTCTAAAAAAAAAAAATAGAGATTGGCAACACCCGTCAAACACAAGGAATTGACTATACATCCGCAGAAATGAGAAATGGACCCGGACTCTCTCTCTCTCCCTTTGGTGTGAGGTTCCCCTCTTTCGCTGTGTGATAACTAACTCCTACAGACAAACTCTGATTTCTGGAGAGACAGAAAGTGAATCATATTGTTTAATGCAATCTTTTGACGAGAGGGCAAATGGTAACAGCTTTAAGCCCAGCATTATGACAGCCCAATGCTTGGCTTCTCATAGCCTAGAGCTGTTTAGTTTTATTTCCTCAAGTAGTGTTCACATTGATTCATTTTTTTATTTTTTTTTGAGTTGCAATATCTTTTATAGTAGGTACTAGCTTTTTTTAATCCCATAATTCTTTTTTTTCTTCGTAAATTATTTATTTATTTATTTATTTTTTTATTGAGAAAAGGAAAAAAAAATGTATCCACCTCCTCCCAGCCTCCCATTTCCCTCCCCCTCCTCCCAGGATAGCCATTTTTTTATTTTTTAACTCTGATTTTTTTTATTGATTTTTATTGAGCTCTACTTTTTTCTCTGCTCCCCTCCTTACCTTTCTCCTCCCCTCTTCAACCCTCCCACAAGGTCCCCATGATGATTCAGATTTTAAAGTTATACACCCAGTCAGTTATGCTATTCACTGAAACGCAGTTGATCTATCTTTCAGCTTCAGATTGATTACGTTTCCTCTACTTTGGCATTTCCACTCAGTGCCAAATGATATTACAGCACTGTAAGGGGAGGCAAAGTGGACCAACTGGAAAAGAGAATGTGGCTATCATGGATTAGAGGTACCTATGACCAGGATTAAGAATAAATACAACTGTACCGTGGTTGATATTTGTGTTGTACTCATGGCCTTTTTCACCCTTTGTACAACTTGGTCTGTATGTATTCTAGCATTAAAGTCTAGCATGTATTAGCCACCCACCGTCCTAGCCACCCCCGTCCAATTTGAGGTAGGAATACACTCTAGCATTGGCTGCTTATAGACCAAAGTTGGCCAGGCCGTGACTCTGATGTCTCTGTGGTCAGAGGTATCCACATCTCAATATGCCACTGGGAACATGCTCACCCCTCTGCATTCTTGGATCAACACCCCATCACTCCTTGTCTAGAGTCACAGTTATGTTTGGCTTCATTCACCAAATGCTCACCATCATGCCAAGCCCAAGGTTCCCAGAACCTTACTTATATATTATCCATATGATTATATGATTATACATATCCGCTAATTTTAGATAGCTCTCCAGATACTTCTACTGTGCTTTCAGGAGTTCCATCATCAGTGAAGTCCTTGTGTTTAGGGAGACTGTACAATTAACTGTCGTATGGAAATTCCTAAGGGAGAAACGTAAATGGTGCTGAAAGTGTTGGGAGAATGAGATCATCTTAGGCAAACCAAAATGGATGGCTCCCTGACCTATACCCCACATTTCCAGTTTGAAGACTTCTTCTACCTTCTTTTGCTCACTAGAACCTGCTTCTCCTCAGGGCACCGTGCTTCTGACTCTTGTCTCATTTGGTGCTCCTTTCCTTAGCTAGAATGTTCACACCATCGGGCTGGATCAGGAGCAGACAGCCTTTTCACCATTGCAGTACTCCTGGATGCCTGTCACTGACATCCTCTAGTCTTCGAGCTCCTGTTGCCAGACTGTACTAACTGCTTCTCATCAGCTCTACTTGGTTTTATCATGTGGTTTCCTGGCACTCTTCCATACCCAGCTCTCTGTGTATTTTTGGAGATAGACAACCTTTTCCAGTAACTGATTTCTCAGTCTCCTGACTTCCTTGTTACCAAGAGTGCTTTTCCTTTTATTTCAGGCAAGCACTTCCCCACCCTGTCATCTGTAAAAACAGCAGCATTCTTTATAATTTCACGTTCAAATATGTCCTCTCTGAGCCAGCCTCACACTATTTTAACTCTGTTATTCGAGCTCACATTCTGACCTATAACTGATTGTTCCTGCCATTCTTTTGGTGTCCTCAGTTTTCCTTTCTTATCACATTCATATGCAGATTAGAATCCATGAAAGCAATAATAATAATCACTTGTTTGTGCATAATCAACTCCATTGCCCCTATTGTTTTCTCTGATACTTACGTATGTAAGACCAGATCTGGAGAAATTTACCATGCCCGCTCTGTGTTTATAGTGGGGCAGCTGAACGGGACAGACCGAGAACCTTATTATGCCGATGCATTATATTAATAGTTGTGCCCACCATTGCAGAGGACTCTTCATCTGATCTAGGAAGTCTACTGACCTAATGTTTCTTCTGTTTTCCAGAATTACCACCCCTATTCCTTTTCCCCCAAATCTCTACACTAAGACAAAGACCTAAGCTATTGTTTATTCATATAAATAAAAACAGTTCTAAAGGAACTGTCTTCCTGCCACCACAGATAATAGAAATAGAGACCCAGCAGTTTCTCTATGGGCTTTTGGGAATTACCTATCTCATCTCCCATCTTCACCCACCAAAATAGTTTGATAGGTTTCAAAGACTGCTCAGTGTTGTAGTCTGCATTGTGTTTCAGTAGGGTGGAAGTTACTGTGGTGTTATTTTAGAACGTTGCCAAGTCCCAAGTGTGGGCTCCTTGCTTACATCCAGCTTCCACATGCCACATTAGTTGTTTTTTCCCCCAAGATGTCTTTGCCAAAATGTGACATCAGTCAGATTACATTTCTGTTCAAAAACTTCAAGTTTTTTATCTCTCACATGTGAAAGCCAAATCAGAATGTTCTAGATGATCTTGCATTAGTATGATGTAAACTCTACGATGTACAAGAATTATTCTCACATTTTGTAAGTCTAAGGTCCACCTTCAGAAGCCTTGGGTGGGGCTGAGAGTCAATGTTTATCATCAGCTCTCAGGTGGGGTTCTCATTGTTGCCCCAGAGGATCATGCTTTAAGGAGTAAGACATTGTAGTTTTCTCCACTTTACTTTTTGACTTTCTAACTCTCCACTCTTGTTGAAACTCTGGTCCAGATCCTGTAGGCTTATTTCACCAGGTCTTATTTTATGAATAGTCTACAAAAATCCAGGTATTGCCCACCTTGGAGCTTGGATTGACGGACTCTCTGTGTAAAGATATTTTGTCCAGGAATCCACCATTATTTCTCAATCTATCTCCTTCTTTTCATCAGCTTCTCTGTCTTCACATCCCAAATGCTTCAAGTTTTTATTCCAGGGTCTCCTTTACAGTGAAGCCTTGGTTGCCAAATCTAAGAGGTTAGGACAACCTGGCTGTCCATACTTCAAACCCTCCTCTATGGTTTTGCTTCTTTCTTTATCTTTTCACACTCCTGAACATACAATATGTTTCCTTGCTTGTTCGTTTTACTTTCTTTACTGTCTGCTCATTTGCTAGGAGGTTAACTCCAGAGAAGACTTCACTCCTCTCATCACCACTGAGACAACTGCCTGATTCACAGAAGGTACTCAAGAATAACCGCTAACCTCCTGAAAAAAAATCCAGTTACATTTCCCAGATCATACCTTTGGAATACTTATGATGAAATCCCCAAGAGGAACACTGCAATGCACTGGTTTCAGTTTAATTAGGATGGCTCAGCACACGTGACTGTCTTGCAAGAACACGAACTCTCAACTTACTGTGCGTTTGCGCAGATGTTTCTGGCACAATTGAACAAAAATACCTGAGGGGATCAGGTTAAGCCTTCCTGGAGGGGAAACTGGCAGCTCAATTAAGAACAAGTAGAACCCAAGACATTAATGAGAGCTATTCAGTGTTATAGACTGTGAGGACTGACCTTCCCAGGATTGTGGATTTCTCTGTGAAGCAGTTACTACAGATATGGATTTCTGTTAAAGATACAGCTGAAGAACTTTTTTTTCTTTTTTCTATTTCCTGCATCCACAAATTAGAAACCAGTGACGGAGAACAGGAAGCAGCTATGTGAGCTGTATAAGATCAAGTTTCTGGGCACAGAACCCATAGTCAGGCTTCGTGTCTTATAGGCCTGGATTTCCGAACCTTCAGTGAGCTTCGACAGATGAGGTTATTGTTCCATTGCTGATTTTGCTTTTTACTAAAACTTGCCTCAAACCTTACAAACTGAACCCAAATGCACTTTATTATTGCTTTCTATCCTGTGTCCAGTCAATTTTCAGCTGCCTCCAATTTGGTGAACAAAATCTACAAACACATTTTACACAGGCTTGCTTATTCATTGGGTCAGGGTTTGCTACCCTTCCATCAAAGGTAGAAGACACATCTCAGGGGTGGACTTATTTGCCTCAACTGATTGCCTGTCCTGATCAGTCAACTCTGAGGAAATAGAAATTCCTTCTACTTCTCAGACTGCACTTTCTTTTTCTTTTATCACATTACAATTATAAATTAAAGAAGGAAATAGTAAATGATACAGTTTTGTAGTTACAAATTCTTCATAAGTCCATTCTCTTGTTAATCTCTCAAGCTATCTTAAGAGATAGGTTCTGCTTCTGCTTGTATTATTTATTGAAACTTTACCTATATAATGGTATTTCATCTTTATTACTGATATATTTTTAGGCTTTTGAGTTGGGAACTTGCTATGTGCCCTAGGCTGATCTACAACTTAACAATCCTCTTGCTTCAGCTTCCCAAGTGCTGGGTTTATAGAAGAAAATCAACATACGTGGCCTGATTTAGTGTTAACAAAACCTGTATGAGCTAGGAATTCTTATCATAACGATGAAACTTTCAAGTCTCAGCAGGATTCTAACATATATGCTCCAATTTCAGAATTTATTTTAAAAATCGAACTACACTTAAGTCCAGGATGAGAGAGCTTCTCGGCTCGTGCCTCCACGGGGAGTATTTTCGTCAATGAGTGAGTAAAGTGAGATACCGAGGAAAAAAACGTGAGCTGTAGATCGCCTCTGCAACTTTCACCTTAACATCCTATTGAAAGTCTCATGGCATCTATCAGCATTGGAACCATGTTTTCTATCCCTCTCGCCTTCTTCACCAGATTCCAGCTCATGAGCCGAGTGACCTTTTCTCTAAAGCTGAACAAATCTCTACTTCCTATCTAGGGGCCTGGCACCCAGCTAGTATTTAGCAAATATTTGAAAAAGGATACACTGCTGCATGGGTGAACACATACGTTTGTTTTAAAATACTTTATTGAGATTATATATGTTTGATGAGAGAAAATGAGCTATCTTTGGGCAGCTTTCCCTACTGAACTGTAATACAAGTACAAAATAAGAATTTCTATTTATATTGATACTCAAAAATAGTATTTCTGTTTTTTCTGCAGTGAGGGGTTGAGTGAGGGCCTTACACTGAACACACAGTTGGGCATGAATGTACTCCTCCAGGCCTGCAAAGTTCACTTTTGGTGGTTGATAATACGAAAAAAAATTATTTCTTCAAATCCTTCAAATGAAAAGATTTAATTAGAAGCTCTAATTTACTTACATTCTGTAAGTACCTACATGATAAACCTAAAACATCCACCCTTTCTTCCTTCCCTCAGTAAACATGCTGAACTAGAGACTGGTTCACTCTGTACTCCTAGGTTCTTATTCTGATGATGCCATGCTAATTTTCCAGGAGCCTTTTGAGAAAGTCAAGAAAGTCATATTTCCAACCAGTGCTTTGGCCTTTAGAAACTGGATTTATATAATGAGGTCAAAGATATCAGAGGATTCACTGGCTAGAGCAAGATCATGCATTTCCTTCTTAGAGGCTACTGCTAACATGCTAAGAATATTCACTTTCTCGCAAAGAAGACAATGATGACAATGTGGCAATGGCAAAGATGATTTAGGTTGATCCCGAAGGGTGAGAAGCAGAGGAACTAAAATAATAAAACCCTCCTTTAGAGGAGCATTTGCCTTCTGTGCAGAAAGCTCAGACTCAGGATCAGACCTAGTCTGCTATGAAAGGTCATAGAGAAAAAGTGAAGGTGACTGTTGCTGCTATTGCTATCCATTCTGTTGTCATGGCTCTGACATGTTCATTTGTTCATTCCATGACCACCCAATGAATGCCAACAATTAGCTATTGGTCACAATTTTAACCAAATACTACACAGTTCTTTCATGGAGGCTTCTGAGATCTGAATTGTTTGTGTTTGTTTGTAAATAAACACATCCAGAATGAAGAATAGCTTTTAATGTTTTTTTTTAAACAAATGTGTAAAAGCCTCTCTAAGCCTTTTAAATATATCTACGTCTAAATGGCTGGTTATAGAAAAATAAGCAGATAAAGATTTTCACTTTGGAGAACAGAAACAGTCATTTGCAGGGACTGTATTTGTTAACAAGATTAAATTTTTCTTCCAAATAGTTTTAGATAATCACAGGTAAAGATAAAGCTTTAGTCTTCAGAACAAATGCTGTATAGAAAACACATTGAGCCATTTAAATGAATTGGATAACATGAATGGTATTTGGAAGGGACTTGGGAAAACATATTTAGTCATCATGTTTATAAGTCCCTAATCCTTTTCTGTAAAAAATAACATCATCAGTTTTTAGCTTTGGATTTCCAGGGAAAGTTATTGATGAGACATTACAGGGGACCTGGAATTTTCTCTCGGAGAACATTGAGCTGCCCTGAGATTTTCCTTAAAAACAATAAAATATAATTATTTAACTGAAAGTCCAATGTCATAATTTCAATGAAAGAGAAAGAAATAAATGTCGATTCAGTCACGACTGTGTTGAAAACAAGCTGGTGAAAACCATTCATGAAGTGCAGGGTACCTTTTGAATGCCTGCTTGGGACTCCAGAACGTTGTTCTCCGACCCATTGCTCCGGCTGATCATTCTCCACATCTGGGAATACATGCTGTCCCTCTCAAAAGGGTTCAGGCCCTTCATGCGGACATGCTGATAGACTGCAGAGTCCAGGACTGTGCCATACGGGATATCTGTTTGCTTAGAGAGATCCTGAAGAGACCTTGGTTACAGGGAGAGAAGGAAGACATAAGAAAGAATGCTCAATATGGTTAAGTAGAAATAAAACTGAAGGAACACAAGAGCCATTCATCCAAAGTCAGATACAAAACAATTTTTCTTAACTTGTGATTTCTTAACATTAAAATGCAATGTTTAAGGAGAACTGCTTTAAGTTACACATGGCAAATTATCAATAGAAACCATCGTTAGCAAAGTGAAGGTGAAGGTTTTGTTACTAATGCTTTTGTGTGTGCGGAGGCTTCATGAAGGAAAATTGAGCTATCTCATCAAAGTAGGGGCAAATTGTAGTGACAAATTTAGTTGTTTGTCAGTCTCCCTCTGTGAGAAGGCTTGAATGCTTTTATAACATAATTGTGTTTTACATAAACAACATTTTTGGGAGTCTAGTAAATACATAAAACCTAGTATTTGTGATATTCATTTCTGCATGAAAAATATGTAATGTCAAGCAAGTTACATATATTATCCACAGTGGAATATCGTACACTCATTACACTATTTCACCCAAGTTCCTGATGAGACGGTAAGGAGAATAAATGGGCAGTGTGACACAGCCAAGAGAAACAGAGACAGGATTCAGTACAGGGCAGGCGTCTGCTTGAAGATGCTGAAGCTTCTGTTTCCCTGGTTATAGTTTATCTAGGGTGTGTATGTCTCTCGCTTTCTCTGTCTGTCTGTTTCTGTCTCTGTCTCTGTCTCTGTCTCTCTCTCTCTCTCTGTGTGTGTGTGCGTGTGTATCTGTGTGCAGGAAAGAGAGAGGGAAAGAAAGAAGAAAACTGGGAAAGGAAAAGAGAAAGAGGGCAGGTAGAGGCAGGGAATAGAGAGACAACGACAGAGAAAAGACTGCTTTTGCTAAATCCAGACAGGACACATTTCATACTGAATATATTTTCAGTTTTTATGATAATACTCTAAAATTTCAAAACAACCCTTAAGCTAGAAATAGGATTTCTTTGTCTAAGATTATATGGTTTGTTTCTTTAAATTTATTTGTTTAAATTTTTTTTTTAAAAGAAAAATCTATTTGTGATGTACAGGTAAGATGGTAGGACAGAAACCAGGTAAATTCACTGGTTGATCACAGTTTGGGAACTATAGGGAATGAAAATGCTTAATCACCCTAGCTGATACTTCTCTCGACCCTGGTTTTGACTTCATCAACACTTGAAATCTCTTTACCCTGATTCCCGTCCTTTCATTGTGCCTTTCTAACAATGTATAACGGTTAGACATCTCACCCCTGCATATACCTCATCTCTCCTCTGAAATGGACTTCAGGAGCCAGATAGTGGCTGTCTTCTCAAATTAAGATATATGGTGAAACAGTCTGCTGTCCAGTCCAAGGTGCACCCCAAAATGCAGCTTGGTTTAATTGGACAATTGTGGGCTTGGTCTTCTACCATTGGACCAAACAACATTCTCTATATTCAGAAGACTGAAACAAAAATCCATCTTTTTTCCATAATATTCCACCACCATAGTGGTATCTTTCATCAGGCAAATGGAGACTTCTAACAGAAAATCTACAAAGGTGGATTGGTAAGGATTTTGTAGAAGGGGTTTCCAGTGACTGTTGCCATGGTCATTATTAGTGCCAAAACAGGAAAGATAAAGCTGTGCTTTTGAAAGTTACCATAAAATCTGAGTAGCATCTTGGGTACCACACAGTCACCAGCACTGTGGAAACACAGCAACTCGGATGGGGTAAAAACTTCATTTCAGCTGACCACTGCCTACAGAACAAAGTCAAGAAAACTCCATGTTCAAGAGGAGCTGGTAACCCACATAAGAACTATGGACCCTTTAAAAGCAACATAAGCATAGTCTAGGGACCAGTAGAGATCAGTCAAAGAGAAAAATTAAACATTCAGGCCACTGGACTCTCATTTTCTAAATTTTCCCTCACTTCTTCTCTGCTAGACAAAAAAATCAACAAAATGACAGGAAGAGACACCTTTCAAATATAAATTTAGTGTTGGCACAAAAATAGGCAGGTTGACCAATGGGTATTAATCCACACACCTATCTTACACCAATCAGTATGGCTAAGATAAAAAAACACCAATGATAGCTTATGCTTAAGAGGATGCAGAATAATGTAACAGTCCTCAACCACTCTGGAAATCAGTATGGCTGTTTCTCAGAAAATGAGAATCAACCTACCTCAAGACCCAGAAATACCACTCTTGGGCATATGTCTAAAAGATGTTCAATCAAACTAGAAGGACATTTGTACAACTATGTTCATAGAAACATTAATTGTAATAGCCAGAACCTGAAAACAACCTAGATGCCCCTCAACTGAAGAATGGATAAAGAAAATGTGGTACTTTTACATAATGGAGTACTATTCAGTGGTTAAAAAACATGACATCTTCAAATTTTCACAGAAATGATCAGAACTAGAAAAAGAAAACATTGTGAGTGAGGTAACCCAGACCCAGAAAGTATACAGTTACATCTGTATCACACCCTCCCAACAAGGCTTAGGGACTATTGAGGAGGAAGGGACAGAACACATGTTAGGTAGGACCAAAGTGAAACTATGTCTTCTAACAAGACAACACTGATTCAGTGATGATCTCATGATAGCTCTGCTTGCTTGCATAAGATTAGGCCAGTAAATGCTCTAGAATGAAGTAGAAAAGGGTTCATGAGTTATCACCCCTAAATGAGGAAATATGGACTGTTGATTTCTTCTTAGAGACTGAGAGAAAAAGTCAGTTTTCTTTAAGGGTGTGATTTCTGGTACTTTGGCCATGCTTCAGGGAATAGTCACTCCCCTAGGATTACAGACAGAAAGAGCACAAATTAGAGCCAAACGGTTATTTTAAAGAGAACACAAAATTGTGTGTGTAGGGTAGTAATGTGTGTCTGAGAGCAGTTAGAGATTGTAGGGATAGGAAGGTAAGGTGGATGTGAGAACAGTTAGTGGTTGTGGGTGAAAGTTTGAGATGAAAATGATTATAATATAATGTATGAAATTCTCAAAGAACTAATAAAGTATTTTTAGTTATTCACTTATTTATTCATTAAAACCTCAGTTTGTTTACATAATATAGTTTGATTGTATCCCTCAATCACTATCACTACCTCGCTCCAACTTTCCCTAGAGTTTTCTATCCAATCTTTCTTCTTCCGTTCCTCCTTTAGGTTTGACTGAGCTCTGTGGACTTTGTAACCTACAATACACACTGTACTCCATTGGGGTTCACTTAATTTGTTTGGGTACCCAACTTCAATGATTGATATTTAAGAAGTGATATATGTCTTTGGTATACTGTTCACAATTGATGCTGACATGTGTCAAACTTACAGACTCTGGAATGGGAAATGATGTTTGAAACATTATACAGTGTTATAAACAAGAATAAATGCCTAAGGCATTTGGTTCACAAGCATGGACCATAAATCTCATGTAATTCATACCTCTGACCTTTTGGTGTGTTTTTAAATGGAGTTAACTAATGATTTCCTGAACGTCCTTAAAGCTAATGCTAGCATTGAATGGAGTTCTTGGAGTTCTCCTATAGTTCACTTGTCTCCAGCATTCAGAAAATTGATTCAAACAAAAATTATGTATCCTGTTTATTATAAGAATACTTTAAATATAAATTTTTAGATTTCTGCTTTATAACATTCTTATAATATTTGTTTTTACTTTACATATATGTTGCACAGATGATAAATTTAAAAAGCACTGTTTCAGAACTTTCTTGAATGTCCTATAACTAATAAACTAAATTTACTCTTTGTAAGACAATAAACTAAAAATCCAATACAAGTAAATAGTTGAGGGCAAAAGAAAGATGGGAAAAAAAGAATGCCAGTAGGAGGGTACAGCTCAGAGCAATTGATTTCTGCAATGTAATATAATTGTCTTGGGGATACTATGACAATAGCACTTCTGTTTTAAGAAGGCCATTTACTTGATGTGGAATTCCCCTCTGTATGCTATGAATATGCTTTATTACCGCTGGTTAATAAAGAAGCTGCTTCAGCCAATAGCGAGGAAGAATATAGCCAGGCTTGAATAGATACATAGATAATGTAGGCAGAGTTAAGGGCATGCCATGTAGCTGCCAAAGGAGACAGATGCCAGAAGAAAATCTTATTTGGTAAGTCACAGCCTTTTGGCATAACAAAGATTACTAGAAATAAGTTAATTTAAGATGTAAGAGTTAGTTAACAAGAAGCTTAAGCTAATAGACCAAGCAATGTTATAATTAATAGGGTTTCTGTGTGTGTCTGGTCTTTTATTTGGGTCTGGCAGACTAAAAACAAAAGAGCAGTCTCCTCCTACAAAATGGCACAGCAATGTGGGGCCATTACGTCCACATAAAACCTGAGAAGAAATTCTAGACACAAAAGAACAGAGTTAAGCACAGCTTCCTGGTAGCAGCATTTTTCTCAGGTGGGCTCTGTTTGCTAGAGGCAAGCAGAGTTGGGGCTCCTTTAAGAGAAGTCTTTCTGACTCAGTTATAGTAGCAAAACCTGAGAAAACTTCTCTAAGAGCCTGTTTCCTGGTTCATGCTGGTAGCACAAAACTCTTACTCTTTCGAGAGGTCCTGCACTTAAATGGGGTTTGGGAGCATCTTGCAACTAATTGCTTACTGGTGACATAGATGCATGTGTCCCTGGAACTGGGGCAGTGAGCATAGCTCACAGAGGCAGTGAACATGCCTCTGACATGTTGAACTGGGCAGAGCAAACAGACAGGGCCACAGAGTTGGTCCTAGCCACACCCACTTAATAGGTTAAAAAAAAGCGCTCCTGGTCAAAAAATGATTACACATACACAATAAAGACAGACTCAGATGAAAAAAACCTCTGAATGGGTCCCACTGTTGGATCAATGTACATAGATTTGGGAGAGAGAAGAAAAAAAGAGTATAGATAGTTATAAAAATAAGTAAATGGTTTTAAAAAATAAAACAAAGCCTAAAGGATGGTAAAAGTAATATGAAAGAGTGCAGATTATCATAGATTGAAAAAGTAACGAAAAATAAGTCATGTAAAAGTGTAATATACACAAAGAGTCAAGATTATATATATTATTGTATTTTATTTGAATTTTTTGACTGTGAATTAGCTCAGTACAGAGAGACACTTCATTGTACAGGTTGCTAAGCTTAACTAACATGTGTATTTTAAAGGTATCTTGGCTTAAAAATTTGAATCTAAGGATATGCTACTTTAGAAAAGAGGTCCTGCTTTTGTTTCCACAGAAGATGTGAACCGGTGGATTCCTTCCAGGTTAATGTGGTTTAATGGAACATGACCCTTCAAAAGGTCTCTGTGAACTGCAAAAACTACTTTGCCCAACAAACATCAGGAAGCAGTTTGGAGAACACTATGCCCAAATTCCCAAAATGATTGTTTATTTCTTTTTCATTTAAAGAGGGATATTTTATTGAGATGAATACTTTGCATTGGTATGGATCTTGGTTCATTGATATATAAAATTTAAGGCTGATTTTTGTTATACTGTATATATGTATTTATGCTCTTGTTTAAGGTATTATATTTATACAGTTTATATAAAATGTAACATATTATTAAAATTACATTTTTAATTAATAATCATTTATAATAGTCAATCTAATAATCATGTTAGTTAGATTTTGTAGATATACAGTAATATATATCAGTGAGATAGAATCTTCAACACTTTTAAAGATACAAAATATGGCATTTAAAATGTTTTAAGAACTTAGACTTTTCTGAATAATGAGATATGTCTGTTTCTGCCAGCACAAATTACTTCAAGAGGAAGATGGGCATGGAAGAGGCTCCTTATGGAGTTTGCTAGTCATTTGGGCAAGAAACTGCTCTTTCCTGAACTGCTTGATGGTATGCTGTATGAACTGGAATACAGGACCCACAGAAAATGACTGCTGAAATAAACTTGCTGAATGAAGGTGAGGCAGTCCTTCAGGGTTTCTGCTTCATAGAAGAAGCTGGCAGATATTCTGCAGGACACAGAAGAAAGCAAATGATACTTAAAATTTTTCGCTTCATGGAAAACTCTGCCAGATACTATGGGACTGTAGGCTGAAGATGAATGCCTCAATGATACAGAAGAACTTTGGGTGACTGTCCAGGCAGCGAGATGTCTCTGTCAATTCTCGAGTTTTTAAGGTTGCTTAAAATGCACTTCTTGTTTAGTTAGGTAATATATTCTTTTGGGGTCTTTGAAGAGTTTAAGTTTGATAGTTATAGTTTTCTTTAGTTATGATAAAAGATAAATTAGGTATGCAACTTTAGACTCACAAAGACAAAGACAAGGATAGTATATTTTCTTTAATTTTTCCAGATACAAATAGACTAAATATTGTAATTGTAATTCTTGCTTGAACCTGTTTTGGCATATGTAATTTTACTATGTTAAAGTTAAAACCTTCCTTTTTATTTATACAAAAAGGGGAGATGATGTTGGATTCCCCTCTGTATGCTATGGATATGTTTTATTACTATTGATTAATAAAGAAATTGCTTTGGCCAATAGCAGGGCAGAATATAGAAAGGATGGAGGAGATATATAGAGAGAGTAGGCAGAGTGAGCTTTGTAGCTGCCAGAAAAGAATCTTACCTTGTGATACAAGATTAATAGAAATGGGTTAATTTAAGATGTAAGGGTTAGTTAATAAAAAGCTAGAGCTAATAGGCCAAACAATGTTGTAATAATTAATATAGTTTCTGTGTTATTATGTGTGTCTGGATGGGAAAGAAAAGAGCAGTCTCCTTTTACGTTTACTCATGTCAATAATGGGAGTAAAGCTGTATTAAAATATACTTCCCATTTGTAGTTGAGGGTACCCTAAAGTATCAAGGGTACAAGGAAGGACGAAGCAAATATATCTGTATAGCTAAAACAGAAGAAGTCATTCATCAAACTTTTATAAATAAAAACCAGGTAGTTGCTCACAGCTTTCCAGGAGCCTGAAGGTCTCTGGATGGAGACAACATAAATGGTGGCTCCCTAGAACCCCCACCAGTACAGAATGGTCACGTGCTGATGCTCAGCAGAGCTGTGGTCACTCTTGATTTTCATTATCGGGGCCTTCAGTTTGAATGCAATGTGCTCATAATCAAATACCACATCTAAGTGTAGAAACACTTTCCTAAATAGTCCCACTAATACAAAATTGCTTGATAAATTAATGTTTCCTTTTAGTCTTCCATGAAAAGAGAATTTAAATAAAATGCTGACATATTTTATCATTAATATAATCAAGTTCTGTGATATAAATTCACTTTAGATATTAGCTTTAAAACATGAATATAGTTATACTACAAAAAGTTTAAAGAAATGGCTTTGTACACAATAAATTTGTAAAGGAATATTTTAATATATTGCCTATATAAAGTTATTAATATAAGAAGAGAGACACCTTATTTCCACCATTCTTTAAGTTTCAAATAGCAGAGCATTTCATAAGTTAGAACAAAGGTATGTTTGTGTTCTCTCCTTCTGATATCAAGTTTAGCATATACATTTTCCTTGAGAAATGACTGCAATAAAAATGACAGCTTCTCTGATTCAGCATTGTTCTATTATAACACATCAAGATAATACCAAAGGAGATAAAAATTTAGTGATTGCAGTGGAGTGAAGAGAACACAGATAGCTTATCATGGGATTATAGGCTGGCTGAGTAGCCACCATAGACAGAAATGCCTATTGTAAATGGCTTTTAAAAATGTAACATGAGCTTTGAGTATGAACAGCAGAGATGAGTCCCTGAAAGAGAATAAGTTATTATATAAGCTGAAATCCTCATACTATTATATCTAAAACCCAAAAGCTGGGGGAAATATATATATATATCTTACCTTGTGATACAAGAAAACTATATATATATATATACCTACATTATATAATATATTTAAATATATTACATCTTTATTATATAATATTTATATTATCTATAAACAAATATATAATATATTTATATGTATATATATTAAAAATATATACCTGAGTCAATGTTTCAAAACACAAAACAGTCTCAGCATCACTCAATATAAATTAATTCCCATTGGCTAAGGATTCTCTCTACCACCCTTACTCTCTCTCCCTCCTTGGCCTCTGTAGGCAATATTTCCAAAGCCATAGAAAGAATGGTGAAACAGTATTTCAGAGAAAACTGTGATTATACTTTCCTCTATAAAACTCACATGCTCACACAATATTAAGTCTGATGCCCCTTCTCCTTGTGCCCTAATTCATTCACACAGACTTAAAACAGTGGTGTGCATCTGTAGTTAGAGAATGCTAAGAAAAAGAAAAGAAAAGAAATGAAAAGAAACAGAATGAAAAGGAAAGCAGAAAATAGTTTTGTTGCTAATTGATCTATTCAGAACAGCTCACCATCATTCTTTATAACTCCCCTACCGATCTCCTATCAGACTACCATTAATATTAAGAGAAGATAGGTAAGTTTTATTTAGCTATTTAACATGCATGTTTCATATATTCTATGTATTCAGGACAGTTCTGAGAAAATAAATTTTAATTATTTGAATGGATCCAGGATAACACAAATTCCTTCCGTGAGAAGGATGAGCACTAAAAATCCCTTTAAACATCTAAAATTAATTCTGATACAGGCAACAACTTGATACCAGAAACAACAGAGAGTAACTGCTGTGCCATTTAAGCAGAAAAGTAGATTTGGAGCTGCATGTGCAGATGCCCCATGGGCCTCCGTCTCCTAATGAATAAAGCAGAGGAGCACAGCTGCCTCCTGAGTGAGGCCAGAGTCCAAGCTGGCTATGGTTCTTGTGGGAGGAGGGATGGCAGCGTTGCTCCTCTCTAGAGTGCCCTATTGTACATTGTGGGAGGAATTTCTTTCTGCGGATTTGTTTCCTAGCACAGAGATAAGCTGGCTTTTTACTGAAGAACAGATTCAGGCATCTGGGTAGAAAGAAGTAATGTCGGATTTCTCCCCTAAATTCAATTCTGAATGAGTGAGTACTCTTCAATGTCTCCACAGCAAATTCCGGGAAAGTCCTATGACTTGACATTAACAAAATCATGTCACAATAGATACAGTGCTGAATGGTTTTATTTCTAAAATGCAAGACTGTTAACTATTTATTTACAATTTATTGCCCTGTTCCTTTGCAGAGAGCTTTTACTTACATTTTCACATGATTTCCTTTAGAGTACAGATGTTGCCTACATAAACATTTCTAGCAATGTCCTTCTGACTATCTCCATCTTCTTCTTGACTAAAAAGAGGCTGTTTGTGTGGAATATGCACCAACAATCAATAGGTAGAACCTGCCAGCCTGGCTGTGGGGAATTGTAAGTCAAATCCCATTTTGTATGGAATGGAATAAGTCAGCTCAAGTTTCTGCATAAGAAGGAATATTTCTTCAGGGCAGGGAGAGAGATGAAACATGCCTAATAGGATTGGCACTAGAAACTTCAGGCAAAGAGCAGACAGCGGGAAAAGACAAATATTGTCTAAGACACTTATCCCCCAGCCCATCACAGGCTTCCATGTCCATACTCTCTGAGTTTCCTCTTCTGGATTACACTGTGACAGTTGGAAAGGTTCACCAGTGACCCATAGAGAACCTACCCGCCCTTCACCCACTGCTGCCCATTGGCTACAGCAGCGAAGAGGTCTGATGCTTAAAGCTCAGAAGTAGACTTTCCAGATTGTAAAATGACCCAAATTTCAAAAGGAAGAATCTCAATAGAAGTGTGTTACTCATATCCAAGAAGGAAGCAAAAACCTTTAACGATAAGACTATCCTGATGATGTTTGGAAAATGAGCTTGAGGAGGTGAGACCAGGTAGGCTCCACTGAGATATATGATCATGGGCCTGATACTGGGCAGCTTCTTATTTTGCAGAAGAATAGGTTTAAAGACGCAATGTTTTAATTTGTGTTTTAATCTGTGAACAAATTATTTAAACTTTTCTAAATGCAATTTCTTTTCCTATTAAACACGATGCTTCTGTGCGAAGGTGATGGGAGGTTTGAATTAGATACTGAATATAAGGCACTGTTCTTAGTGATTAGCTCCTAAGTACTCGATTGTGAGGTTGGAGATAACAACTTTATTAGTACCATTACCATTGGGTTGCTCTCTCTTATGCTTTCTGTAATTGCCACCCCCTCATTTCCCTAACAATTAGACGCTCTCCACTAACTCCTCCTCCTTCCTGTAGCCATTCTGTCTGTGTTGCTCTTTACTCAACAGTTACTAGTTCTGTACCTTACACTGTCCAAATCTTACAGCCTCTCATCACCTTTGTCTTTTGGTTTCCAGTTGCCTTGTTATTTTTACCTAGACAGTTATTTGTAAATCTTTTGTTCCTCACCACTCAAACCCATAGGACTGAACGTATAGTTTAGGGCACATCCACTGTGCCATTAGTTAGTATTTCTGTGTGCCCTTATGTTCCTAGTGCAATTATTAAGACGTTTTAGCTGACAAGAACTTCCCAAGAATTGGATTATCTTTTTTTGTTCCTGTCAGAAATAGTCTTTTGCCTCATCTACACTCCTAGCATAAGCCAACATTGCATTCCTTCCTGTCTCTCTTTGTTCCTTCTCCATACATTGGGACTTATTTATAGACCAGAATGCTTCACTGAACCTGGTGGAAGTTTTCCCTTTGAGGTCATACAGCACTGTCACCTCACTGCTTCTAACACTGGATTACACTCACATTCCAGGCAGCATTTTTATGAGATATCACTTCTTTGACTATCTTGTAAGGATGCAAATTTCTGTTTCTTATGAAGTTTTCTGTCTGGAAAAACAGCCAGTAAAGAATCAGGCTTATTTTTTCATCTATTGTTCCTAAAACATTGCTTTCATTGTGGAAAATCAGAATTCCTATTAAAGTTCTACTTAAAATGATCAGACATTCAATTTACATGGCCAGTCACTCAATAGGTAGGGTTTATACTTCTGAGTGAGTTTTTGGGAATTTCCTCTGTAACAAAATTATCTGTGAAGTATCAGAATGCCTCCAGTGAATCTTGCCAGAACATTTTGCTTTGTCTGTGAAATAAATTCAGATGCCAAGAAAATAAAAAAGGAAATCCAAACAAACAGCACTGAGAAAGGCATTTGGAGAAGCAGAGGGCATAGCCTGTAACTCCCGCAGTTTGGAGACCTGGAATAGAGAACAGTGTCTGCTCGTAAAGAGCGGCCGTGTAGAGAAGGACTTGTTTGCCCCATGACTTTTGGATGAAATGTAGGGAGGAAGACGAAAGAGAAAACCTTTCCACTGACTCTGTTACATGGCATGGTTGAATCATAGGAAGTAATGTGGTTTTTAATAAATAAAGAAGAGATTAAAATAACAAGGAAATGGAAGAAGCATCCTCCAGTTAATATCGATTATTATTACAGATAGTCCAACTTTGTTTCCCCATTCTGATGAATGCCTGGATCATTAGGAGGATAGGAAACACACATGCTCTTCTTTTAGAAGCAGGAAATAAATACCCTCTAAAGGCTTTCTCCTTTCCTCCTGGCCATGTTCTCTAGTAGCCCCATTGCTCATTTAATAGCTCCTCCTCAGGAAGGTTCCCCCAAATCAGAAACTCTTCAAATTAAAGGCTTGCCAACTGATGAAACCCTGGATGACATACAAGAATGGCTAGATAATAAAAATCAAATACTGAATATTCAGATGAGATGAACATTGCACAAAACTATTAAGGGATCAATATTTGTGTTTGATAGTATTCAGTTTGATAGTATTCTTCTGCAAAGAAGTTTGTGGATACCCCTGTTCAGAAGTACAAAGACACGAGCTTGTTAATACTCTTTAAGGAAGATCACTTTGCAAAGAAAAATGAAGAACGAAAGCAGAGTAAAGTGGAAGCTAAATTAAAAGCTAAACAAGAACATGAAGGAAGACACAAGTCAGAAAGTGCTGAAACACAACCTCTAGAAGTAAAGATGGGGTGTTTATTGAAGTTTTCAGGTGACTTGGCTGACCAGACCTGTAGAGAAGATTTACACATCCTTTTCTCAAATCACGGTGAAATAAAATGGATTGACTTTGTCAGAGGAGCAAAAGAGGGAATAATTCTCTTTAAAGAGAAAGCTAAGGAAGCTCTTTAGAAAGCCAGCAGTGCAAATAATGGTAACCTACAATTAAGGAAGAAAAAGATGACTTGGAAAGTACTAGAAGGACATGCGGAAAAAGAAGCCATGAAAAAAAATCATGGATGATCAGCAAGAATCACTAAACAAATGGAAGTCAAAAGGAGGCCGCAGATTTAAAGGAAAAGGAAAGGGAAACAGACCTCTTTATGCTGGGGGACCCAAAGGAAGAGGACAGTTTCACAGCAGGAGAACAAGATTTGATGATGATGACTACCCTTACCATCATCGATGTGGATCAGGACCAATGAAAAGAGCAAGAATGGAAGAGACAGAGAAGAGCCTGCATCAAAGCATAAGAAGAGAGAGAATGGTGCTAGAGACAAGTTGTTTAGTAAGCACTGTTTTTATTCATGTTAGTTAGATTTTAAGCTGCTTTTTCTTTTCAGAAGCTTTTTTTTTAAAAAAAAATAAGTGAATTAGGTTCACTTCAATGTCCACCTGTATAAAAGGAAAAGAATTTGTTTTACTTGTCTTTTGTTGTTGTTGTTGTTACCCAAATGAAAGTCTTTTAAAATGTATAGTTCTGTTTGTGTTTGGATGATTCAAATATGAAAAGGAAGATTCTTCCTCTTAATTGCCTTTGTAATACGAGAGTGTATTAGTACAAAGTTGTAAAATATATTCTGTATAAAAACAAAAATAGCAATTATGAATATATTCAAATACCACAAAGAAAGTATGAATAAATCCTTTAATGAAGTCTTTTAAAAACAATAAGCTGAAAATGAAAAAGTTCAAAATAGGAAAGTAGAAATAAAATTGTCAATGAAAACTCAAACAGAGAGAAAACTGGAAACTAAAAAATTAGGAAGTCATGCAAAAACTGCAGAGGTAAGCCTCACAGCAGAGTGTAAGGCATGGGAAAGAGACTCTTAAAACTCTTTAATATTGAATGAAAATGAAACACAACGTTCACAAAACTATGAGACACAAGGATTACAGTTCTAAAAAGAAAAGTTGTAACACTAAGTGTTGTTAAAAAAGAAAAGAGGAAATCTATACCTTAGCAACTTAATAGTACACCTGTAAACTCTAGAATGAAAAAAAATGACACTTAAAAAGAGTAGATAGCAAGAAATAGTCAAAGTTAAGGCTGAAATCAATAAAGCAAAAACAAACCCCCCTAAGGAAACACAATTCAAAAAAAATCAATGAAATGAAGAGGTAATTCTTTGAGAAAATCAATAACATCAATAAAACCTTAAGCAAATTAATAAAAAAGATAAAGAGAAATTAGTCAAATTAATAAAATTAGAGACAAAAGGGGACATCACAACAGACATAAGGAAATCTAAAGAATCAGTATATGTTCCACCAAACTGTAAAACTCAAAAGAAATGGATAAATTTCCTGATATTTATGATCTACCAAAGTTAAATCAAACTCAGACTCCTGGTGAAGTAGGCACAGTAATTAAAACCCTTCTTTCCAAATATAACAACAAAGTCCAAGATCAGGTGGATTCCAGATTTCAAAGAAGAATCAACACCAATGTATCTTTAATTATTTCACAAGGTAGACACTTAAAGAATGTTAACTAATTACTTGTATGAGTCCACTATCACACTGTCAACAAAATCACACAAAAATCTATCAAAGAAAGAAAACTAGAAACCAATATCCATTATGAGTACAGATGCAGAATTCTCGATAAAATCCTAGTAAACCAAAGCCAAGAACATATCAAAAGGATTATTCTCCATGATCAAGTAGACTTTATCTCAGAGACATAGCGATGGTTCAACATATGTAAATCAATAAATATAACCCACCGCATAAATAGACTGAAAGATAAAAACCACATGATTATTACATTAGATACAAAAAAAATATCCTCTGACAAAATCTAATACCCTTCATGATAAAAGTCCTAGGAAGGCTAGGGATACAAGGGACATATCCCAATATCATAAAGTCATTATAGAAAAAGTGCAAAGACAAAATCAACCTAAATGGAAAGAATTCAAAGCTTTTTCACTAAAAATAGGAAAAAGACAAGAATGTCCACTTTTTCTATACCTATTCAGGAAGTCTTTTCTAGAGTAATAAGACAACTGAAGAAGATCACATGGATAAAAACTGGAAAGGAATAAGTCAAAGTATCATTATAGACAGATAATATGACTATATACA
This sequence comes from Microtus ochrogaster, assembly GCF_000317375.1. Lineage (NCBI taxonomy): Eukaryota > Metazoa > Chordata > Mammalia > Rodentia > Cricetidae > Microtus > Microtus ochrogaster. The sequence goes on from NC_022029.1 coordinate 22,300,554, forward strand.
AGAGACCATAAAAACACCAGGAAACTTTTACAACTGAGTAACACATTCAGTAAAGCAGCAGGACACATAATTGACACTAAAATCAGTAGCCTTCCTGTATATAAATGGTGGACAGACTGAAAATATAAAATCAGGCAAACAATATAGTCTCAAAATTATCTAGGGATAACTCTATCCAAACAAGTGAAAGACTTGTAAATAAAAATTTTAAGACATTAAAGAAAATATCAGAAGATAGAAAAATCTTCCATGTTCATGAACTGGTTGGGTTAAGAGAGTGAAAATGAACATCCTACTAAAAGCAATCTAGAGATTCATTGCAATCCTTTTCAAAATTTGGAAACAATTCTTCACAGAAATTAAACAAACAATGTTCAGATTCATATGGAAACACAAGAAATCCAAGATAGCTAAATCAATGTTGAATGATAAAGTAACTGTTGGAGGTATCAATATCTCTGATATCAAATCGTATTATAGAACTATAGTAATAATAGCAGAATGGTATTGGAATAAAAGCAGATTCATTGAATGAAATTAAACAGCAAGACATAAATTTATAAACCTATGAACACCTGGTTTTGGCAAACAAGGAAAAAAGTGTCTTCACAATATAGAGCTGGTCAAACTGGATGGGTACATATAGAAGAATGTAAATACTACCATACTTATCACCCAATGCAAAACTCCAAATATACCAAGGACCTCAACATGGTATGGGAGAATTGTCTGTATTATGTCAATCATGTTTTAAATAAATATTGATTGGCCAGGCAGGAAATATAGGTGGGAAAACCAGACAGGAAATAGAAATGATATAATGAGAACAGGAGTATTCTGGGAAGAAGTTGATGACTCCCACTCCTGCCCAGACCACCGAAGCAGCAGGATGTGATCTGCCCCACTGAAAAAAAGTACTGAGCCACATGGCTAACATAGATCAGAAAAATGGTTTAATCAAGATGTGAGAGTTAGCCAGTGAGAGGCTAGAGCTAATGGGCCAATCAGCATATAATTTATGGAGACCTATGTGTGATTTTCTTTGGGGCTAAACAGTTGTACGGTACTGGGCAGGATAAAAACCCCAACAACAAACAGGCCCCCACTCATGTTACATCAACATAAGGTCAGATACCCTCAATATTATAGAAAATGAGGAACAATCTTGAACCCAAAGACCAAGGAAAAGACTTCCTGAACAGAACACTGTTAGAACAGGCACTAACATCAACAATTAATAAATGAGACCTCATGAAACTGAAAAGTTTCTTCATAGCACAGGACATCATTAGTCAGACAAAGAAGCTAGCTGCAGAATAGGAAAATATTTTTACCAATCATAGATCCAGTAAGGGTCAATATCTAAAACACATAATGAACTTAGAAAAACAAACTGGACATCAAGAAAACAAATAACTTAAAAAATGAAGTCTAGAACTAAGCTGGGCAATTTCAAAAGGTGAACTACAAATGTTTGAGAAACAAAGAAATGTTTAACATCTTTAGTCATCAAGGAAAATGCAAATCAAAACTACCTTGTGATGGAGGAAGGTCATTGGTTGATTAAATAAAGAAGCTGCTTGCCCTGATAGGTTAGAACGTAGGTGGGAGGAGCAGAATGCTGGGAGGAAGAGGAAGTGAGCTCAGAGACTCGACAGCTCTCCTCTCGGGGGCAGACGCCTCAGAGGGACACGATGCTCCACTCTTGCGGGCAGAGGCGAGAGCTCTGCTCTCTGAGGCACACGCGATGAAGCTCCGACCCAGGATGGATGTAGGCTAGAATCTTCCCGGTAAGCGCACCTTGGGGTGCTACACACAGATGATTGGAAATGGGTTAGCCCAGGTGCGAGAGTTAGCCGAGAAAAGGGCTAGAGCTAAAGAGCCAAGCAGTGATTAAAAGAATACAGTGTCCGGGTAATTATTTTGGGTAAAGCTAGCCGGAGGCGGCCGGGGTGCGGCCGGGGTTCTGGGGATGCAGCCCCGCCGCACCTATTACTACAACCTTGAGATTTTATCTTAGTGGTTAAGATAAATAAAATAAATGAAAGCTCATGTTAGCAAGGCTGTAGAGTAAGAGGAACACTCATCCATTGCTGACAGGAGTGCAAACTCTTACAGTCAGCATGGAAATTAGTATGGCTTTTCCTCTGGGACCTGGGAATAGATCTAACTTAAAATTCAGCTATACTAAGTGGTTATACTCTCAAAGGATTCCACATCCTACTCTAAGAGACACTTGTTAATTCATGTTAATCTATGGTCTTCCCATAATATCCAGTAATTGGAAGCAGCCTAGATGTACATTAATTGATGAATGGATAAGGAAAATGATACATTTACATATGGAATATTGGTTCCCTGGTAGTGGAGGGGGGCAAAATCATAAAATCCCTAGGTAAATATACAGAATCAGGAACATTTATTCATAGGGAGGTAATATAGTCTGCAAAAGACAAATATTGTATGTATTCTTTTATATGTGGATGTAGTGTTTAATCTGTTGATAGGCATAATATAATCAGCATAATTACAGGGGTTTAGGTTTAGCTGAGGAGAAATGGGGAACATCCCAAACAAGGGTAAGTACATTATATTGTGTGGAGAGACAGGGAGGAGACTGGAGTAGAAGGATTAAATGGTGAGTGGTAGGGAAGATGGGAGTGTGCAGTAGAATATGTGGGGGATATCTAACGTGAAAAGTCATTTGAGGAGGTCATATATAAACCTATGACCGTAGAACCTTCTTAAATTAAAATATACATAATGAAAGAAATCTAAATGGAGTAACCAAATGAGGGAGACAAAGTCCTGAGTATTTTACTACCAAATGAAGCTTTCAGTGCCAGGAAAGGATTGCTTCCAATTAAATTGTTTGCTAAAGTGGCTCCTTAGAAACTGGCATGCATCTCAGGCTATTGTCAAGGCTATTAGTTGGTCTCCATAAAATGATGGAAAGGCCCTGTTGTGGAATACAACATAGCTCAATGGGTTTGGAGAAGTTAAGATGGTGCCTATACTGGAAGATATTCTCCATGCTACCAGGAAAAAAAAGTAACCACCAACCCTGCCACAAACCCTGTAATCTACAACGTTGACCTGATTGCATGAAATGCTGGTGCAATAGTGGCACCAACATGGTGGGAGTCAGCAGTCACTCTCTGGCTATAAGACCCACCCCATGAAGTGGAACCATGCCTGATATTGCCCAGGTGGCCGAGAACCTGAGAACAGAAAAGCCATGGGTTCAGGGGGAAAGCAATTACTTCTGTTTTACGAAAGGAAAATAATAATAAAATGACTCTTAATAACACTATGCCATACACATAGATCAGTGTTTCACTCAGCCATCATCAGAGAAGCTTCCTCTTGCAACATATGGGAACTAATACAGAGGCCTACATCTGTACAGCATCCAAAGATTTGAGAGACTTTGGAACACAGTCCTCAATGGGCTGTCTTCATCAAACCCTTCCATTCAGGGCTCAGGGATCTATATAGGAGGCAGAAAGATTCTAAGAGCCAGAGGGGGTGAATGACACCAAGGAAATGTGTATTCCAGACACAAAAGGATTGACTCATGTATGAATTCACTGAGAATGTGGTAGCATACCCAGGGCCTGCACACATTCAAGCCAGATGGAGTCCAAGTACTGAGGGGGAAGGTGGACTCAAGCTCCCATCTCTAACCAAGAATCTATTTGCCTGTGATAATCACATACAAAGGAAAAACTACTTTTCTCCAATGGAGTGAAGGGGTCACACACATAGAGGAATAGGATCCATCCCATGACTATTGGCCAACACAAGTGAATTCAATGGTATTCTTGTAGAATTTCTGTGTAATTTTGCTTTGTCCTTAGCAGTTTTTTAAGTATTACTGGTATATTCCATATAGATTATTGTTTCTGATTTTGTGTTTCTATAAGTTTTGTGTGTGTGTGTGTGTGTGTGTGTGTGTGTATGCCTTTTCTTTATTTGTTTTAAATTCTGGTTTGTTTTTACTTGCTTGCTTGCTTCTAAGGAGAGAGAGAAAAAAGTCATGGAGTTGGGTGGGTGGAGATGTGGAGAATATCTTGCAGGAGGTAGGGGAAGGAAACTGTAATCAGGACATATTGTATGATAAATATCTATTTCAGTCCAAAATGAGAGAGAGTGAGAGTGAGAGAGAGGGATGGAGGGAGGGAAGGAGAGAGAGAGAGAGAGAGAGAGAGAGAGAGAGAGAGCCAAGAAAACAAATTGTCCATTAGGAAAAAACTCCAAAGTTTTGGCTCATATTTAATAGCTCTGTAAACTACTACTGTAGTGACATTAGTAAGAGGCACATATGGAACACAGGCAGCCAATGTGCCTGTTAGTGAAAGAAGCTCATATAAGGGGCTGTTTAACCTAATAATAATGCTGAGTTTTTGGGTTTGAAAAGATTTAGGCAAATCATTCTAATGGAAAGAAGGCTGCCTACTTGGAGGTCAATTGACTGGCTTAAAATACCTGCTATGGGGTGACTCATGGAGAGCCTAACACCATGTATCTTTAACGGAAACATTGTTTCCCACACTGAAGTGCTGTCTTTATTCTTCTCCATGCCGTTGGGTCCTTCATGCCTAAAGATAGAAGAAACCTTAGAAGAAAAATTTAAAGTGTAAATCAGAATGATAACAGTCAGTGGCTGAGTATAGCCATGCTCTGTATGTGTGTGTGTGTTTGTGTGCCTGTGTGTGTGTATGTGTGTGTGTGTGTGTGTGTGTGTGTGTGTGTGTGTGGACACACAGAGAGTTTAGTGAGGAAAGCTTTCAGGACAGAGAAGAGGATGTACAAGAGTCCAGGTGAGGACTGAAAAGGAAGAAGATTGAGAAGGGGGACATGGGGACAGCTCCATGAGCAGGGCTGGCAGAGGTCCTAAGTGGCTAAGCCATCTAGCCTTCATCTCCCTGTCCCTTTTCCATCCTTCTCTCTATGTATATCCTGAAGCACTCATCTTTTCCAGAATTCCTCCCTATGCGTTACTACAAAGGATGCTCAACAAAAGTAGTCTCTACTCTTTGTGCTCTGAACACTTCTAGGATGATTTTTTATTTTACTCCATAAGGCAGATTTTCATGTGGCCTAAGCTATCCAGTGGGGCCTGATCTTAAACTCCTGATTCTCCCGCTGCTTCCACCTCACCTCTGCTGGAATTACAGGAAGGTACTATCACTGACAACTTGATATTTATTTATTTATTGCTCGTGTTCCTTTTTTTGAAACGAAATTATTTTCTCATATGATATATTCTGATTAAAGTTTTTCATACCCCCCAGCTCCTTTCCGCCTCCCTTCCCCTCTTAATCCATTCCTTTTTTTGTCTCTCATTAGAAAAACACAGTTTAAAAATATGGAACACTTTATGAATTTGCATGTCATCCCTGTGCAGGGGCCGTGCTAATCTTCTCTTTAGTGTTCCAATTTTGGTGCGTGTGCTGCCCAAGTTAGCAAGTGATATTTCTTTTTAAGAACTACTTAAATAAGAGTCAGAGTTTCAAATGTTCTTGGTCTAGAAAAAGCATATATCAATACACACAAGAAAAACCTTTTTTCTATAAGGTCTAATGTTTCCTGGCCTATGGCCTCAGGGAATATTTGCCCCCCAAAAATGGCACAGAAGCCATTGCTGGCATATTTAGAGATTTCCTTCCACTTTCCTCAGAAAAGTTGTTAGGCATATCTCTTTTCTTCACATGGTTAGACAGGGAGGCACAGGTAAGTTGGAAGTCTGTGGGAAACAGGTGACTATCTTAGACAACACAGGAGAGCAGACTGCCTGCGCATGCGCAGTTCTCCGTTTCCTTCACAAACTGAAAGGCTGAGTCACACAAGTGGATAAGATGGGCTGTGATAAACAGACAGAGGACTACAGAAATGTTCACTATTTCTTAAGAGTGTTAAGCATAAAGCAAAAATAAAGGAACAAATAAATTCATTTGTATTATGAAAAAAAAAATCTTGTGCCGTGTATGTGACACGCATCTAAAATCCAAACATTTGGGGAGCCAAGGCAGGGTATCCCTGAGTGTAAGCCAACCTGATCTATAAAGGAAGAACCTATTTAAAAACAAAACAGGTAATACACAAATGGAATGGACTGTGCGTGGTACATGCCTCCAATCTCAATACTCAGAGAAGGCAGAGGCAGGGGTATCTCTGTGAGTTCAAGGCCAGTCCAGTCTACACAGTGAATTCCAAACCTGCCTCAACATTTTATCTTTTGATAGGTTCTGTGGCACTGTCAAGTCAATCATCTCCTAGTTCTCCCATTTCCTATATAATATATCATGAAAAAATAATAGATATTTACCTCAACACATTAAAAATGACTGTAAAATTATTCCAAATTTGTGGCCAGCATTTTATTATGTCACTATTGACAGCCAAACAGCTGATTTACACTAAAATGATATCTTCAAATAATCCATCAGAGTACAAAAAAAAGGACAATGAAGTTTTGAACCTTTATATACTTAAAAATCCATGTAGTACTTCATTAATTCCCATGCATTCCAAGGAGATGACTAATACTAACTTCTGTTATGAAAAAATTCCTCAGGTATCACATGGGAGGACAATGAGGAGGAGCTATCACAAGCACTGCATGACTGGATTCGAGGTGCCAGAAATACTGACTTGATTTATAAAACTGAACTCCTGGAAAACTTTCTCATTTGTACCCCAAAGTCTGTCTCAGAGAAGCCTGTCATTCTGCTCTTAGCCACTTACTCACACGTGATTTTCCTTCAGGTAATACTTTGTTCCTTTCACCCTTTAAGCTTTTCTCTTGTTGAGTTAACAACTAAATTCCTTTAGTTCTTATCCCCCAAATCTATTGACCACCTTTCTGCAGCTATTAGCTGTTCCATTGTTTTCTCTGTGATTAATGAGGCCACAGTAATCTTTAAAGGGCTTGGAAAATTTTATGCTACTAGGTGACTTCTAAATTTCTTGATAAATAATAATGCCATATCTCAAGTTTGTGGTTATTGGATGGTTCATTTTGAAACTGTCTTCATTCCCTAATTCTGAGCTATCACACACACATGCTCTCTCTCTCTCTCTCTCTCTCTCTCTCTCTCTCTCTCTCTCTCTCTCACACACACACACACACACACACACACACGCTCACACATGGTCACACACACACACTCTCTCTCTCACACACACACTCTCTCTCTCACACACACATACACACACAAAGTAAATCATCAGTTATTTGTCCTCATTAAACTTCATCTTACTTATAATCACCTTGCTTAATTTGTCAAGGTCCTCATAAATTCCTAAAGTGTGGTTGAAGTCAATAATCACCCCTACTCAATGAAGGGTAATCTGCATATTTAATAAGCTTACTCCCTATTCCATATTTCAAATCATCAACATTGAAATGTTAATTAGTATCCAGACCAATGCTGACTTGTGAAAAACTGCTTTATTCAATATACCCTTCAAGGCTGACATTGAAGCACTGCTCATTACCTTGCATATGGCCTTTTAACAAACTATGGTGCAATAATACATACTAATCCTACATGAAGCAATGCCCCAATAAGATACGATATGAATTCAAATGGACAATCAATAGTAATTACTATTTTTTCATAGATCTTTTAAGGAGTTCAAAACAATATCCTCAAAATCTTTACGAGCAGGGATGTCAGTGAGGATTGAGGAGAAAGATGCTCTAAGAAATACCTGTAAGCTAAAGCAGGAGCCAATAACACATGCCAATGAAGCATTCTGTCAGTAATATAGCAAGTCAAGATGTTACTGAATCCAAGCAAGAGTAGATCTGGGGGCTCTTCACAATAGAACAGGAGACTACACTGGCAACTGGAAGTTTCCCACTGCCAAAAGTTGTAGTCCCTCTGCACAGTGCGGTAGGCCTGGGGATTTCCCCAGTACACTCGTCTATATCTTTTAACAATGATTCAGAGAAATTATATTCCATCTAAGTGATATTTTGCTTTAAATCAACTTCAACTAAGGTTGATGTAGCAGATCCATCCAGCAATTGAGAGGCCTTACGGGAAGCATGAGATTCAAATGTCTAAACTGCAAATGTGCCTCCTAACTAAATTCAACAGCAAAGCTAAAGAGCTGGCAGCATCTTCTTCTGAATATCACAGTCTTCTTGGAAAGGAGCCCAAACCAGCTGCTCCTGACAGCTCTCCTCACGTTCCCTGTCCCTTGCCCTTTCCTCGGTACCCGGCTCTCCTCCCGCCTTATTCTTAGCATCACTGCCTGAGAATGAGGACTCTGCTAGGAATGTTTGCATGTGTGTAGGAGAACAGGAAAGGCGATTAAAACAAATTGAGTGTGTTTAGACCACAAGACACAAGGAGTAATTAAGAGCATCCAAACTAATGGGGTCTAACACCTCCTTGGTGTAGGAAGGAGCAAACACACAAAGGTCGCTGACAAGGTGGAGAAGAGAAGCTGGGAAAGAAAGGCAGGACTTGAAATACGGCAGCAGAAAAAGAAGACAGAGGTGCGATTGGTGATATCATTGACTATTTTCTTTCCTCTTTCTTGCTTTTCTTTCTTTTATTGGTACATATTTATTGTGCATAGTGCTACATCTCAGGCATCGTGGTCTTAGACCACCTTCATCCACAATATTCCCCTTTCTTCATCCTTTCCCTTCTTCTTTCAGTTGCCTTCATTTAACCACAGTCTGCCTTCTGCCTTCATGTAAGTATGTTATAAATATATATGTATATATGTTACATATGTAAGTAATGTTATGTATCTGTATAAAATTAAGATTCAATAAATGAAGTGAATCTTCATTACATGAGATGATAATCCCAAGTTTCATATATTTTCCAGCACATGACGTACCTCATTCTTCCTTACAATGGAATAAAATTCCATATTTTATAACACATACACACATATACACACCACCAACAGCAACTAAAACAAAAACAGCAAATGTATGTTTAAGGAACTGTGTGATGTATTGACTTAGAATCCTTTTGTTATAGCTTCTAGTATGGTTTTACTCTTGTTCTGAAGACAGGGTTTCTCTGTGTACCATTGACTGTTCTGTTCTTCAAATAGCTCTGAAGACCATGCTGGTCCTACACTGATAGAGTTCCACCTGCCACTGCCTTCTGAATTAAAACTGTGCGGTACAACTGTCCAGCATATTTTTAGTTTCTGAGGAAATTCCATATTGCTGTCCATAGTGGCTAAACTACTTTATATCCACATAAGCAGGAACTCCATCTCCTCACACCCATATTGCTGTCCATAGTGACTTAACTACTTTATATCCACATAAGCAGGAACTCCATCTCCTCACACCCTCACCAGAATTTGTTATTCACTTTTTGTATGACAGTCCTTCTGAGTGGTGAGAAAGAATCTCAATGTTATTTTAATTTTCATTTTTAAGACCAATACTATTTAAATTTTTCATGTTTATTGGCTATTTCTATTTCTTTTGAGATTTGTTAATCTATGAAAGACCCTTAGAGCACTATCAGTCAAAGGGGCAATCTTTTCTCAAACTTTCTTCAAGAATCACACGGATGTAGTTGCATGCATGAGTTCTGTTCTATTCTAGTCTACTCTGTTTTAATGACTTAGGTGTCTGTTTCGCATCTGTGTCTTGAGGTGTTTGTCACTGTGGCTCCATGGTATAATTTAAAGCCAGTATTTATGCTTTACTTTACTTTTAGCACTTGTGTTCATCTTTTTCTTCAGTATGTTTGATTGCAACATACACATTTTGTAGTACTGGCATAATGTCAATGACTTCTTTACATGTTGATCATAGCTTTACCGACTGATTGTAATAAACTGACACGGCAGCCAATATATTTCAGCTGAGTTTGTCTTTGTTGCATTGATGCCTTTCTCAGCATTCATTCTCTGGGAGTTTATTTTCTGATCTTAATCACTTATTGGCCCAAATGCCTTGTTTATCTACATGGCAATTTCTTTCCTTAGACTTCAGAAAATTTCTTCTAAGATTTTATTAAGTATATTTCCTGTACCTTTAGATTGATTTTCTCCTTATTCTTCAAAGCCCACGATTGGCAGATTTGAGTCATTTAATGGTATCCCATAGATCATGTATAATCTGTTCATAATTTATTACTTCATCTTTGCCATTTTCTGCATGTTCCAAAATCTACCTCATAGTCTACCTTTCACTTGATCTTGTTAACTGGTAAGGATTTCCATGGAGATTTTTTTCTGACTTATTGCGCTTTTTATTTTCAAGATTTCAATTTGAATTTTTCAGTATTTATTTCTTTATTAATTTCTTAGTCCATAGCCTATATTGACATTTTTACATACTTCAGCTGTTATTATTTTCTTCAGGTACATCTGGAATTTATTCATGCCATCTCTTGGGCATGTACCCAAAGGATGCGCAATTATACTACAAGGACATTTATTAAACGATGTTCACAGCATTATTTGTAATAGCCAGAACCTAGAAACATTCTAGATACCCCTCAACCAAAGAATTGGTAAAGAAAATGTGGTATATTTACACAATGGAGTACTACACAGTGGTAAAAAAAAAGACATACTGAAATTAGCTTGCAAATGGATGGAATTAGAAAAATCATCCTGAGTGAGGTAACCCAGCCCCAGAAAGATGAACATGGTATGTATTCACTCATAAGTGGATACTGCCTATAAAACAAATCAAAAAAAAATAGTGTGCTTATAGTCTATGGCCCTAGAGAAGCTAAGTAACAAGGTGACCCCTAAAAGAAACATATATAAATTCCTCTGGAAAGGGAAATAGACAAGATATCCTGAAAAAAAATTGGGAGCATGTGGGTAGGGGAAGAAGGGACAGTGGAAGAGGAGGAGGAGGGAACAAGAGGAAGAGGGAGGAGAACTTGAGGGAATGGGATACTTGAGATGGGGGAAGGACAGAGACAGAGAGAAAGGAAAGATATTTTGATTGAAAGAGACATTATGGGGATAGCAATAAACCTAGCACTAGACAAAATCCTAGGAATTCACAAGGATGACCCTAGTTTAGATCCTAAGCTATAGTGGAGAGGGTGTCCTAACTGACCTTGCCCTGATGACTATCTTAAAGGTCACCATAAAACCTTCATCCAGCTCCTGATGGAGACAGAGGCCTCACAGTAGAGCACTGGCCTGAGCTCCCAAAGTTCAGCTGAAGAGTGGGAGGAGTGAGAATATGAGCAAAGAGGTCAAGACCATGAAGGGGCCACCCACTGAAACAACTTACATGAGCTGATGGGAGCTCACCAACTCTGGTCAGACAGGGGAGGAAGCAGCATGAGACCAAACTAGACCCTCTGAATGTGACTTACAGTTCTATGGCTGGGCCAGACTTTGGGGCCACTGGCAGTGGCACCAGGATTTGTCCCTGCTGCATGTATTGGCTTTTTGGAACCCATTCTCTTTGGATAGATAACTTGCTCAACCTGGATATATTGGAGAGGGTCTTGGTCCTTCCATGAGGCAATGTGCCTTGACTTCTCTGGGGATTAGGGAGTAGATGTGGGCTTGGGTGAGGCAGGAGGGATGGGAAGGTAGAGAAAATGGGAGGAGAATAGGGAGTGGAAACTAGGATTGGTATGTAAAATTAAAAAGATAGTTTGTTTTCTTTTTAAAAAAATAAAATAAAAAGAAACAATGTCACCTGGAAATTTGAAAACAGATTAAGCTAGGAAAAAATCATCCTGTGTTTCCCCATCTCAGAAATGCAAATATGATATGAACACACTTATAAGTAGATATTAGTTAAAAAGTAAAGGGTAACCAGTCTGCAATTCATAGACCCATAGAGGCTAGTTAACAAGGGAGGCCCAATGAGGGGCACATGGATCTCCCTGGGAAGGGGAAGTAGAAGAGATTTTGTGGGTGGTCTGGATGGAAGCAAGAGGGGGTGGAAACATGGGGTGGATGGAGGGGGATAGTAGAGAAGGAGATGGCTAGAAAAGGAGGTTGGCATTTTGGTGTTAGGCAGAAACCCACTGCAAGAGAAATTCCTAGGAATCTACAATTGTGGCCATAGCTAAGACTCCTCATAGAGGATTCATAGCCTGAGCTGGCCATATCTTGTGACTAGACGAAACCCAGTGAATGGATTGGGACACCAAGCAGCCACACAAATTGTGATTACAGTCTATCCTGCCCGTGGGATATGCTGGGGTAAGGGTGAAGAAGAGGCTGTGGGAGTGGCTAAACCATGACTGATCCAGTCTGAGGCTTAGGCCAGTAGAGTGAACTCACCCCTGGCACTGCTTGGAGTGCCAGGATCCAGAGGCTAAACCACCAAGAACTCTAGGATAGAACCAAATACAATTGGAGAAAAAAAAATAATGTCGATGTAATGATGCCTAATGATATTCTGCTATACTCTTAGATTGGTGCCTACCCCAATTGTCATCAGAGTGCTTTCATCCAGTAACTGATAGAAACAGATGCAGAGAACCACAGCCAAGCATTAGGCCAAGCTCGGGGAATCCTGCTGAAAAGAGGGAGGAAGGATTATATGAGCTAGAGGGGTCTAGGACACTATAGGAAAATGAACAGAAGAAGCTAATCTGGGCCCATGGGAGCTCACAGAGTGAAAACCAGCAACCTGGGAGCCTGCATGGGACAGACCTAGGCCCCTCTACATATATGTGACAACTCTGTAGCATGAGCTACTCATAGGATTCCTAACACTGGAGTAGGGGCTGTGCATAATGCTTTGGCTGGCTTTTGGAAACCGTTTCTTCATACTCAGTTGATTTTCCCAGCCTTAAAACAAGGGGAGGAGCTTAGTCCTACCACATATTGCAAAACCATACTTTGTTGATATCCATGGGAGGCCTACCCTTTCTGAACAGAAATAAAGTAGAAGTGGATGGGGTTGGTGCTGGGGGAAGCTGGATGGGGAAGAAGAAGAGGGAGTGGAAATTCTGGTAAGGCTGCAAAATAGACAAGTTTAATTTTTTAAAAATTTAGTTGTATTTTATTGGTGTTTTGCCTATATGCATGCCTTTGTGATGGTGTTGGATCCTGGGGTTACAGAGAGTTGCGAGCTGCCACATGGTTGCTGTGAATTGAACCTGGTTCCCTGGAAGAGCAGTCAGTGTTCTTAATTGCTGAACCATCTCTCCATCCCCCAAATAAATTAATTTAATAAAATATATTTCAAACAAGTACTGGCAGAAGTCTGGAAATTAGCATTCAACTTTAATAAATTTCAGAAGTAAAGGAACACAGCTAAGATGACTTGTACTAAGATGTTAGGGAGTTAAGGCAGGAGTGGAGAGTAAATAAGCAGAAATATGCTGGTCATTAGTTTTAGAGAAACAGAATAAAACAGAAGAGGAAAACTAAGTAGACGGGGAAAACAATAAGAAAATAGGGAATCTATTAAACTATTTCAGTTAAAAATAGAATGGAAAGAAAAAGAAAAATAAATCAGACAGATGTTTTGAAAACCTCACTGAACTTGTGGCTGGGGTTCAACTTCAACTTGTCTTCTCTAGAAAGCCAAGAAGCTGGAAGAGGAAAAGGTGGGATCAGATTCTCTAAACTGAAACTGGATAGTTACTAGGAGAAGTAGAAAAGCGAAGGGAAGAGATGTGAAGGTTTTGTAACCTGTCCCTAGCATGGGATTAGGAACAGGGACTATTTCAGTATGGCCACTCCAGTGGTTCAGAGTTGATTTCTCCAGTGCCATGTCTTAGAGTATAGACCTGTATCAGTTACTCTAGGTTGTGACTTTTTTCTTCTAGTGACAACCTAGGACCCGGTATAATACCCACTGTATGGTAGGCTAGAGCTCCAGTTCTGAGTTATAGTTCCACTCTTCTTGATAATCTCTATCATTGCTGTTCCACTAAATGCTCACAAAATATGTTCTACTCGAATATCACCTGCTTACAAGGTGGTGCTGTGAGATACTCCTCAGCGCAGAAGTTTAAATGTTTGTGTAAACTTGTGAGATGAGGATATTTTATCAGAATTTTCATAGAAAAGGAAGCTAGCAAGAAATTTAGAAAGGATAAGAATTTATATACTTGAGTGTTTAAGAGTTTTCTAGTATGGAGAGGCGGAGATGGGATAGGGATAAAAAGAAAGGGAGAGGAAGGGGGTGAGAGAGATATTTGATCATATTAGGGACTACAAGGGCTCCAAGGGTCCCCTGGGAGTGATAAATAAAGTGGGAGACAGTCTTTAATTAAGTACTCAATGAAAGGAGCATTTGAAAGACCAATATACTCTTCCTATATGACTTCTTTTTTTAGAAGATAAAATTCTGTCTATGACATCTAGATAGCTCTATGCTCGTAAGATATCCATCACTGTAGTACTTAAGTGCCGAGACAACTAAGGCATCTCAACTCTGAACAATAAGGACTTGGGAGATGAATGCCTTCCTGTGTGTGCAGTGCCTATGAGGTCTGGGTCCAAGCCGAACAATTCTGCCCTGAGCTGAAACATTGAAGCAGAATGAATCAAGCCCAGCTTCTTTCAACCATCCTGATCGTGGCTGTTCCTAATAAAGTGTGCAATTCCCTGCTGAGAGCTCTGAGACAGGCTGCTGCAGAACAATCGAAGAAAGAGTAGGGGAGACACTCAGCAAAGCAAGAGTGTGAGGGTTCCTCTCTTCTGTGAAATAACAGCATAAAGAAATGACTCTAATATTTCTTTTGTGTTTTATGTGGCTGATATTCACACAGTGGACTTCCATAGTTTCAAGCCAGATTTAAGGAACCCTTTCCTGGATGTTTATTGACTGAATATTATTTGTAACCACAATGCACTAGGTATTTAGTGAGGTACTACATAAGGTCCTAGGCTGATACAAAAGTGATTAGAAACGGCCCTTGAGGAAATGCATTTTAATTAAAAGTATAAAACAGTAGAACAGCATGCCAGTCCAAGGCCAGTTAGAGTTCATAGTATGAGGTGGTAGAGATACATGTAAGTGGTTTAAAACAGAAAGACACTAAATCTAATTGTAAACATGATGGCATCCACATAGTGCTATATTTGAGTTATTGATTACGACAGGGGTCAATAAAGATGAGTTATGAGAAAATGCTTGTTTAACAACAGTCTGACTCAGGGTTATTGCCAGTCACTGTCAGCAGCTTCCTTTGAATGCCGGTTAATCAGACACTAAATTAAGACTATCAAATGAGTCATTGCTTTAATTCATATTTATGCTTAAATTACAGTGAGACTTGACTGACACAGCACATTTTTTTAACTCTTTGAGAGGATTATAGGGTCAAGTGACAAGGCCCAGAGACATTACCTAGTGAAGGTGGGCTACACTACCAATGATGGCAAATATGACAGAAACAATAACGTATCAGCAAAGGAACCAATGGTTTCCCTGGGTGTGGATAATCACGTTTGGTCACAAAGATTAATCATACTAGTTACTGATGAATCCAGTTGAACAACTATGATTTCCTGTAGCTCTGTTTATTTTGATGTTAAGTAATAAATGGCTCTTGGAAAAACTAATAAAGTAAAGGCACATATGATGGTGCTGTAATGCTGTCGTGTGTGTCTATGTGTGTGTTACTGGGAATGGAACCCAAGACCCTGGAATGGCTAAGCAGGTGACCCACTACTGACCTACGGTCTCAGCCCTTATCCCATGTTGACACTAACAGTGATTTCAAAACTCTTCAAGCACCATTGCCATTTTTAGCCTGGGGACCAATGGAAAATCAAGCATTTTATTTTTAAAATGTTTCATGCATGTTAGTGCTTTGCCTGTGTATGTCTATGTGTACCACATGTCTGCCTTGCACCCACGGAGATCAGGAGGGGGAATCAGATCCTCTGAACTGGAATTGTGGATGGTTGTGAACTAACATGTGATGCTTGGACTTGAACCTGGTTTCTCTGGCAGAACAACAAGTGATCTTAACTACTAACCCATATATTTAGTCCCACATTCCTTTTTTTAAAAGTAAAAAAGTCAAGCAAATCACACACACACACACACACACACACACACACACACACACACACACACACAACCACAAACAGCAACAGCAGCAAAACAGAAATCATTAATATTTTCCTCTCTGGACTCTGAAGTGGTCATCTCATTCTTTAGCACATCCTGTCATTGAAGGAATAGGGGACTTAAACTTAGGAGTTATCTTACACAAGGGAAACCCATTTCCCATACTTTAGACCATAGCTAATATCAATTCAAAAGGACCCATGTTTTTCTCTCTCAGAGAGGGTTGCTCCATTTCCCTCTTCCCACCTCAGTCTAGAAAGAGCCTCTGCTTTGAGGGAATGAAGATGTGCACAGTCTATGTAGGCCAATGGCATGGTGAACTGTGCAGAGAGAGATGTGTCAGCATTCACCACTTAACTTCGGGAGGAGGTAATTTTATGAGCACCAGTGCTTAAGCCAGTACTGCGTGAGACTGTGGAGAGTCTGCTCTCTTGGGGAAGGAGAGTGGGGACTGTGTGAGAACCCAGCCTAACTTACAGCTGGAACTCTGCATCCAAGTAGTAGTACAGGCATTGTGTTTATCACAAAGGTAAGACATGAACTTTGAAATTATGTATAAGTTTTGGGATAAAATCAGACTGTTGTAACTTACTTGGCTTCTATTCTTTCCCAAGTTACTCTCATGATAGTATTAGGAGGCAGTAATTTATTACACCCACTAAAAACTTTTCATAATGCTTGTTGGCACTAGAAGGGAATGATTTTGAAGGAAATGAATGTTCAGTGACTTTGGAATGTAGAGCTACACTTGAGGGAAGCATCATGTGAAATTGCATTCTTTTCACTACTAAATTTTACTTTTGAAGAAACCTTGAGGAATGCAGAATATGGAACCTTGGAATATAGTGACGTCTGCTTCTACTGTTATAGTACTCTAGAAAGCAACTGGTGCTGGGAACTTAGTAATAACTAAGTAGCTAAGATGCACACCTAGACCGCCTCACAGGCCTTCAGCAAAGCACTGGGTCAAGCAAATCAGGGAAGCAGCATTGGATAAGGAATTAACTGTAGGGTCAAGACTGTGGATAAGTTTCAGGTTGACATGAGTTAGACCATCAGCTTCAATGCTTACTGGGTGGTCTTGAGCATTTTGCTTCTAAAATTCAGTTTCTTCATTTACAGAATGGAAATAATGGTAGTACTTACATTGTGATATGTACTTTGAGGAATAAATGCAATAATAACTGCAAAATACTTAATGTCTGTATCATAGTAAATCCACAATAAATGTCAGGCAATTTTTATTACAATGACTATTATTGCATGTCATATAATATGTTTTTATTTGTTTATTGAAAATATTTCAAAACTAAGTAATATGTTAAGCATATTTACATGTGCCATTTTAGTTAGGCATTACTAATTAGAAGTCTATTTTCAAAAGTGTGTACCCTTGAAATCCCACTAACATGACTGCCTAATCATGCCTTAACAAGGATGACACCAATGGACATGCTAACATGGATGAGTGCGGTGGAGGGCTCCCAAGGCCTCATAATATTGAGGAAGGGAGAAATAGTCCCTCTAGGAATGAGCACATCAGTTGGTTAGCCAATGGCAAATAGTAAGCTCCAAAACCACACAAACAAGTAACATTATACAAGCTGAGTAGGGCATATTTAAGTATTTATGAACACACACACACATGGAAGCAAGCAAGGGAGTTCTTGGAAGGGTTTAGAGAAAAGAAAGGGAAATGAGAAATGATGTATTGTACTCTCAAAAAATAAAAACATTATTGTTGAAATGTATTTTAAAGGTTTACTCCAATTTGCTCTGGAAAGCCATTTTTCTTGCTATCTGCTACCACATTGATCACACTACAAGTCATTAAGCTAAGTGAAATGAGCCAAGCGCAGAAACATAATTACTGTAGTAGAAAGTTACATCCAGAGAAGCAAAGATGGGAACAATGGTGAAAGGCCTGTGGGGAGGTAGAAAGAAGGAGACAGTTTTCCAAAGTGCAAAGCCAGTTACTAATTGAATACACTTGGGAATACTTAATCAACAGTATGGACAGTATTAGATGTGTTATATACATATACATATCAAACTTTCTCATTTTGTGTTTTAAATATGTTCAATCTTTATCTGACTGGATATGCCAAAATGTCTTTCTCAGAGGAGCATAGGGCAATCATAGGTAAAATTAACTCATGTTGACATGTATGTTAACAAAATTGGTTAAACTCAAAGTCATTGCTACTGCTCCAAGCCAGTTGAGGGTTGTTTTTCGAGACAGGGTTTCTCTGGAGCTTAAGGATTTATTCTTACGGCTGACAGTTGCTTTTCTAAACACAGAGGGCACATGGTGGTTTGGGTGCAGGGAATGAGAACTGTGCAATGCCCTGGCACACAGGCTCAGGTGCCGGGCACCCTGAATGTCTTCACATTGCCCAGACACTGACTGCATGAAGGTAAAAGTTGCTTAGCAACTAATCTTCAGTTTTTCTGTTTGTAAAGTGTGTCATGGAGTTTACAAGATGGTGATGAGCGTAAGATGAGCCAATCAGCATATAATAGCACAAATCCTGGCATCTGATAACTAATCAGTAAATGATGGTTATTATTTTTATTATGTTACTAATTTCATCAATTTTCTTCCTAGGGTATCACAATCATTTTCATTATTACTCAATCTCCCACATTTTACTCAGCATCGTTTATAATTTGTTTTACCCATAGAGCTGGCTATAAGAGGAATGAATTGGGAGAGTAAGAAAGGTCTATACTAAAGCAAAAATTATAAAACACTTTGAGGAGCATGATTTGATGGGTGAATCTAGAAGTATCATTTTCATAAATGGATAAAGGAATTGACTGCTTGCGAATATTACTAGTTGACTTTTGTGGTTTTCAATTTCAGATTGTAGATTGAGGAAAAACAATGAACTTCTATAAATAATTAAGTCTTTATTTGGCATTATATTATAATGGCTTCCTGGCCACTATTGAAGCTCATTTATATACACTTAAGAGGAAAAAAGGCTTTGTGATTTTTCTTTAAGGGGAAGTTGACTCTGGGAAATTCTTCTATATTGCCAGTAGTGCTCATTTTCAATTCGTAAGTTTGGGGGTATGAGTGTTGACCTTTAATTAAAATCATTTTGTTTGTGGCTAAATAGACAACTTCATGGGTATGTTTCTTAACATAGTACATAGGCTATTGTGTCCATTCAGGGCAGAAACTGTATGATGCTGCAGCTCCTGTAGTGTGAAACCATGAAGGCAGAAAATGCCTCAGGGTCTGGGCTCATGGGAAAGTCCATTATGACCTGAAGCACAGACCTCTGTATGTGAAGAAATGAGTGTATCATGATGAACAACCACTTTGCATCATTGTTATTGATGTTGGAGAAAGAGCAGAGATGATGACCACATGGATATTAATGCAGACAGGTAGATTGTGGTCACTAGCACGCTAATTTCTATCTGTTACCTGCTCTTTACTCTTCCCCTCTCTTTTCTGTTCTCACAGTCTCCCCTTCTCTCTTCATGCCCTCACTGATATGTTCATTTAGCCCTTTATTCTGATCACACAAAATGGACCAGACTCATTAGAAAGACATTTTATTTTATAAGATTTTTATACATTGTCTATCTTATTTTTTCTCTGATGTAGTTATAGTTTTTAAAATATTTTTCTTGTGTGTGTATTCCTGAGTGTATGTATGAGAGTGTATGAGAGTATGTGTACACTGCATGTGCAGTGATGGCAGAGTCTAGTAGATGGTACTGGATCCCTTAAAACTGGAATCACAGATGGTTTTGAGCCATTTCTCCTGCCATGACTTAGTTTTTCTCTGTGAAGGTTAAAGCTTTGATGATACATTATCCTTCTAGGAAAATATGGAAAGCAATATTTAAGTTATGATGAAAATTTTATGAAATATATTATTTAGGATCCATACTCTGAGATCACAGAACTAAGCCTTTACTCAGGAGAGTGACAATTTCTTATCAGATGGTACACCACATTTATGCTCAGAGGGCTTTCTTAGCATTTGTCATGTTTGATGGCTACTGGAATCATTGCCTACTTACTGGATGGAGCTCTCAATGCGGGTGATGGTGAGGAAAGCAGCAAGGTTTGCTGTGTATGATGAGATGACAATCAGAGCAAATAACCACCATGCCCCCATCATCATTCGAGTTGCCAGAGTTGTGTATGGGACTTCCCCACCTGTGGAAAGAGGAGAGATGACAGCAACATCAATAAGCTTGTATTGAGAAACTGAGGTCATGCACACTCAGTGCCAACACTGGCAAGAGGCTTCCTGTCCCTATCATAACTGAGAGTCACTCTCTCTACACATTGGTTTGTCCTTGGGTGAAACCTTCAGAATGCTTACATTCCTTCTATACCTTAGCAAGACTGAGTATCATCAACATTTGGTGAAGTAACACTTTTCTCTGGTCATGAAATGACCATTAGCTTGCACAGAATGGATTGCTGTGGCAGCCATGGCCAGTGGCTGTGACAGCTTTCATGGCTAGTTTTATGTCAACTTGACACAAGCTAGAACCATCAGAGGAAGAAGCCTCAATTGAGAAAATGCTTCCATTTAATTAGTGATTGATTAGGAAAGGCTCAACCCCTTGTGAGTGGGCCACCGCCGGGTTCGTGGTCCTGTATTCTATAAGAAAGCAGGCTGAGAAAGTCATGGATAGAAAGGCAGTGAACGGCAAACCGCTATTGCCTCTATATCATCTATTGCTTCCAAGTTCCTGCCCTGCTTAAGTTTCTGCTTTGGCTTCCTTTAGTGATAAACTACAGCTTTGAATGTAAGTCAAATAAACCCCTTTCTCCCCAACTTGCCTTTTGGTTATGCTGTTTCATTACAACAATAACAACCCAATCAAAGCCGGGTGGTGGTGGCACACGCCTTTAATCCTAGCACTCGGGAGGCAGAGGCAGGCAGATCTCTGTGAGTTCGAGGCCAGCCTGGTCTACAAGAGCTAGTTTCAGGACAGGCTTCAAAGCTACAGAGAAACCCAGTCTAAAAAAACCAAAAAAAAGCCTAATTAAGTCAACACTGAAGTCAAAATAATACAATGAAAAGCTAGTCTATGGCAAAGAAAATGGGACTATTACTATGTCCTAGGTAGAAGTGGGGGGATCACCAGGCCCCCTGATTCTACCCACTGATACTTCTGAACCAGATTTTTGAGACGTATTAGAGAATATAGAAAGGGGGATATTGACTAAGGGAGGAGGGGCTTTTGGGCATTGCCACTCACTTTGAGGTGGGACTTTTGAGTCACACATACTATCTACAAATAATCCCTAACACGTGTTCCTAAAAGTAGATTCAACAAACTCTTTGGTTCACTAACACTTGGATGAAATCCTTTCTTTGATCTCTTGCTGCCCTGTCTGGGGCTAATAACTATTTTTTTTTTTTTTACATCTTCTCAGGAAACACAACGTTCTACATGGAGAGCATTCAAATTTATATTCAGGCCCTTCTCATTGTAGAACTAATGACAAAAGCCAATATTCACCAAGAACCTAAAGGAGATCTTAAATTCAACACATTGTTCTAACATCCAAATTACCTCCCCACCTACCTACTTTATATTATGCCAGAAACCGGAGTGTTTCTATTATGTCACTTCTTAGAACACAACCTTAAAAGCCCCATCTTTCAATACGAAGCAAATGCTGTCACATTTTCTGTCAAATTATATTCCCAAACTATTTTATCTCACCAGTTCTTACAGTGATATCCAAATCTAAGTCAGCAGCCTTTGATTGTGGCAAGATTTAACCATAATTATAAATTTTCACATGCAGGACCCACAGGAAAATGACTACTGAACTTTCCAAAAACAAGGTAAGATAGTCCTTTAGGACTTCATGAAAGAGTTTCTTGCTTCATGAAAGAGTTTGCCATATTCTGCAGGACACGAAAGTAAGCAACTGATGAATTTTGCCAAAATATGTGGGCCAGTCTTTCAAATTTTCTGCTTCATGGAAGGGTCTGCCAGACATTCTGTGGGACATAGAAGAAAGTGACTGACAAACTGCCAATATAGGCAGGACGCTTTCAAATCTCCTGCATCACTGAGAAGCTTGCCCGACATTCTAGGTCTTTAGTGTAGTGATGAGGCGAGCAGGCCTGCTTTTTGTCCCACCCGGCTCCCGCATGGCTAGCTTTACACCCAAAATAACAACACACAAATTGTATTCTTTTAAACACTGCCTAGCCCATTAGTTCCAACCTCTTATTGGCTATTTCTCACATATTGATTGACCCATTTCTAATAATCTGTGTTGCACCATGAGATGTTGGCTTATTGGGAAAGATTCTAGCCTACGTCCATTATGGGCCGGACCTCATGGCGTCTTCCTGACTCTGCTTTCTTCCTCCCACAATTCTGTTCTGTCTTCTCCACCCACCTATGTTTTGACTTATCAGGCCAAGCAGTTTCTTTATTAATTAACCAATGAAAGCAACAAATAGAAAGAAGGTACACCTACATCACTTTAGGCTGAAGATAAATGCCCCAATGTTATAGATAAACTTTTGGTGACTGTCCAGACAGTCAGATAATTCTGTCATTTCTAGAATATTTAAAATTGCTCACATTGTGCTTCCTGTTCATGTAGGTAATATCACCCTTCTGGGGTCTTTGATGCAGTTGAAGACTAGATAGTTATAATTATAGTTTTCCTTAGTTATGATAAAAGATAAATTAGATATGAAACTTTAGACTGACAAAGATAGATACAATTGATGATAGATTTTTTTTAATTTTGTCAA
This sequence comes from Microtus ochrogaster, assembly GCF_000317375.1. Classification (NCBI taxonomy): domain Eukaryota; kingdom Metazoa; phylum Chordata; class Mammalia; order Rodentia; family Cricetidae; genus Microtus; species Microtus ochrogaster. The sequence goes on from NC_022029.1 coordinate 22,323,345, forward strand.
ACACAAATAAAATAAATATCGCAACTGTAATTCTTGCTTGATACCTGTTTTGATATAGGTAACTGTACTATGTTAAAGTTAAAGCCTTCCTTTTTAATTAGAGGGAAAAAGGAGAGATCATGTAGGGTATCCTTCTGTATGCTGTGAATATGCTTTATTACTATTGGTTAGTAAAGAAGCAGATTTGGCTAATTGTCAGGCAGAATAGAGAGAGGTGGGCAATCAAAGCAAAGATCCAGAGAAAAAGAGGCAGAGTAGAGGGAGATTTCAGCAGCCACATGAGAAGCAAAATGTGAGGTAACAAGCCACAATCCTCTTGGCAAAACATAAACTAATAAAAGTGGGTTAATTGAAGTTGTAAGAGCTAGTTAATAATAAGCCTGAGCTAATAGGCCAAATGGTTTGTAACTAATAAAAGTCTCAAAGTGGTTACTTGGGAACTGACAGGTAGGAGAGGAGCCTCCATTTACAACCCTTCACATTTCTGAGTCTGAGTTTTGTTATCATGGCCCTCTCAAATTAATACATACTGAATATTGAACATTAATAGACTTTATAAAATGAAATTAGGCCTATATTCACAGTGCAAATAAATTAGAAGAACAATATTTTTTCCTGCTAGTTACATAATATGTGAGTATATTAACATTATTCAATTGGTTATGCCAGGCATAGTTTCACTCTGACCACTGGTTCTCATAAGTAATACCTGTATATTTCATGAAGTGTAAACATGTCTTTTGGTTATTTTCTAAACTATCAGTTCAGGCCATATTTTTATACATGGAACACAAACATTTTTTTTCAAAAGCAGTTTAGATGCATTTTAGATCTTTCTTTAAAACAACGGGCATTTTCACTTAGTTTTTAAAAGATGATAGCTAAAGGATATTCAGTTTAAAATTCCCATGAGTTTTTATTTTTTTTTTTTTGAGAAGAAGATCTTACCCTTGAGAAGACTTAAGACTTGCTTTTGACCACATGGAATATCAAATTGATGAGTTTCTTCTTTTTAGCATATAATTTACAAATCTAATGGCTCAAATACTCCCTAGCAGAACCCAAATACAATGCCATTATATTTGATATATACACTTAGAAGTTAGATAATAAAATTAACAGAAATCCTCAGGAGACAGAAGCAAGTGGATCTCTGATTTTGAGGCTATCCTGGCCTTATATAGTGAGTCCCAGGACAGTGTGAGCTACACAGAAAAACTTTGTCATGAAAACCCAAGAAGAAGGAGAAGGAGAAGGAGAAGGAGAAGGAGAAGGAAAAGGAGAAGGAGAGGAAGAGGAGGAAGAGGAGGAGGAGGAGGAGGAAGAAGAAGAAGAAGAAAAAGAAGAAGAAGAAGAAGAAGAAGAAGAAGAAGAAGAAGAAGAAGAAGA
>NC_022029.1:22324833-22360155 GCF_000317375.1 Microtus ochrogaster
AAGAAGAAGAAGAAGAAGAAGAAGAAGAAGAAGAAGAAGAAGAAGAAGAAGAAGAAGAAGAAGAAGAAGAAGAAGAAGAAGAAGAAGAAGAGAGTTTGTCTTTCTGTTTGGGTAATGTTGGACTTTATAATTCATAACAGCCTTGAAGTCTTAATTTCTTCTCTTATTTCACTGTTTAACATTTTAGAAAGCCAAGTAAGTCAGAGATCGAAGGAGTGCTTATCAATGTACTCACAATCAGGAAGCAGAGAGACATGAATGCAAACTACTGCTTAGCTCTATATTGCTACAGGACAACATTTCAGCCAGGGAATGGGACACACACACACACACACACACACACACACACACACACACACACACCACAGTAAGTGGGCCTTCCCACTTTTGTTAATGCAGTCTAGATAAGCCTGTTCAGACATGTTGAGAGGCCTATCTTCTGAGTGATTATGTCATATTGACAATTAACAATAACCATCTAATTCTATGCATGGCCAACTAGACACCTAACAATGCTACTTTTAATTCAGTTGACTTATGACCATGTTATAATATAAATTTATTCAGCTTAACTTTAAGTTACTACAGTCTTTAATTATTCTTAGAAACATTATTAAATTATTAACTGAGTGCCTATAGGAGTAAAAGCAAATTATATATGCTCAACATATAATGGCATAGAATAAACATTCATGGTCCAAAAGAGAAGAATTGGGGAATATCAATGAATGATCAGAAAAAAACAAGTCCAAAATCCATCAGAAAAATTATCAAATTCTGTCACTCCATGGCTGGTATCAGGGACTTATAATAAAACTCTCTATGTTCCAAAGGGCTGAGATAGCTTTAGGCCCCAGCACAGCCACCTGCAACACACAAACCCATCTCACAGATTGGATCCATTCTATGTCTACAGCTATCCTTGATGGCCATTCTGTAATCCAAGCATGTAAACTTCTCTTCACAATGTCGCATAATGGCCTGGCAGAGATTCTGACCCTGACACAAATTGCCTGTCATCATTTGCTCTCTGATATGCTGAACAAACCTCAATGACACCCTCTATCTTGCATCTCTCGTGTCTACAAAACCAGGAACAGGATCTTTATGTCATCCACCAGGAGTCCTTATGCCATATGGATAGAGCCTGACCCCCGCTTGGACCAGAGTTGCATCAAATCCTGTGTGATGATCCTGGAGAATCACTATACTAGAAAATTGTCTTTGAGGAGTAGGGGACTCAGCTGCATTCTCTTTACTGGTCTCTGATGAGTGGTGCCTTGTCCTGATGGCAATTATTCTATTGTCTCTGAATGCTATTTGTCTGTAATTGTCAGGAGAAATTGTTATGAACTATTGCAGACTGTGATGTAACTATAGCTTACAGCAATAGGTAATTCATATGTCAACCCACCAGAGGACATATTCCCTGATGGGGAACTCGGTCAGTAAGGCTTGAGGACCACTGACTTTGAAAACTGGAGCTTTCATCTGTAATTTCCCTTGTGCCTTAACAGCTATGATATCTCCTCATTACCATGCATTTTCATGTGATGTGTATATGCAATCTCATAATTGCATCTCAGTCTCATGGAAACATATATCTGTGGGTGGACAGGAAGATGACTTTTCATTTGGCTGTATAATTTTGATATATAGAATATATATTAATACATGCTTCACAACTAGATCTATTCGTTCAGTGTCTATGAGCACTGTAGACACTGAAAAGCCTGCTTTGTTCCTTTTGGCTCAGACTAACTCTACACAATTAGCTCACTTTCACCTCAAAACAAGTTCAAACTAGACTAAAGACTTTTTGTAAATAGTTCATAAGTTATATATAAGTTATATAGTTATGCACAAGGTCAGAACTGCAGATATCCAACCAAGGTTACTACACAAAGTACACTAAGAAAAGCATGCTGACTCTTTGCTTGGCAGTCTGTTGATAAAAGACCTATGTCTCAAAGCTTATCTCACTGGGCCCTCTATCCTTGCTCCCTTGTCATAGTCTCGGCCCTGTAACCTTGGACCCTTGTACTGCCATGGTAATGGCTCAGCTCCTAATCCCTAGGAATGTGCTTTTGGCCAATGAGAGGTAACCCCTGCAATTTTTTATAGCTTCGTGGCAATAAGGAGAGAAGTTTTTAGAATAGAAGGCAAGAAGCTAGGAGAAGAGATTAGGAGAATTACAAGTAGGACAGGAGAATCAGAATTGAGACGGAAAATTAAGGGGACTGAATCGAAAATTACATAGTGAGAGATTCATTTGTCCTCAGACATCACAAGTCTTTCTTTGGCTGTTGCTTTCTCTCTGAACCCCAAGAAGGCCTTCGGGCTGGACCCCAAAGGTTCTCATTATGTAATATTGCTAAATTTTTAAAACAATTACAGCTGCTTTGTTGCTGCATCTTCCTTGTATAAAACGGTATATTTGCTCATACCTCTGCCAAACACATTAGTCCATTATCTTTAATTTAAATTTGCTTTATAGTCCCTGATCATGGATAGAATGAAGCCATGAATGGCTACATCTCAGTTTCTGAATGAAACCTGTGTTCCCTTATGAAGCCTCATGAGCTTTGAATATGGGACAAAGAGAAATGAAACCACAACTGAAAATTTCCTCCCTTCTGGTTAGTTTTCATGGTCCCAAAAAGTGTTATAAGGACTGCTCATTGTGTTTCTCTCATAATTTTTGTCTTCTATGCTTTCACCAAAATGGCCCATTAAGTTCTGTTTCCATCATGCTGTGGACTTTCAAACTTTCCATAGCCCTGCTCTGAAATAGTTCAAAAGATTTAAGGTCTACCTGGTTAGATTTATTAGAGCAATGACTTCACTTCTTGGTACCAGTTTCTGTCTTAGCCTCTTTTCTCATTGCTGTGATAAAATATTTGGCAAAAACAATTAACACTATCTATTGCTCCTTCCATTGGTAGGAAACGAGAAAAAACTACTTAACATAGAAAGAATCTGTAGAGAGAAATAAATAGTGGAAAAATTAGAGCACCTAACTTCTGAATAAGAAGATAATGTAGAAAAAAAAAACAGTGCTTGTGACTGATGCTTTTGGAGGCAGAAAGGACAAATTTAAAAGACAAAGCAAAAAAGAACTCTGAATATTGGGAAGGAGGTACAACTTGGAATATGAAATTAAAAAAAGAAATACAAAGATGGGGAAGTATAAGCCAAGATGGGGACAAGGGAAATGGAATGAAGAAGAGGGAGTTAACCAAATTCAAGGATATGTGAAAGTCATATGGAAAATTTGTAAACTAATTAAACTTGTAGTTAAAATCAAAACAAGCAAACCAAGAGTATGACCGGAAGTATACTGCATGAATGGATAATACTGTTGCCAAAGCCTCAGATTATTAAAGAAAAATCCCAATGCCAAGTACGGGGTACTCCCCTAGGAATTGTTAGTCAGGAAGGCCTCAGACATTTCCAAAACAATATGGGCTATTGTTATTGCTCTTGGTGTCCTAAAAGAATGAGATGGGAAGATATTCTTGTTGAAGACACTGTATACTTTGAATACGGGAAATTCAAAAGAGAATTGAAAAAATTGAAAAAGAGAAATGAAACCACAAGTGGAAATTTCCTCCCTTCTGGCTAGTTTTCATAGTCCCAAAGAGTGTTATATAGACTATGGAAAGAGAAAATGTATTAATAGTTTTTCTCAGATACTCACCCTGCAAGCCATAGAACCAGCCTGCTGAGCAAGAAATGCCTATGGTGAAATAGTGGTATAATTGCTGGGGGCAACAAACTGCTTTCAGAGTCAGTTTGGGGCTTACTTATCAAGAGAGAATTCATGATTAGTACCATAAACCTGATCAAAAGCCTGTGGCTTGGGAAGCCAAAGGGTATAGTGGGAAATTCACAGCTACTGTGTTGCTAAAGAGGCATAGTGTCAAATGGTCTTCTGACACACAAATTGGGACTTTGCTTAGCTTTTGTCAGAGAAGATTCTTTTGCAATGGGTAAACCCAAAGGCTCATAACTGGTCAAAATGCTGAGCTGACAGTTGGGTACTCAGTTCTCAAGAGGACACCAAGAAGATCCCATCTAAGATTCGGAGATCAGAAAGAAGAGTCAGAGGAAAGAATGTAGAGACCAGAGCGTGCAAAGGAGCAAAGTAAAATGCTTTCTTTGGAGGGCTCATGAGATCACAGTGTCTGAGTTATCTGCACAAGGCTTGCAACAAACATTGGAAGGCAATTATTTCTGGATGAGGAGGAATGTTTATTTTCAGTGAAACAGCCTCTAGATAGCTCATGATGCTCCAGTAAATAACTGCTCTTAAAGTTCATGCAAACAACCAAATTAGACTCAAAGAATCACATAAAGGTATGATGGGAATATAGCAAGCAGACTTGTTTGGATGAAATGAGGAGGGTGGGAGTGAAGGAAGGTAAGGCTGGGTAATAGAGGGATGTAAATAATTAAAATGTATTACATGCGCATTTGGAATCTCAATAAATAAATTCAAAATATATTTTGAAAAGTGACTGAAAATCTAGCAGTACCTTCCCCAAAGTTTCGAAGTTTAAATGGGCTTTGGGATACAGAGCTTGCTTAGAGGTAGTGCTAATGATCTATTTAGCTCGGAATCAAGGAAAATTTACAAGACAAGTAAAAGTATTTTCAGTGGATTAAAATGAGATACTCAATAATAAAACCCCTCACAAAATTTTGAGACAAGGTATTGCTGTAGAACCCAGGCTGGCCTCAATCTTCATTTCTTTTATGTGGCCTCCAGGCTTCTCTGATCATAGGTGTCTACTGCTACACCTGATCTGAAATTTTGATAATTGTCGAATATTGTTGATTTTCTTTCTAGAGAGAAGAAGTACAATGAAAGGAAAGGAATAATGAAAATAAGGGGCTAATCATCAATTTTAGAAATTAAAATAAACTGCAAGTATACTTAATGCATAACAGCAAAATTAATAATATTTAAAGAATACAATGCAGAAGACTAATCCAACAGAAAACTGGTCCTTTGGTTGGTGTAGGAGGCTAAAAACAGCTCTTAAGATTGATAAAGATAGGATGTGAAGCTGCTTAAATATCCGTAGCCATCACAAAAGGGTTCACTAAAACAGATATTAGAAAGATGCCAGAGAGTCTAAACTACATTTATGCTAATAAATTTGGAAGATGTCATGAGAAACCATCTAGATGAAGTCTGCTACAAAGAGACATGGAGATGTTTGAATGCTCTCACAGCTCTTAAACCTTTCAAATCTACAACTAAAATTTGCTCAGGAAATTCAATACATGTGACCTTGTAGTAAAATTATGAAATATTTGAAATATTGTACACCCTCTTATTGAGATGGAGAAAAGCAAGACTCTGATCTTTTCATTTAGCATGTAGCCCAACTATGGGGACAAAACACTGAAATCATTCTAAGATGATAAATTATAACATAATTATAATCGACAAAAGACAAATAATACAAAGGAAGCTGCATAAGCAAAACCAAACCTCACTGGGCTCATTATGTGGATATGAGATGCATCTGGATCTGAAAATTCATTCACTTTGATTCATTACATTATCCCTCAAAGAGAAAAATTAAATTATCATCATGGTCAATGTCAAAAAGGCACAAATAAAATTCAACACTCAATGTTAAAATATACAAAGCAAACCTAGATGTAATCAATAAACTGAAAACATTCTCCTGACAAGTGCTTTAGAGGCCCTGTGACAAATGCACTTATTACCATCAACATCAAAATGTTATGATCTTAGTGGTTAAAAGACATCACTATTTTCTATTTCGTATTGATTTGGGTGTGGCAAACAAGCAACATAAAAAGAATAAAAATAAAAAAATAGAAAATTTACATGACTAAAAAACAAATGATTAAGTTATGCTTTCTATCTTAATAAACAATGTTAGGAGAAGAATCACATTTGTTTATCCTAACAACAAGCACTTAAACAGCAAATTAAACACAAGTACAGCCGCAGTAGTGGTAAATATCTCTGCTAACTAACTGAATATATATGCAATGTCTATAAAGAAGTTTAAGGAAAAGAAGACTGATTCCGTGGATAGGTGTGTTCACTGACTAGAACATTCAGTGAGGCAGAGAGAGACTCTCTTCAGACTGGGTTATCTCAGAATGTATCGATGAAATCCTAGGGGCCTCTCTCCTCCTCTTCCCTTTCCTTTCCATACCTTTATCTCTCTCTCTCTCTCTTGGAATATAAAATTTGTAAGACATTGAAAAGGCTTTTTAAAAGCAAAGAAACACCTCAAGGTAGAAAACACTTCTTCAAGGTAGCTGGAGATATAATAAGGTGGCTTGGTATCTGTTCATGGGTGAATCCAGTAGAACCATAACATAGAGTTTGAGAGAATAGCTGTGGGGGATTTCATCCTTGGTGATATTTTACCTTTTGCTGGGTGGTGACTGCCCATCTCAGTGCTGCAGTTTTAGTGAGCTGTACATTTCAGCTGTGTACTTTTCTGTATATAACTATTTAACAATCAAGACCTAAATGGATCAGGAAATGAGAGAGAACTTTTTTCTCACTTTATATTTTTTAACTGTGATTTGGAGAAGATGTCTTTTTTTAGGTCCAGATTACTTGATAAGACATCAGGAAGATGCTGTCTGCATGCCTACCCTTAGCTCAGTGGTCAGCTGCCCTCCGGCACCACCTAGAGAGTCATGAGGAATTCATACATGCAAGGTGAAGCTGTGCTGTCAGTAGTTTTATGGCACTGACCTTACGACAATGATCCTATCACTGATGTGACTGTCTTTCACATCAAAAATATCAACTATGTTCTGTACTTAACTATGTTACTTATAAAAGTTGTTAAAAAACTAAAATAGTGTTTTTTTCCTCAGGCAAGATTGTAAAGTTTGATAATTCCACCTGACTCAGGAATAAAATTTGTTATTCTAAGTTTATCCTGTACAACTATAACATTTTCCTGTTTGCCTAAAATACAGAAGAACGCTTAATTATGGAAATGATACAATTGGCAAACCAGCTTTTCATTGGCTTAAAAACTCAAATGATTTATATTTCTTATAGTGCTATAAAGCTAATGAGTTACAGTTAACTAAAAAAATCAGTGTACTCTGTATATATCCCTTATGGCTGAGTATGTTGTAGTAGATTGACCAAGTGAAGCATCAAGAGAAGCTGGAAAGTTTACATTTAAAGAAACATATTTTATAAAATTAAAAGGACGCTGTGGAAATCATGACAGTGTTCACATGCACTCATGTATAGGTGATGGCATGAAAGGACCCATTCTCTCGATGCTTGATGTATGCTCAGCACTGCACCTTCCTGGGGCTTGTTTATGCTTGCATTGGGAGATTGGGAGAATGATTTGCCCCCTCCTCCTTCTCTTTCTTCTCTTCCTCCTCTTGAGTGTGATAAGGATGTGTTTTGCTTTGGGTTGCAAATGAATGGTTTCCCCATATCAAACCCATTTTCAAGTTGGGACAGGGTCTTACCATCTGTTGTGTCCATCCTCAGAACAAAAAACGGCTTTGGGTGTTAGAGAGTAATGCCACTGCCAGAAAGTAGTTCTGTTTATAGTTAGTCTTCAGCATTTCCAACAAAATAAGGGGAAGACTCTGCTATTATTAGTCTCCACAAGGTCTCTTCTCCCTGACCTTGGCACTTTTCCTACATCCCACCCCGTTCTCCTCTTCTAGTCCTAATCAGTTCACATCCAGAGACTGGAGTGCTAGCCACTGCATCCTCCCTTAACTTCTTTCCTTGTGATGAGTTTTGAAACACAGCCAGATCCAACATGTTTCCTATTCTGTATGTCACTGTGTGTGCAGCCCACTGTAACTGAGAAATAGCACAGAAGTAAGCATGTCATTACTTTCCTGTCCACAAATATCATATAATGCTTTAATCTCATAGCCTCTCCTTGTCTGTTCATTCTTGTCTATCCTAGACATGGGTTTCTTCCAGACCTATCCCTCCCTATCCTCTTCGCTAATCATTGTGAAATCTATCCATTGAAAACATTAAAGAGAGGGGACTTCCTGAGACATGAGGCATGAACAGGATACAGTGAACATCTGGGAAAACAGAAGAGGGGTCGCATGCTTACACGTTCAAAGAAAAGCAATAGAAACATGAAAGCACATTAAATATAAGATAGTGTGCAGAAGCAGAAGGGATGAGGAAATTAGGCTCCTTGTGATTTGTTTCCCAGATTTAAATTTGAATTTGGAACATGTAAATGTTTTACATTGTGTTAAAAAATGTTTTTTTTTTTTTAAGAACGTTGAAAACAAACTGTTCCAAATGAACCTGATGGCACATGAAGCTGGTGACATAGTCACATAGAGGAAAGAAAATCATATGATGTTAAACATGTTGACTGAATATTGACAGGCATAGCCTTTAGGGCTCAGGACCTAGTCAGTACCTGTCTGGCTTGTCTCCCTTTGTGGCTCCTCTGAGAGCAGCTGGTGTTTAGAACAAATGGGAATGACACAGACCATCATTACTCTCCAAAACACCCTACATCATTGGAAATACTTTTTTCAGTAAAGTTGCCGTGGCTTCCAGACAGAATGTGTGATTGCCTATCTGGAGACACCACATAAACACAATCAGAGACACAGGCTTCTGCTATTGGATTTCTCCCATGTTCTGTGTTACACACTGGTAAAGAGAATGCTGGCAGTCAGTGCATGTTGCTTTGCAGCTGTTCAGATAACAGGAGAACTGGCACGGGATGATGTGCAAGGCCTGGGCGGGTGCTAAGGAGCGGTGTAAACGCAGTCATTTTGAAATTTGTGCTTCTAGCTAAACACCCCGAAGCCTCTGAATAAACAAAATGGGTAAAGCAGAAAAGGAAGGCAATGAATTCAATTAAACAGTAAGATAAAATCTGTATGCCATGGTGACAACTTTGACGTCTCTTAGGCCTGCGTTTGTCAGTGTGGGTGTAGCCTAGAATAAGACTGAGGCTGGGGGATAAGTGCAGTACAGTCAGGCCTAGTCTTCTGTCTCCAGGGTCTCCATGTTGACGGAAGGGCATGAGTAAAAACTGTAATTTCTAAATTCTTCTTTAGTGTCTCGTGGCACAAGCAACCTCTTATGCTTTCCATGAACTAGAACTCAGTCTTCCCCTGCATAAATGCTTTTCCTGACTGAAGCAGGGGAGTCCTACCATATTCATATTTCTCCTTATTGTCTATTGTCTCCTGGTTATAAGTCAGGTAGTCAAGTAATTGACTTCAGAGAAGTGTGAAACCCACTTCTAACAGTTTTATACTGAATAGGATGAAAGTTCAGTATTGAGTAAGGCAATTGTATTATCATGAGTGGTAATGACCTGAGAATTGAGATCTGGTGTGGTAATGTGTTCGCATTTTATCTGGTGGCAGTTGCTACATTGGCTCACTGAAGGCTGTGTAAGAGATAAAAGAGAAACCTGTACACAATCAGACATTGCAGAGATCTGTGGAGGTGGGGAAGCTGGAATATCTTTGTGCTGGAGAATCTTTGTACCTATCATAGATGAGGAGCACACTTGCTACACAGAGACATTAAAAAGGTGTAGAAAGGGTTGTGATACACCATAGCTGGGAATCCAGCTCCTGCAATAAATCAGATCTACTGACACAAAAATGAATACTGTTGTAGTTTGAACATAGTTGTTTTTTTTTTTTTGTTTTTTTTTTGTTTTGGTTTTTTCGAGACAGGGTTTCTCTGTGGCTTTGGAGCCTGTCCTGGAACTAGCTCTTGTAGACCAGGCTGGTCTCGAACTCACAGAGATCCGCCTGCCTCTGCCTCCCGAGTGCTGGGATTAAAGGCGTGTGCCAATTGTTCCCCACAAGCTCATAAGGAGCAACATTTTTAGGAGCTGTGACTTCGTTGGAGTGGTGTGGCCTTATTGAAGGAGGTGCATCACAGGGAGTGGGCTTTGAGGACTCCTCTGCTGAAGCTTCATTCAGTGTGACACTCAGACCACTTTCTGTTGCCTGTGGGTCAAGATGTAGCACTCTCAGCTCCTTCTCTAGCACCAGGTACGCCTGCATGCCTTTTGTGACACCATGATAATGAACTAAAGCCCTGAAAATGTAAACCACCCCAACTATAACTGTTTTTCCTTTATAAGAGTTCTTGGGGTCACAGTGTCTCTTCATAGCAATAGAAACCCTAAGACAAGTACCCTCTACTGGAAGAGTATAGGAGCTGCCCAACTGTCAGAGATGTGGTAAAATTGGCTTACTCAGCTATGCCTATTTATGAAAGGAAGTAAGCATATATATGGACCTTCAGATATATATAGAAATATCTTACTGATAACAATGTCTCTCGAAATGAAAAAAAAAAAGTGTCCATTTACACAGAGACGCTATTCCTAACCAAGTAATGCTGGCTGGAGTTGGAAAACTAAGGTGCTTCCTGGACATTATGGATTCCAGACCTGAAGAAAAAAATATAGTTATCAGTTGTTGAGTGTTTGTGTAGGGTACCTATTTAACCTAATTTATGGCTCCATTGCAGAAGGGTGGAGATAATATTTTTGGGTATCCTTTTTTCTATTTTTCTTTAGTGATTTTAATATTATTAATTACACATGTCACTCTTAAATTTTTTCTTATTTATTACATTTTACTCAGTAAATAATATTTTTTTTCATCCTGAAGATTTTAGATACTTGACATAAATTTTTATTTTTGGAATTCGGAAATTTCACTACTATATATTATATTGTTATCTGCACCACTTGATATTTAGTATTTTAAGTATTTGAATTTTATTTATAAATATGCCATGAAGAAAAGTTATTTGGTTAAAATGAAATTTTATCTCCTATACCAATAACGAGGTATCCAATGCTTTGAACAGAAGTGCTGTATGGCATCACTCTGCCATGCTTACATATTTATCTGAATTGTTGGCACTTCAGTGTATTTTAAATGTCAAAATATTGTTCTGGACTTGATGACAAGTCTATTTACAAATGTATACTTAGAATTAGGGCAAGTCGCTGAAGTGGCAGTTTTTGTACATGAACATTTTTTACCATCACATCAGCTGCGAGGTTAAGCAGCTCATAAGTAGCAGTGATGTCTCTCCAGGGCTTTAGCAGTACCTAGATGCTTCTATTATGAAGTCACTCACATCAAAGAACTTGTAAGTCTGTCATATTTCACTTTGTAAGACTCCTACATACAAATGGAAATCAGTATATTGTACATATCTATATATAATTATCTGAAATAAGATTATTGATCTGAGCAAATAAAAAAAAGAATGTTATTTCAACATTAGGAGGTCCTCCTGAAGGGTACAATTTTATAATCTTATAACTTTGGAGTTAATGAAAATATTGAATTTTACTTTATTGAACATAGTATCATTAAGTATATCTGATGAATAGATTTGAAATTGTTAAGTTAATAATTAATTATAATCAGATTTAACAGCTGCTGGCTATACCACATCAACCTTATGATTTAATGCAACTTTAAAGTGTCAATTGCTGTAAATTATATCAGAACTAAATTTAATTTTCTTGCATAAAAAGTAACATTTGGAAGCCTTTTCTTTCTCAATATTCTTTTTACTACTCTAGCCCTGTAAAAGTCACATTGTCTACTGGTTGAAAGAATAAAGAAGCCTAATGTAGGTGATGAATGTTAGCGTTTCATGGACTTGCATCTCATTTGCAAGTCAAACAAAATCTCTTAACATTGGTGGTTCAGTGACATGTAAGTGCAGCATTAAAAACACAGGGGAACAGGGTTTGCATACAGATTTTATCATTACCTAGCCGTAGACCTAGGAGTTGTCCCGTACCTCACATTGACAACAGCTATACTAAACAGAGATTTTCCTCTGGGTCTCACCTAATGAAGCCTTTCTCCCCTCCTGCACTAATTGCTTTCAATCAGTTCTATTAAACAAATTGATTGTAACATGACTGAATTGCAGGCAACTGGATTAAGCATGAATTTCCTTAAGACAGAGAAGTCTTCCAGATCAAAACTAGCCAAGCACTTCCTATGAATCTAGCTAGTCAGTTTTGAATTATTACTTTGCCCAAAGCAGAATACTTCAATTATTCTAAAATCTGAATTTCTTCTCTATTTTTTTAAGTATTTGAGGGCTGGATTATCAGGGAGTGGCACTACTAGGAGGAGTTGGGAGGTATGGCCTTATTAGCTGAAGTGTGTTACAGGCATATGGGGAGGAAGGCTTTATGGTTTCAAGGGCCCAGTGACTCTCTCTTCCTGTTGCCTGTGGATCCAGATATTTTTGTCTCAGTTACACTAGCTGCATGCCTGCTGTCATGCTCCTCACCACGATCATAATGGACTAAACCTCTGACACTCTAATCAAACCCTAGTTAAATGTCTTCCTTTATAACAGTTGCCATAGTCATGGTATCTCTTCACAACAGCAGAACACTGACTAAGACACTATCACTTAATAGTTCTCAAACAGAGCCTGGAAGGCTTGTTAGCATATATGTTCTTTATTGAGATTTTCACTATACATAGACCTGGCATTTACAGTATAGAGAGATTATAAAGGCAACTTTAACATGAAAAATAGTGTGTCAGTATGCTGCAGTCCCTTCAATGAATCTCTTGCAATTTTTTTTATTGATTGTATTGAGCTGTACATTTTTCTCTGCTTGCCTCCATTCCTTTCCCCTCCCCTTTAACCCACTCTCATGATCCTATGCTCCCAATTTTCTCAGGAGAGCTTGTCTTTTTTTTTTTACATGTAGATTAGATCCATGTATATCTCTCTTAGAGTCCTTATTGTTGTCTAGGTTCTCTGGGATTGTGACTTTTAGGCTGGTTTTCTTTGCTTTATGCCTAAATGCCACTTAGGAAGGAGTAGATATAATATTTGTCTTTCTGGGTCTGGGTTACTTCACTCAATATGATGTTTTCTAGATCCATCCATTTGCCTACAAATTTCAATATGTCATTATTTTTTTCTGTTATGTTTATTCCATTGTGAAAATGTACCAAATTTTCCTTATCCATTCTTCAGTTAAGAGTCATTGGTTGTTTCCAGGTTTTATTTATGGCAAATAATGCTGCTATGAACATAGCTGAGCACGTGTCCTTGTGATATGATTGAGCATGCTTTGCGTACATACCCAAAAGTAGCATTGCTGGGTCTTGAGGAAGGTTGTTTCCTAATTTTCTGAGAAATCACCACACTGATAGCCAAAGGAACTGTATAAATTTTCACTCCCACCAGCAATTCGGGCATGTTCCCTTTACCCCACATCCTCTCCAGAATAAGTTGTCAGCAGTGCTTTTGACCTTAGCCATCCTTAAAAGTAGGTGTAAGATGGAATCTTAGAGTAATTTTGAATTGCATTTCTCTGATGGCTAAGGATGTTGAATATTTCCTTAAGTGTCTTTTAGCCATTTTAGGTTCCTCTGTTGGTAATTCTCTGTTTAGGTTTGTGCTACATTTTTAAACTGGAATATTTGTTCTTTTGATGGCCAATTTCTTGCATTCTTTTTATATTTTAAAGATCAGTCCTCTGTCTGATGGGGGATTGGTAAAGATCTTTTCCCATTCTATAGGCTGCCACTTTGTTTTCTTGACTTGCTTTACAGAAGCTCTTCAGTTTCAGGAGGTTCCAATTATTAATTGTTTCTCTCAGTGTCTGTTCTACTCGTTTTATATTTAGGAAGTGATCATCTCTGCCAATAAGTTCTAGTGTACATCCCACTGTTTCACCATGCACAAAACTCCAGTCCAAATGGATCAAAGATCTCAACATAAAGCCAAACACACTGAACCTCTTATAATTTTTTGATGTGGGATTTCCCTATGTATGTTGTGATTACTATTGATAAATAAAGGAACTGCTTTGTACCTATAGCAGAGCTGTAGGGGAACAGAGCTAGATGGGAAAACTAAGCTGAATGCTGGAAGGAAGGAGGCAGAGGCAGAGAGAAGCCATGGAGCCCCACTGGAGCTAGACAACGGAATTTTCCCAGTAAGCCACAGCCTAGTGGCAATACACAGATTAGTAGAAATGAGTTAAATTAAGTTGTAAGAGTTAGCAAATAAAAAGCTAGAGCTAATGGGCCAAACAGTGATTTAAATAATATAGTTTCTTTGTGAAAATTTTGGTTCTGAGTGGCCGAGATGAACAAGTGTCCTTTCTTACAACAATTTTTATATGCAACACAATGTACTTATTTAACTCTTTCTGTTTCTTGCCACGTATGCTGCAATAGTGCCACTGGAAATGCCAATAATAAAAATAAGAGTGTTTTTGTCAGGAAATTGACAACACATCCAGGTTTCAAAAGCCATAGGTAACTTAAAATTCCAGAATCTCATTGAGTGTAAGAACAGTTCTCATTGCATGTATGCCTTATATTACTTAGGATTTTGCCAAAACTTTATCCAACCCTTTCTTGTTTTCATACATATTCCATTTATATTTTATAAGTCTTATTTAAAAAATTCAAAAAGAATGGTAAAATAGGCTCCAAACGTTCTTAAACTAAGTACACTCAGAAATACTAGAAATGATCAGCTTTGTAAACATCTTGGTCCAAAATTTGGGAAACAGATATAATTGTATGCATAGTAGGTAGAATTTTTCTATAGGATATTGCAGAACTGTCATGTTTGAGATGTTAGTAATTCTCTTGAAAAGGAGGAGATGGTAGACAAGCAAAGTCTTCATAACATTTACACCATTTTCATGTTGTTTGTTTCAGGGATACATTGCTAGGAAAACAGGGTGATGAATAAATTCAAATTAAAAATTACAATGTATCTTAACCTATTTATTTTTAATTTACAAATTATTTGGTTGATAATGTCGATATTTTATTTCTATTCTTAAATATTCATGGATATTTCTTGCCTGTTTGTTTAAGGAAAAGAAAAGCAAGGGACAGGGAGGGAGCAGTTTAACAAGTATGTCACTATTTTTAAAATATATATATATATATTTAATATATATATACTATGTGTCAGCAGCTCTTATGTTATCCTCATCTCCTTTTATGTTATTTGTCTTGATACCCATTTGATTTCACCACAGACCTGGCAGTCAAATGGTACTGGAAAAGGTGCAAGAAGAGGAAATATTGTTTACGTGACTAGCCATTTGTCAAACAGCCTGACGCCGGACTGCAGTTGAGTCTGAACCTGCCATTCTGTAGTGATGTATTAACTTTTAATGCTTTAAAATAATTATAGTGAGGCCTAAGCCACTATATAAAGCTACTATATAAATTCCAGAGCCATTAGTAACCCCATTTTTCAGAGATTCAATCAATCAGGGGTGGGGAAGAAAATTGCACCCATTCTGCCAATTCCTGTAGCATGAAGTTCAAAGAGTAAGCAGAGGTTGTCAACAGAAATCAAAGTGGAACGAAACTCAAAGTGGAGTTTTTAATTTGGAGTTTTTAAGAGTACTTCCCTAACCAGGCCTCATGCAGAAAGGCATCATTAGTTCTATAGGGTCAGAGAATGTCAATATGCATCCACTCGTTCTAGTGACGAAAGGGACAGGGGCACGTTTAAAGGACGTTTATAAAGCTCAAGGTGCCATTCCGATTTGATAATGGTTACCCGCCACTGAAGATTAGATTTAAATTAGGAGTCATTTATTGAGCATGCATTAGATTTATAATCAGACAGAGGAGGGAGTCATCTGACTTCATGAATCCAGACTTTCAAAACTAGTGCCAACCCTTCTCAGTCTTAGAAGTGTTCTCTCACGGTTGCTTGTTTCCCAGAGTTCTTTAGAGGATATTATAAAAATCAGAAGTGAAAAAATATTTCTATTCTGGTTTCTTTTTGATGCAGTTTTTCCCAAATAACAGACCCTAAAATGTCTAAATGAGTGAGATTTTGGTATGATGGCTCTATAGGATATTAATTGGGTCAAATATAGGCAGGTTATTTACTATCTGGACTGTAGAGAGTAACATATATTTTAGCATGATTGATATATGCAGAACACTGGAGGTAAGCAGTGAATTCAACCAGAATATTGGTTGCATATGCAAATGTAAACACAACTCAAGTCTTGTTGTGCTTTGCATTCTTAAATGCAAATATATAAAGCTGAGTGTGTTTTGGAATTTCATGTCATCCAAAACTTTAATGAAAGAATATCCGCTTTCTCTTCATTTTAAATGTATTTGGGGCCTTGTTTCTAGATTCTGCATGGAAGTTCTACAGATACTTTAAGTTTAGAATCTGTGGAATCATGGATTTGGGGACTTGAAGTTGATTTTCAATAGAAAAGTTAAGAACCAGGGTCATAGTCCTGAACTGATTGCTCAGTCCTCCGGTGATCTATCCTGGAGGAAGCATGAGCAGGTCATGGGAAGAAAAGGCTCATGATAAAATTTCAAAACCAGTAGCAAAAGTCTTGAACTGCAGTCAACATTAGAGAGAAAGATTATACAGCAATAACCAGGAGTCAAAATATAAAACTCTTTTTATTATTATTTACCATCATACTAGGTATAGTATTCTCTGTTGTGGAACAATCTCTTTGTACACTATAAAGAAAAGTTTCTCTCCTTGGTCAATAACTAGCTAAATTGTCACTAGTTAGGCAAGAAGAGGTTAGGCAGACTTATGGACAGGGAGAGAGCACTGGGATGAATACAAGTAGAGTCACCAGCAGATGCAGAGGAAGCCGGACATGTACAAGATGAGGTCACAAGCATTGAGCCATGTGGCGGTAAGTAAATTAAAAGAAACAGGTTAATTTAAGTTATAAAGAGCTACTTAGAAGCAAACCAAACCTATCAGTCAAACATTTATAATTAATAATAATTCTCTAGGTCATTATTTGAAAGCTGGCTGGTGGGACAGGGAAGTCTTCCAACAATTGTTTGTGTTGAAAATGTGTTTCTTGGTTCCTCATAACAACAGCTTATATTGATATCAACAGAGTACAGTAAGGCTTCCTAAGCCAAAGGTAAGATCAAGAGGGCTAAAGGAACATCTGCAGGCTTTGTTGCCAATAGCTTTCATATACAAAAATTATCTGAGAAAAAGTATTTGTGCCATTTGTCTTCCCATAATGAAGTTCTTGCCCATCCCTGAGGACCTTTCCTTTTCTTTCTGATAACAGTATGTTAGTGGTGAAAACATTCTAAATCTACTAAATCTATCTGTGAAGATTCTTTAGGAAAGAGTTGGAGAATAACTATGAAAGGCAAGTTAACCATTGGATAATCATTTTATTTATGATGTAATGCAATTGGTTTAGAACTTCCAAAGTTCTCCTCAGCCCAAGGCTTGTTAGTTGCTCAAGAAGCAGTTGTTTGAAATATTTAATATTGGTGCATCTATTCATATAGCAATAAAATAGAAACAAAAGCTTAGGCAATGGGATGGGTGATCCTTGGAAAGTCTTGGTTTGCTCCTCTGTTCCTGGTCATTATTTCTCATCTCATGTCTGTTTTCTTTCCTTCATGGCATGCCACGAGGTCCTGCCATCATGATTTTCTGCTTTGCCTCAGGCCCAAAGCCATGGATTCTGTGAACTTGGACACGAAGGCACAAGCCAAGATAAAGCTTTGCTCCTTCACAAGAGTTTAAGACTGCTACAGAGGACTAATGAGTGTTGTGGGATATTTGATCGCAATGTGTAACCTGAGACTGTGTCAGTAAAACCAACATTGAATCAGAGGGCAGAGCCAGCAGCCAGTTGACAGGAACTAGCCATAGAGAGTATGGAGAAGTCAGGAAGACAGAGAGAGAGAGGCACACATAGAAAGAAATACGGAGGAACTTGGAGTTTCACATTCATTTTGGTTTCCGATTACTGGAGAGACTTTCTCTTGATTGGTCTGTGGTTAAAAAGGTAGGTCAGCTAGTTGCAACTAGGCCTCTCTGAACTAGCAGTTTTTCACCCCTAAATCTGACTCCTGAGTCTTTATTGATAAATAGAATGATTATACATAATCAAAAACTACATTTGATGGTAGTGGCAGAGCCAGGACAGGTGGGATCAGAAGTCCCTCCAAGCCTGGCCTGAGGGGGCAGGGTGCTGACTGTAGGGCCAGCTATAATAGTAGTTAAAATATCAGTAGATTCAGGAACAGTCCCTAAACTGACAGAAAACATCAGATGAGTAGTACACTGATGGACACACATGTTTCTTTCAGCATCAATGTATGGATACCTGTAATTTCAGTGATTAAATTAAATTTCAGTCTGGTTCTATGTACAGAAGGCTAACATTGTAAGCGACTAACAACAAACTTCAAACTTTACCCACATGACACATTTTTTTTTAAGGAATACAGAGTTGTTACACTTCATATCCAATTTCTCTGAATGTTTAAGTGTCTTCCAAAAACTTTAATATAGCAATGCAAATGCAACTTATTTATTGTTAAGTTATACTATTATATTTATATAATTTTAGTCATTAAAATATACAAGTATGAAGTAAACTATAATGTTTAGTTGTTAAGAGCCAAGTCTACTAAACATACATACCATTAATTCACATGGTGTTTATCAAGAATTTCTTAGTAAAATAACCATGCTTGTTATTAAAAATACAATCACAGATACCTTATTAATTTAACAAGCATCAAGTGTGTGCCATGGACATTGTTATATATGTATCCAAAAATCATTTTACTGACATCCACTCAGGATCACCCTTCCATGTATCTATCTACCCATTCTCTCCTTGATCTCCACCCCATCCCTGTGCTGCTGGTGGGGTCAGTTCATACTCTTCAGATCAGAGCTACTTTTATTGGTCTGCTTCAATAACACAACAGGTCTGAAACACAAATTTAGTTAGTCATATTGTATAACAAAACCTCTTAGTTATGTGTGACGTTGGAGTTATCAGACTTACTAGTGTCCTATTCAGAATATCAGAGAAACCTTCCTGATTTGATCTGGTGAGCTTACTTTTAAACTCAAATTAAATTACTTGACCATTGAAGCAAGCTGATCATCATCTTTTCAGGTGAAACGTTCTCGTATTTGCTGAGATGAATGAGAGAAACATGTATTCTACTGCATTTCATACTTTTAGTGATATCAGTGCAAAGTCGAACCTACACATAGTTTGTCAGTTGATTTGCAGTTAAACCCCACCTCAAACTATCATAAATAGCACATTTAGTTTGGCAGGATAAATAATGCATGGAATAGTGAATAGTTTTATGATTTGATTTAAAAATTATGCAACTCTGAGTTTTTTTCAAGGTAAATTTCTATATTATTTTTGTATTCAAAGGGAATTTGACAGATGATACTTCTCAATGAAAAAATCATAAAGAAACTGCAGATTTAAAAGTCTTTAAACTAGGGCTTGAGGGACTGCTCACTGGGTAAGAGATTTTGCTGTAGTAACACGAGGACCTGAGTTCCAGCCCCAACATCTATATAAAAAGCCAGGTATGAACAACCATGCACCTATACGACTCATGCTGAAGGAGAAAAAGGGTGGAGGCTGGAGGATCCCTGGGAGTTGCTGGCTTTCTGCCTAGATCAAGAGCAAGCTCTAAGTTCAGTGAGAGATTCTGTTTCAAAGCAATGATGCAGACACACATGCACACACACACACACACACACACACGCGCGTGCGCCTATGCGTACAGGCAGAAAAATGCAGTCAACAATTTGTTCAAAAGAAAGAAAGATGGACTAGAAGTTGAGGTACAGAATACAGCATGTTGGGGGCATGTTTACGTGAAAAAAAGTGAGAGTCGGGGGCCATGACTGCTCTCTCTTCCAACCTAGCCAGAGGAAGCAGGGAGCATTTCGCTCAAGCCGGGAGTTTATTGACACACAAAAACAAAACAAAGCTAGAAAAAGTTCAATAATGTTTAAAGTTTTTTCCCCCCTGTGAGATTTGCTTTGTCTTATTTACAGTGAAAGAGGCTCACAAATAAAACTTCAATGTTTCTTTAACAGTAATGATAGTTTTGTTCCAGCAGGCTTTTTATTCTTAACTTCCTTTGGATTTCTTTGTTTGAGGGATTTTTCATCCTGCTGTCAGCAGAACTGTAGAATAAACTTACCGCAGAAAATAAACATTTTGGGGGCTGGAGAGATGGCTCAGTGGTTAAGAGCATTGCCTGCTCTTCCAAAGGTCCTGAGTTCAATTCCCAGCAACCACATGGTGGCTCACAACCATCTGAAAAGAGGTCTGGCGCCCTCTTCTGGCCTTCAGGCATACAGACAGAATATTGTATACATAATAAATAAATAAATATAAAAAAAAAGTCTTAAAAAAAAGAAAACATTTTTTTCCTTTTTTTTAAAGATAACAACTAAACTATCATTTAACAATAGAAAACATTAAAAATAGCGATTTTAAATGAAAGTGATAACTTTGTGTGCCTATTAAGGTGCCGGTTAAAATAGAAAAAGACCACCCCCCCCAAAAAAAAATCCTCAAAGATACAACTTGTAGATCTTTGGGGTTGAAAATCACATTGCTGTTTTTCTGCCCGAGTATTTTCCAACTTGGTCAGTTAGGGTTATAAAGTATGTAAACTACACCATCCAAAAAGAAATGAAAAAAATAAAACCATCTCATATATAAAAATCACCTCTGCAATATGTTAGTTGATCCATCTGTAACAAATCTTCATATTTGTATGTTACACAGAATTACCTATATCATGTATAATTTGGATAAAAACTGATGTAATTATTCATAATTTTCTCCATTGACATTCTACCTTAGTTCAATGATAGCCTCAAATAGTAGAGACGCAGGGTTTAAATTACATTGCAGTCAAGTTTTGAAATGGAACAAGTGAGCATGGGCAGCTTACAAGCTTGACCTCTGCAATTTCTATTCGTGTTCTGAGCTTTTCTGGGTGTAAATGCATGCTAAATTGCCTGTTAGTGCGTGGAATGATTTTTCCTTAGCCAAATTACTCTCTTTTGGTTCATCAGTTAGATATGTGTTGCATATAATTTAGCAGCATGAAAGTTATTCACTTCAACTTAAAAGTGTCCACCCTGGATGTTCTGTGTGGCCAGCTTCAATATCTCACACTATTATAAAAGAAAGTGTTCGAGCTACAAAAGCAGATTTTTAGGCTTATCCCTTTTAATGAATTATTCAGGTCATCAAATGTAATTTCCAACTTGCTTAACCCAATTTAAGTCAGCATTTGTATAATGTCATTTGGGTCAATACCAACTCACAAGAAAAAAAATTAAAAATCAATGAACATCAGGGTGAGCACTTTAATTTTCACTTTTAACCTAAACCCTTTTCTGAATTCAAAGGATTGAATATTAAAGACTTCTTGACAAATATTTAGTGTTTCAGAGGTATCACGACTCTCAACAATTATTTACATCAACTGTAGAAGGGCCAGTTGAGCTCTTTTCTGGGCAACAGACGAGCTGACCTTAATTTCTTCCTGGCTTTGAGATGAAGTACACCCTGGTGGATGAGGTGCTCATCATTTCAAAGGAAGGTTTCTGGGGGATAATGCTGAGTTTACAGATTCCTTCCTCAGCCAAAGCTCTGGCTGTTTAATCTTATCCATCAGATGGCCTTCTGTGACCAAATGACTAGAGATTTTAAAATAAAGAAAATCTTCTATGGAAAGACCCAGCCTTGAGAAAGAAAATTGGGGGTAGGAGGTTATTTGTTTGTTTTCTGCAAGATAAGCAAAAGATTCTGGTGGCATTAAGAATGTTGGTTGATGGGGAGATCTTTGTGGATAAAGTAGAGTATATATAAATTTCAGATAAGCAAAAAGAAGAAGAAAACTCTTCTTATAAGTTCGTTGCTTTGAGGGTCCTGGGAGAGGTTTATTACACACGGTTTGGGGATAAAAGTACTTTACCCATGCCATCCCTAAAAGAAAGATATTCTTACCTGATTGCTTTGACATAGAAATTCCTACTGTTCATGCCTTAATAGAAACAAGTATATGTATCAATTAAATAGTTTTAATTTGGGAGGACTACTAATTGTTGCTTCCAAAAAGAAATGAGAAGATTGGAAAAAGAAATGGGAATGCCTATACTTCTATGCCTCCCTCTGCTTCCTCTTCTCCATTTGTCCCAGCAAACATTTCTAGAAGAAAACCATCTTCTTTGGGTAATGTTACTACAAATGATGCCCAGGGAGAATAATCAATGTGCACCCTAAAGGGACCAAAGCAACAGCTATATAGCTGCGCATCCAAGTCAATGGCTTCTGTGCAGCACTGGAACACAACAGCAGCAAGACTACATGAAAATGCGCTTGATCTGGAGAGCAACATCTCAGGAGAAACAACAACCCAGCACTTGCTACTCCAGCCCCACGGAAACTATCTGCAGTCATTGTCATGAGCTACAGGACCACAGCATACACCATCAGTGCAGACATCCTTCTACGGTGCCTTTCAAAACCTTTATAAGTGTGTAGTCTGATTAAGAAATCCAAACCTTCTTTGGCTGTAGTCAGGAGCCCTATGGAGAAGGAACTTACTATCTGAACTCAGACAGTTTCAGATGTTCGATTCCCATTTCCAGGACGCTAAAGATTTCTGTTGAGCAGGCTCAGCAGCTACCTTCGTCATGTGCCAAATATGACTCAGCAGAGTGACTCTGGCTTTCTCCTGCGTGCGGAATGCATGCCGAAGAGGTGAAGGAAAGCTTCCAAGGGCCAGCTGTGCTTGGCGCCAGCTGTCCTTTGCTCACCGCAGGTCCTGCACACTCTCAACTGAGAAGGATTTTGCCTGCCTCCAGCCACATCCTATTCTGTACAACTCCTGGCAGGTACTACTGCTTAACCAACCAAGAGAACAAAGGCCCCCTTCCCTAACCATTACCCTCTCCACAGGTGAGCACTTCTGAGTAGGAGTGTACTATCCAAATTCTGGCTGGGCATGCTCACATTAGCAATAGACAGATACGATGTAAATTTTGATGCCACTGATTACATGCAGATCTTTCGAGTTGATCATCAGCATCACCACGTGTGGACTGCTGACAAGACTAGAAGTATACTGTGATCCTGGCCTCCACATCTCCCTTTGGACCCATATCAATGCCTGAATCATATGTGATTCAGGCCTCTCTCTGGTACAGAAGCAGTGGATGAAGGCAGAAGACCCTTTCATGTTACAGAGACATTATAAATAATTCAAATTCAAATTGCTTGACAGGGTCCACCACTCCTATTTTCAGAGTAGCTTTACAGGATGTACCTCACACATTCTGATATCTACACACTACTGCATGAACTGCTGGAGTTTACACAGAAAAAGTAGGTTTCCCCAATTCTAATATGATAAGTACATTGACCAAATCTACTCATTGCTAAGCTTATTTTTCTTTATTATTTTTTTATTTAGTTTTGCATGTGTATGTATGTAAGTGTGTGTGAGCATATGATTCTGTGTTGTTCATGTGCATTTGTGTATGTGAATGCGCATGCCTGTATATATACCAAGGCTCACATACTGGGGTTAGAGGGCGATCTTAGGTGTCAGTCATCATCGTCTTCTGTATGTAAGAAAGGGTCTCTGCTGCCTTTCTGCGCATACACCAAGTATGCTGTCCTGTAAGCTCCTGGGGTGTCTCCCATCTCCATCTCCCATCTCCCCATAGAAATGCAGTGATTGCAGATGTGAATGCTATGTATATGACTTTTAAAATATGGTTTCTTGGGATTTGAGCTCAGGTCCTCAAGTTTACATAGAAAGTGCTTTTACTCAGGGAGCCACTGTTTCCATTTATTTAAACCTTTTGGTAGTGGGATAGAAACTGTCATGCATGTGATAGAATTATCCTACTACTTGGAAAGTTCAGCCCTTGTATTTTTAACATGATACTTTATACTTTAACAGGTTAGTTTTTTGGTTTTGCCTCTAGCCAGACTGCCCAGTTCTTTTCTACACCTGATGGAAATACTTTATTTCTCATACCTCTACCCAACTGGCTTTCCCTTTTGTTTATACTTGACTCTTTTTTTTTTTTTTTGTTGTTTTTCGAGACAGGGTTTCTCTGTGGCTTTGGAGCCTGTCCTGGAACTAGCTCTTGTAGACCAGGCTGGTCTCGAACTCACAGAGATCCGCCTGCCTCTGCCTTCCGAGTGCTGGGATTAAAGGCGTGCGCCATCACCGCCCGGCTCTTTTTTCTTTTTTAACTTCTTCATTTTACTACCTAATTATTAGTACTTTCAGCTTTAAAATAATACAAGTTATCGTTTTATCTCATTCAGTTCCCTAATGCTACTGACTCTGAGCCTCATTGGGGACTTAAATCAATAAAGCAAGTGTTTTTCACTGCAGGGTAACTGTCAAATCATTGCATGAGTTACTGTGGTCAGTTTCCCACTATATACTGGTGAAGATTGAAAATCTGAGTGAAGACAATGTGCCAAGAGGATTCATACAAAGACAAAGAAACAAAACGAACGGGGGCAAGGAAAATTTTAAATATGGGGCTAAGGAGATGATTCAGTGGTTAAGAGTGCTTATTTTCTTCCAGGGGACTTGAGACCAAGTAGAAGGAATTTCAAAGATAAAAGATTACCTCTTCGATTGTTGAGTTGATGGGACTGAGAAATGCCTAGGACACTAAATCATTGATAACTCTCTGTGTGTAAAGCTAGTGATAGAAATAATTAAACCTAAGGGCCTGATGATTAATGTTTCAATCCCTTGATCGTATTGCTGATAATGGTAGTTGTAGGTTGGAGCCTGGTTGGAGGAGTTATGTCACTAAGGGCATGTCCTTCAGAAGTGTCTTGTCCTATCCTTTTGCTCTTCCCTGCTTCTTGGACACTAGAGAGGGAAATCTAGTTTGGTATGCTAAGTCTTCCTCACTAAAATAGACCTTCAGTTTTACAGTCAAAATAAATAAATGTTCTTCCCTCAAGATATTTCTGTTAACAACACAAATTCTAATACTAGTATTAACGTATTATTATCAAGACATACTACAGAATCATGTTTATGAAAACAGCATTGTATTGCTGTATAAACAGATGCATAGACCAGTAAAACTGAACAAAGATCCTATAAATAAAACATGTATCCAAAGCAATCAATATAAAGAGAGAACCTATGGACTAAGAGAAAGTATTTGTTGTGTATTCCTTTGGCCTAAAGTTAAAATACAAAAACTCAACAAAGCAAACATTAAAATCCAATTTAAATGCAGTAATGCTTGGAATAGATACTTCTCAGAAAGTAAATATTAAGTGACCAAATATACAAGTAAATTTGCAGTATTATTATCCACGAATGAAATGTAGATCAATACTACAATGAATACTATCTTATTCTGGTTATAATAGATATTACACAAAGAAAAGGAACAAGTACTATCAAGGACATATAAGAGGGAGTCCTTTCTTTTTAAATAGGAAGTGTGCTAGTGTACATGAACAAAAAGTGGATGAGGGTTTATGACAAAGACTGAAAGCAGATGTCCCAGCTGTCCTATTCTGAACAAATAAAAATGAATGAACCCACTTATTCATGTTTTGCCAGGCATTATTCTCAATAGTCAAGTCATGGAGCCAGCCTAGTCTTCTATATTTATATGAATGAGTAGTAGGAATTTGGTATATTGAGAATAAATTAATTGAATATCATTTAAACATAAAAATCTACAATTGTGACATTCATAGAAAAACTGGTAAAATAAGAGGACATAAAGTTAATGAAGTAATAGTGAAAAATTTCCCCATATTCTTCCAAATTTGTGTACTTAAAGAATAATAACAAATAAAAATAAAATAAGAATAGAGGGCTGTCTGGAAAATTGAAGGAACTGCTATGGATTGGGTGGGATGTGTGTGGGGGTAGGATTGAAAGAGGGGTAGATAGGCAAGATCACCATGCATTGTGTTCATAGATGGAAGTATTACAGAGAATCTTACTAACGTGATTGTTAATATTACAGGTTTAAGAACCAGGGAACTTTCAGCACATGCATGTTTCAGCTCATATGTTGTCAGATATAGGTAACAGTTGCCTGTCCTTCGGGGTGCATGGCACTCCCTTAGGGTTGGCGGGGTTGGGGGGAGGGTCTGTGGAGGAAGAGGGAGTGGACTGGGAGGAGGAGAGAGACTGGGAATTTGGATTAGTATTTTTTTTTCAAGTAATAAAAAAAGAAGAAAAAAAACAGTTGACTGCATGGGAAACAGTATCTGTGGATCTTGAGCTAGGAATTTTAATAGTGTAATTTATAAGTGTATTTATGACCAATATAAATGTTCTTATATAGTCATATATAAGTAATATGTAGGCATAACTTGTTTACATTATGAAACAAGTGTTAAATTTCCCATGTGCTGGAAGATTTGAATGCAGAAGAAACAGAAAAGTTTATTAATAATGTCTTTACAATTGTGTTTTGTCTTAAAAACACTTCATTGAGTCATCATTTTTTTCCAGTATGAAACTCAAAGTCTTCTAAGACTGACAACATCCATGCATGGACCTCCCGAGTCTCTTGTCCTCAGACTGTTTTGGCTTCGTTGTGTGAATCTTTTGTTTCTGTGTCTGATTATGTATATAGTCAGTATCTCTGCCTATCCTTCAGCATTTTGCTCAATTTCAGACTTCCAAAAAGATTTCCATAAAATTGGAGACCATATAACATAAGATTTCAAGTTCCCTCACTCTGAACCATTTTTTAGAAACATTTGAGCTCTTTACTAAGTATTTAGTAAGTACATTGCTCATTACATATAACCATAAAGATGCCTAATTAGTATTTATAATTGTTATAAATATAAATTGATGCTTACACAGTAGAATAAACCAGTTTGTAAGAAAGGTAGCAAAGATATTTCACTTATTTCGAAATACATATGTTATTGCATGTATAAAATTTTTTGTTAATTGCTGTACAAGACAACATTAAATAGAGAAAATTCCTTATTCAAAACTTTTGGGCAATAGTGCAGTTAATTAAGAGCAAATGTCAATAGAACTTAACACTGGCACTGGATAATGGTTCCTGCTGCTAGATATATGTCAAGAGAAAGATAAACAAGATGGAGTGATTTATTAAGCCGTGCCACACTCCAGGCAATGCATTTCTGGAGCATAACACTCCTTGGGTGGTGATGTAAGGCAGAGGTCTAAAGACTAAATAGACTTAACCCTTTGAACAATAAAATAACAGACCAGAGTTGTGCTGCTTGCCGAGAATCTTGGCTGATATACAGTAAAATTTCTCTGTGCTTTGGAAGGAAGGTGACATGATAGGGTTACTTGAAAGGATTCAAGTTCCAATAGGATACTATCAACAGCTCTTCATGTGTTACAGGTAATTTAATTATGGGAGAGTCATATTATTGTAACAGCACCTCACACTCTCCCAAGCATATTGGCTATGGTACCAAGGTGGCTCTGTTTGTTTATTAGCTTGTTTCACTGTATATTCTAAGATCCACGAAGACAGATATCATGTTGTTCTATTTACTTTTGTGACTGGCTAAGTAATTTATATTTAATATCTCAGTAAATGCTTCCTGAAGAAGGAAGAATGCAAATTAGGAAAGGTAAAAGAAATGCTTTTAGGACATGCAGAAGCTGAACTTGGATAATGGAAATAAACATTAATAGTCAGAAAAAAAACTGAAGTAGACAGAACAGGTTGTGTGCCAGTCTCAAATGGATTGTTAACTTGGAGGCTAAGAGATGCAGTTGTAAACACTGAGAGAATCTATAAATTTGGTCCATGGCCACAAATCAAGGAGCCATTTCATGTATCTATAGGGAAGAAAATAGGAGTCATACTTAGTCTCCTGTTAAATTTGGCATACATGAGGACATGCAAACAAGAAACACAATAGCCATAAAGGATATAGTTTATAAAAGTCAGGGATTTATCTTAGTAGCAGAATGCTTGCTTAGTAAGTATAAAGCCCTTTTTGGTTGAGAGAGAGAGAGAGAGAGAGAAAGAGAGAGAGAGAGAGAGAGAGAGAGAGAGAGAGAGAGGAGAGAGAGAGAATGAGAGAGGAGGGAAAAAGAAAGAAGAAAAAAGAAAGAAAATGAGAAGGAAGGAAAAAAGAAAAGAAAAGAAGAAAGAAAGAAAAAGAAAGCAAAGCAAATAATTTACAAATGTCAGTGATATATATGACAAGGTATACATCAGAATTTTTCTGCCTTGTAATAGTGGTGTGTGTGTGTGTGTGTGTGTGTGTGTGTGTGTGTGTGTGTGTGTGTGTCACATTAAAGAGTTTTAGATAAAATGTCTCACAGGGCTTGAGAACTTCTTCATCAGTTCACAGGATTTTCTGCTCTTCTAGATGACCTAGGTTCAGTTCCCAATACTCGCATAATAGCTCACTTCTCTAACTTCAGTTCTAGAGGTTCTGATATCATCTTCTGGCCTAGCGCATGTACAGACATGCAGGCCAAACACTCACATATATAAAATAAAAATCAATAAATAAATCTTAAAAAGCAAAAAAAATGTTTTAAGGTCATTATTACCCTTTCAATTTTTAGGTTGGCAGTGAGAGTCCATCCTATAGTATTTGGTGCATTACAATTGGGTTGTATGGAAACAATGTGAACTATGTTAAATGTCCAGTTTTAGGTTTTCAAGTGTTTGATTGGATTTGGAAGGTCATGGCCAGTTTATAATATTTTAAGGACCACAGCCATAAGAATTATACATCTAATTAACTATATATTCATAGATGAGAGGGGGAAATAGATACAGATTTTGTCCATGTCAATCTAAAATTTAATGTCTAAATATATATTCTATGCTGCTGTTTTCTACCATAATCTGTAGTGCCTTGAGCCCAATTATTTACTTTTAATCAATCCTAAACCACTCCTAGAATAAATTATTTCTGCAATAACTGCTTCTATACTTCTTTCCTAAGCTGAGGTGAAGAGAAGGCACATTGTCATATGAATCTCTAAAATCCAGGCACACTTCACATGTTAAGGAAAGCTATTTTAAATGACCCAGGACATCTGCCCTTTCCTTCATTAAGTTTAGACCTAAAGGTATATTTGTTAAAAATCATCTTTCAATCAGTTAAATATTTTCACAAGAAGCTACTGCTGTGTCTTATTCAACGGTAACAGTACTTTTCATTATGGAATAACTTTATATGGAGTTTGTAGGAGTCAGGAAAATTGTAGCCACCCATACTCCATAAGCAGAATGTGATGTGTACTTTATTCATTTTGATGACTTTTAGCTGTTAGAAAGTAAGTTCAGCATGGGAAGCGTTTTCTGCCTTAATCGGAAGGGCTGGCAAGAACAGAAACCACGTTCAAGAGCGTATTGCTTGCTTGTGATTCATACTATCATTGCTTAGCTCAATAAGGCCACTGGGGAGCTAATCTAATGCATCACATCTCACCCTTGCAGAACTCCAGCCAACATCCTTATCTCCCGAACT
This sequence comes from Microtus ochrogaster, assembly GCF_000317375.1. Lineage (NCBI taxonomy): Eukaryota > Metazoa > Chordata > Mammalia > Rodentia > Cricetidae > Microtus > Microtus ochrogaster. The sequence continues at coordinate 22,354,215 of NC_022029.1, forward strand.
CTCTTTTTCAGCAGAAAGACTTGTAAATTTGCTTTAGAGGCAGAAAACTCTGTTGTTACTAGAATGACCATGAGCACACTCTCATGTTCTAAACCCACATGGAAGAGACTCTGGAATGGCTATGGCTGCTCTCGGAATGCTTGACGATCCCTTGGCTAAGGACTGTCAATCATAATTAGCAACAGCGGAGATGCCGTTTGAACATAAATAAAAATTACAGATAGCCTTTTGAGTTGATCCCTGTATGAATAGAATGTGTGGAGAAATCTGTCTTTATAGCCCAGCTAACTGTCACTGGGAATTACTTCCAGTCTCCCTGCGCTTATTACCATCAGTAAGCAACTGAGCTAGCCAACATCATTTCTGTTAAACTGAATGTGAAATTTCAGATACTATTCAGATAACTATTGCATTCTAAGACCCTAGTCCTTTGGGGTTTCATGTTTGAGCACTACCTTATTAAAATAGGGGTCTTCTGAGTTATGCCCTCTAAAGTCTTAAAGGCATGGAGGTTCACTCATTAAGTCTCTTCTGATTTTTGACTCAGCAGAGAAGATTGGCTCTTTTGTGGAAATAATATAACCGTGATTCTCTGTAACAGTGAAATCTATTTGGCAGTGGGAAGAACTTTATTGCCTTCAAGAATTATCCTGAGTTTTAAAAGCCAGTGTGATCTCCTTTCATGTTAACTCTTATGTAGAAGAATGGGGTTATCTTCTAGTATTCTGCCCACTCCTAAAGGCCCCTTTTCTACTCAGTGCTAGCATTTGTAGACCCATTTGATCTTTAAAACAAATAAAAGGGCTTTCCTTTTTTCTGTTTTCAATAACTTTATCTGACCCTATAATTGGAGGTAGTTTTTCTGGATACCGATCTATTAAGAAGCATTGACATGGCATAGGATACTCTTACAAATATTATGTCCTTCAACATGCAGAGAGTGAGAGAGACTTGGGAATTCTTAGCCATGAATAGGATGTCTCTCATCCCTTCCCTTAAAGCAGTGGTTCTCAACCTTCCTAATGCTGTGACCATTCAATACAGTTTCTCATGTTGTGGTGATCCCCAACCAAAAAAAATTATTTTCATTGTTACTTCATAGATATAATTTTGCTACTGCTATTTATGAGCTATAATGTAAATGTCTCATATACAGGCTGGTTTAACACAACCCCTATGAAAGGGTCATTCAACCCCCAAAGGAGTCACAATCTATAGATTGTGAACCACTGCCTTAAAGGTTCAGGATACTGTGGGGAAGAGGGGTTGGGAAGATTTGAAGAGCAGTGGAGGATTTTAAGGAAACAGCATTTTTCAGATACAACAGGGAAGATGTACATATGAACTCACAGAGACTCAGACAAGCAGAAGCTGAGAGAATTCAGCTGTTCTGGAAATGAACTACCAAGGGATCAAAGCAGACGCTCTGAATGTTGTTGACACTTGGGGAAGACTGAGGGGCCAATGACAATGGCACTGGGATTTGTCTGTACTGCATGTGCTGGCTTTTTGGGATCCTATTCTCTTTGGATGCACACCTTCCTAAGACTGGATGTAGGGGAGAGGACCTTGGACTTCCCACAGGGCAGGGTGCCTTGCCTTCTCTTTGGCCTGGAGGGGGAGAAGGGAGGGTGTGTGGGGGAGCAGGAGGGAGGTGGAAGGAGGGGAGAAAGTGGGAATTTTGAAATCAAAAATGAAGAAACATGAAGTTGTATGCATGTTCGGCAGTGTATCTAGAAGTTGTAGAATGAGATAGAATATGAGAAGTATATATTGTATGAAATTCAGAAAGAATAAATAAAAACAAATATTAGTTTTTTTCTTATTTATCATTTTATTCAAATATTTAGATTGGTATGGGAAAATATATTAAATATGCTGCCTGTTCTTTCTGGTCCTACTATTCCTGGGTCACTGTTGCTATGTAAAGGGTGCTAGATGCTAGATCTATGCATGACTATAAGCACTTATCATCCTTAGAATCAGATAAAATCATAGAAGAACAAATTTAGATTTCCCTTTAAATTTTGTTTATCCTATAGCCATACTGATGAATATCTTGCATATCACCATAGAACCTTCATCTGGTGATGGATGGAGATAGAGACAGAGACCCACACTGGAGCACCGGACAGAGCTCCCAAGGTCCAATGAGGAGTAGAAGGAGGGAGAACATGAGCAAGGAAGTCAGGACCACGAGGGGTGCACCCACCCACTGTGACAGTGGGCTGATCTATTGGGAGCTCACCAAGGCCAGCTGGACTGGGACTAAAAAAGCATGGAATAAAACTGGACTCTCTGAACATGGCGAATAAAGAGGGCTGATGAGAAGCCAAAGACAATGGCACTGGGTTTTGATCCTACTGCATAAACTGGCTTTGTGGGATCCTAGTCTGTTTGGATGCTCCCCTTCCTAGATCTGGATGGAGAGGGGAGGACCCTGGACTTCCCATAGGGCAGGGAACCCTGACTGCTCTTCAGACTGGAGAGGGAGGGGGAAAGGAATGGGGGGAGGGGGGGAGATGAGTGGGCAGAGGGGGGAGGAGTGGGGGCAGGGGGGAAATGGAAGGCGGGGAGGAGGCAGAAATTTTTCAATAAAATAACAATAAAAAACAAGTGGTCCTGGCCAGAAAAGAATTAGAGATATACAATAAAGACAGATTCAGATGAAAAAGAAAAAAAAAACAAATTAAATGGAAATACATCTGTGGGCAAGTCAATTAAGCTTTGATGGCACTGGAGTCACTGCCAATAAACATGTCAGAGGATCTGTGAAACCCAAACTCTAAGGTTTTTAATACGCTAACTTCAAGAACAGACACGTAGATGTGATGCTGAAGGATGAACAAATGACAACAAAACATACCAAACTGGTCTCTCATTCTTGCATTTAACAACCTAATTCACAAGCCCTAATGTTCTAGCCAAACAGATGTACTGAGTTTATCTTTGTAATGGACCATATTGCTTTTGCACAGTTGAATTCCTAAAGCTGTTTTTTCCAGAATGTTGTGAAATCACTGTTTTGTATTGTTTTGTTTTTTTTTTAAATAAGGAGTAGTAAACAACTCAGATATATTTAACACATTCCTGGTTTTAGCTCTTTATGAATTCATTTTCTGAACACTATCTAAAACATGAAATGTCTGTTCATCTCTTTTCAGTCTAGAATAGTGTCTCAATAAATACTGAATTTTGAAATAACAGCTGTGCTTCCTCTGAGGAGACTGTATTTTCATTAGAAACTATCACTAACTCCAAATCCACTGTTTACTCATAAGCTGTGCTTCTCATTGATTCTCTTTTTAAAGACTTTACAGGCCCTTAATTTACTTTTAATAAGAGCATAACAATGCCCTCAGTATCTTTTAATGACTTCAGCTTTTCATTGTTAGCCAGTGAACAGACAATAGCTTCTCAAAGGAAAGTTGGCTAATTACACACAATACAGCATTTCCTTCATGATGAATTTGTGTAAATTTACCATCAACCAGCAGACTGTGAGAAACATTTAACAAAGAAGTTTCAACAGAAACGTGCTTAGCATATCTGCAACCATTGATATTCCCTGAATTGTTATATGTTAGAGGGAGGTCGCTTATTGGTTCCTGGCTGCCTGGCTAGCTTAGACCCCAAATAATCACACAGAAACTGTACTAAATCACTGCTTGGCCCATTAGCTATAACTTCTTATTGGCAATCTCTTATATTAATTTAACCCATTTCTATTAATCTGTGTATCGCCACTTAGCTGTGGCTTACCAACTAAAGTTCCTAGAGTCTGTATCCGACACCTCCATGGCTTCTCTCTGACTCAGCCCTTCTTTCTCCCAGCATTCAGTTCTGTCTTCATACCTACCTAAGTTCTGCCCTGCTATAGGTCCAAAGCAGTTTCATTATTCATTAATGATAATCACAGCATACAGAGGGAAATCCCACATCAGTTATAGAACTAGGAAGTCATGATTACCATCCAGGTAGCTTTTGCTCCAAAACTTAACTTGAATTTTTGTCCTTTGAAGAAAGAATTCAGAAAACCAATTCATACACTGGTCAATATTCTCAAAAATAATTCTACAACATAGTAGATCTTATTTATAAATCTCTCCATTTTTTTATCAAAATAAATTTCAGTGAGTTTCATTTCTAGATTGCAAACTTAAAAGCACAGAATTGCTGTTACCTCTGTGCTTCATCATTCAAAAATGCATTGACTTTTTAGCACATATTTCTTTTCTTACCCTCTTCATATGTAAAAGACACTAGATTGTGGACAAAAAACTAAGAAAGTAAATAGAGTATTATTCTTCACTTAAAACAATAATTTATTTTAAAATGCATTTTTTAAAATTGTCCATGAGTTCATTGTATATCCTTTGGGTCTGGTTAATTTGGGTGCATGTTGTTTTTATTCATTTACAACTTTTATAGTAATCTTTTATTTAAAAGCAAAGGAAATACCTGATGATAAATAAAAAAGATATTTTCTTTGCATCTGTCTTAAAAAGCATGCAAGATGGTAGCTTAGCCTGAAACAGCTTCTTGAAAGTGGGAACACAAATTTAAGACTTGATGGTGAATAGGAGCTTGGCAAGTTAGGGAAGAGGATAGAAGGGAAGACTAGGCAGGATAACATAAGTACTTCAGGGTTTAGTAAAAGAGCAACAAAAGCAGAGAAGACACAACCAGGATCACCTTAGCTAAAGGGATTAAATGTTTTAGAGTAACTATCAATTTGCTATGATGTTTCAGTGTCAGTAGATAAGAATGGATTCCTGGATGGCCACTCAGGTGCTGGAATATTATCCAGAATATAAAGAGCTCAGATTTGTATGCAGAGGCTATTGAGAAGTTAAGGAAGCATGTGAAGAGGGGAAATACTGTGGTCAGATTTATATAAACTTAACTGATGTGTGCATGTGGTTGTGTGTATCCGTTAATTTCATGGGAAAGTAAGAAAAAGAAAGAGCTGCTATAAGGTTTCTATGCTTCCAGAAGTATAATCTCTCTATGTGAGAAAAAACTTTTACTTCTATAATATTTATGAGGAATAATTGTCAGAATTGGTGAGCAGGAGGCAGAAAAAGATGAAGAAATCAGGGAGTAGGTAAGATTTCTCTGTATGTCTAGGTGGCTGGAAAAAAAGTTTAGGGTTTATTTAAAAGACTTCAAATGTATTTGTCACAGTGGACTTTCTGTTATGTCCTGCCCATCCAGAGAGTGATACAGTAAATATGCAGAAAAACAAGGGGGAACAGTACAGATTGTGAGTTACTGGCATGTTCCATGGTTGGTGAAATTATGTACAGACAACACTAATGGAAAAGGAGGAAGTGAGATGAAACAGGCTAGCTACATCCACTTATGTGACCTCTCTATTTTTTAATGCTATACATGCCTGTTATCAGCTTAGCCATTCTTCTTCAGTATTGACAACTAACTTTGATATGTAGCTCATTCACATTTTTTCCAGTTGAATCTATAAGTTGTTACAGAAGGTTTATTTCATCTTTTTCAATCTATTTTAGGGTCTTTCACCATCTTTTAACTTTAGAAATGTGAATATATATAGTGGTGACTATTTCTCTGCTATTTATTATTTAAAAATCTGTTTCAGTTGTCCAGTTTTATGATTAGCCATCAAAGCTACTTGTACTGATATTTCCACTGTTGTTCGTAATCTCATCAAGACTTCTATTTTCATATAGCTCACTTTTGAGTCGATTTCTTCTAATTCTTTGAGATATCATCTTACACCTGTCAGAATGGCTAAAATCAAAAACACCAATGATAGCCTCTGCTGGAGAGGTTGTGGAGGAAGGGGTTCCCTCATCCATTTTGCTAGTGGGAATGCAAACTTGTGGAACCACTTTGGAAAGCAGTGTTTCGGTTTCTCAGGAAATTCGGGATCAACCTACCCCTGGACCCAGCAATACCACTC
>NC_022029.1:22361334-22383542 GCF_000317375.1 Microtus ochrogaster
GGGAGGAGTGGGAGGCTGGGAGGTGGCGGAAATTTTTTTTTCTTTCTTAATTTTAAAAAAAAGACTTCTATTTTCTTCTGATCAAACTTCATCCTCCAATTCTTCATTTCACTCTTAATTACCCTTGTATTTTTTTTCCTGGTTATCCCAACTTTCACTGTCTCATCTGTTGCCTTGCCAATAACCTATCCATTGCTATGCCAGATTTATTTTTTATTTACCAAATATTTATTTTAGTAGAGTTTAGTCTACTTAAAAACACCATTATTTTAATAATTCAATTTCCACAAAAGATTCTATGTCAATCCTGTTTGAGAAATAGGAACTGAAGGAAGAACTCAACAAGAGAGACTGCAGAATTCTCTACTTTGTGTTATGCTTCCTATGGGGAAACCAACCAAGCTGTTGTGAGAAAAGACCAAATGCCCCAGGCAGAGACAAATGTTGAAAGGCTTACAAAGAGAAGCTGAGGATTATAGGCCTCCACTGACAACCAATATCTGCAATAATCCATGGCAGCCAACATGTAAGTGGAATCAATCTCTGAACTAAGTTGTCAGCAGCGGCTTGAGATACTAAGGAACAAAGACAAGCCTTTACTTCAAAAATAAGGTTTGCTTTAATTTTATTTTATCCAGCAATATTAACACAACTAAACAAAACCAGCTCATTATATTCAAGGTATGTATGCCACTACACTTCTGATTTTTCCTTTGAATCATTCTAATGGCTACCGCCAGCTACCACGGAAAAGATTTATTTTGTCTTTTTCTTTTTTTCACTATCAACTACTATATGGTCACTCAAGTTTCACTGGTACTATTTAATCAATACCACCAAATTCTTGATTCTCCATGGCTCTGTGTACTTACTCTCTACTTAGTTTTATGTTAGTTATCACATGTCTTTCTTGTGTTCAGTACCTGTGTTGAATCTGCCTGATTGTCAATACTTGTTCTTCAAATTTCTACATTAGCAGTAGACTCAAAGAGATCATGCAAAAGTCATACTGTTCTGAAACAGGGGAATCATATAGATAATCAGAGATTTGTACAAAAAGAGAGTAGACTGGGTATGGTTGACAAAGTAAAGACATTCTTCTGGAAATAATAAAGTTGTAAGGTAACTTATATTGCTAAAGCTTATTTATTAAAATAAACCATTAATCATTATTGGTTTATATTAAGCATTTTCTCTGTACTGATAATGAATATTTGGAGGAAAGAAAATACATTTGAACAAAGAACAAGTCCTAACTTCTCTTATACATGTAAATAATTGAACAGTATTTTTTCTTGTTGTAAGTAGTTTCATGCCAGTAAAGCTATTTCTTAGGAAGTCAGACTTTGAGAGGAAAAAATGACCTTGAGGTACCCAGTAAATCTTACCACTGGCATTCAGCAATGCCTTTGTTGATGAAACTAAATTTACATCAAAAGACAAGCAGCCATTATTGCTGGAAGCTTGTTATGCCTAAGATCCACCAAAATACAGTGGGAAATGTTATCTTCTGAGCACTGCTGTGAGGATTGGTAAGAGCTTTTATTGATGCTATATACAAAATCATTTTACTGAGTATTTGAAACATCATTTCCCTTCCTTCATAACAGGAAAATGCACCCTTTCTCCTTACCTTGCTGAACAAAGGATCCATACACAAACCACATGGAATTGTAGAGTGTAGTAGATGTCATTGATCCCATTTGCAATCGTGGGGGATTAAGCCAGTTCAAGAGGTAGACCAGTAGTCCCACAAGAAGAACTGTGCCAGCAATGCAGGCCCACAGAGACAGATCAAATGGTGCAAGACAGGCAAACATATCCACTGTTTTTTCTGCTCTTCGAAGTAGGACCCCCACTGAGTAGTCCATGTAACGTGTTGTAAAATCCACAACATTCTCTCTATCTGGAGTAATGGTTAAAGCAGAAATCCCGATGTCAGCTCTCTGAGAAATTGAAGGAGAGAAGAATACATTAATAGTGTGAAAACAATTTGGTTTGTAGTATTTCAGTTCGCCTTGAGGGAGAAAAAAATGATGCCTCGGGCATCATCTTAAGTCTCTTTATATAAACTGAAAATACTAGAGACTCCTTAGAGACAAGCTTATGTGAATTTCGCATATATTACTGCATATCTTGCCCCACTGGAGTCAAACAAATTACCTAGTTCATATTCCCAGTGTATGTAGAATCAGTCAGGAATGCCTCAGACACAGATACACCTCAATAAATTGTCTGTTGTTTTCCTTAATTCATTTTATCAAAGCCATCATTAGCACACTAGCAAAGCAAAACTTATCCAAAGATTCCTAAGAAAACGTTTCCAAGTCATTTACAGTTTCTTAACATCAAGGCAGGCTCCTTAAAACTTGAATTGACATGATCTTTTGTTTCAATTTCTATGCATAAAAATTATATTTTGGGCTCTAAACTTGTAAGGGCTGATTTGTAACATTATATATCCAAAGTCTACACCATGCTTTTGCTATATACTCTTTAGGGGTTGTCAATAAATAATTAATAACCATGGAGACAGATACTTCTTGAAATCATGATTCCCCTTCTCAGTGTGTTTCCTTGGGTCTCAGTGATAGCCATCACAGCAACACATGCTATCCTACTTATTTAAGACGCATTACAGAACTGCAGTAGAGCACTGAATAAGCAAATGACTTCACACTCAAGTTCTGGGTTATGAGAGTTCATACTTAAATAAATAAGCATCTTGTTGAAAATAATGATCGGTGGCAGCAATTAAAACAGTAGGAAGCCCTCTCCAGATGAATATAAATACCAATAAAATATATGTTGAACATTTTCTAGCTGTGCTTCTTTCTTTTTTATTGTTTTATGCAAGGAGACAGAAATTCATTTATAGCTTTTAGGCACTGAGAAAAAGAGGAAGAGAAGAAAAGTAAGATGTCACAGAATCAAAAGCAACTTCAATAAATCAATTTTCTGAAATAATAAAGCTCTTAACATACTCTAGGTAAAGTAAAGGTTGTGTACATAGATGTGTGTGTGTGTTTACTATCAGATGCAAGTGAAGGTCAAAGGAAAAAGAACTTGTTGGAATCATTTCACACTTTCCACCATGTAGGACTGCATGAATCAAACTGAAGTCATTAGACTTAGGGACAAGCACCTTTTCCTGTTGGTCCATCATGCTGGCCCAATACTGATGTATAATGAACACATCTAAATATATTAACTATGAGTCTCTATGGCTTTTTAATCTATTTATATATGAGATTATTTTGTATGACTAAAATGTTAATAAATATGGAAATAGCTTGCACAGATTGGATCTATAGAAAATTTCTAAATTTTCATGGAATTTCATCACTTGTGTATTCTATGCTTGGGAGAATGTTCACCCTCCCCAGGAAGGCAAATAATAATTATGATGACATTTCCATTTCAACTGACACATCTACACACACACACACACACACAGCTTACTTAACTGTTTCTAAATTTTGATTTACTTTCCTGAGGAGTTGCTCATTCCCCTTTTCAGATTCAGTGGTACAGCAGATGTCCAGTGGATAACTGCCATTGTTCCTTACTTCTATTTACAAATGCTACACTGTACAGAAAAAACTCAAAAAACCCCACTTATTCAGAATGAAAGTTTTAAACATTCTAAATATGTAGAAACAGAATCAGAAATGATGAGTGACAATAATTCAGTCTTTACTAATTCTTAACTTTCTTTATGTGTTAAGTTAGTCACCTCATTTATCTACTTTATACAATGGTTTTTCAGATATTTATCAATATGAAACCTTTGGTCTTTCCACACAATCCAGTGCCTCTCAGAAGATAATATCTACGGTGTCATATAGAGAGCACGGGAAATATGATATTGGAATTAGCACTGACTTCCAGTTCCACATCACATGCTGATTCCATGGTCTGAACTACCTCCCTGGAACTGATTCAAGAGAAGCCACATTTGGGCTCCTTGTAAGGCAAGATTTCCATGTCTCTTTGATTAGGCCAGTAATTGTATTTACACTAACAGTTGCCTACACACCTGACCTTTTCTGTAACTAGTTAGAAAAGTTATAATTTTCACATATTTGCATGAGTTTTAATAACATGTGACTCCTCTATTAGACTACAACTTCAGACAGGAAAAAATGTGAATACACATATGCTCATACATACACACACACACACACACACACACACACACACACACATACACACACTCCTGGTGCCTACTACCTATTCTTTGACTTTTCTATAATCCTTTTGTTTGTCAACATTCCCAGTTAACAGGAGTTTACCGTTTACTTTTCCTCCTCCTTATCTTTTTCAGAAAGTCCAACAATGTATCCCAGAGAAACAAAAAACTCTTTTTCCTCTCTCTGTCAAATGTTGGCTGTTAAATGTTAGGCTTACAGGCATGTAATATCTCATCAAGTTAGAAGAGTATTTTAAAGAATCAAAAGAAAAAGACAAACTAAAATTTGACAAGGTTTTATAGCAATGATAAATGACTAGTGTCTTGAATAATTAATCGGATATTTGAAGTGTGTTTCTTGGCTTGCCAGTATTTATGTTTTTATAGTTTTCCTTTCATCACTTAGCATCTCTTTTAGTAGATTTAATGTATGATGAAATGTTATTATGGCTAACATTTAATATTAAATGATTACTCAAATTTTGATTAAGAATAGCATTAAAGTTACATTATAAATAAATATATTCTCAAAACTATCCTAACTAGTTACATAGTTAAAGCACTTTCTTTTAAAGGAGATTCCAGAGTTTACCTTCTCTCAAGTCATGAAAATTGGATGATGAGCAGCATACAGAACACGGGGAATGACTAAAAAGAAACTCAACTGGGAATTTTAGAAGATTAGAATTAAGAGAATTTGAAAACCATTTCTTCCAAACTTAATCAGATCTAAACTGTCACAGCAAAAAGTCATCAACTAGTTTGTTCTTCAATGTGATGCTGTAAATATCACAGGAACATGAATAACTGGCATGTAGTCAGTGCTTACTTGGCATCAAGAAACATATCCTATGTTCTACATGTATGTTTTGATAATTCAGTTTTTCAAAGTGACTTTGGAGGAGCTAGAGATCTACCTCAGTTATAAAAGTCCTTGAAACAGAAGCTAGAGAACTTGAGTTTAGTCGTCAGAACTCATGAGAAACAAAGAAAGCAGACAAACAAAACACAGGCAAGGAACTGTGTAATTAGAGTCCCTGCCTGCTAAGTGGAGACATGCAGGTTCCTTGGTCTTGTTATCCATCCAGTTTGAGCTATTTGGTGAGCTCTAGGCCAGTGAATGGATTGTTTCATAAAATAAGGGCATAAAACTCCCTAGAAGTTACAACTTAAGTTCTGGTCTCCATGAAAATACATGCATAAGCATTTATGTTCATGTACCCACAAGGATATGCATTCTCACTGCATGTGCATCCATATGCACATGAATAAATCTGGAGTCCAGACAATTTTATTTGGTAGGATATTAGACTACTGATCAAATATGATTTGCAAGTACTTTTGAATTAGAGCCCATAAAAACAAAAGTTTCTCCTAAGTCCTTTTCAATTGGCCGTGAAGGCTTGTATTGACACTTTAGTTCATTTATGTCCTTCACATGTCTTCAATGTTTAAAGTCTTTATCTGTCCTCCCTTATATCAGCTTTTGAGAGTTTAGAAAGCAGGGCCTTCATCCTTCTGTCACAGCAGGAAGGATGTATCTCTCACAGGTGCCATCACTACAACCAAATACCTCTTCAGCTGCCTCCACCATGACACTTCATTACCCAAAAATGTAGGTGTACTTTTCAATCAACTACCAATATTCTTTATATATTATTATCCAATCAGGTTCTCACACAGTTTTTAAGTACTCTGAAACAGGCATTATTGAACTGAAAATAAGTGAGTAATCAGATATACATCCTCTTATGAATAGTTAACAGTACAAAAAGAAGATAATTAACTATTTCTACCATCTACAGCATATCTGTAATTTTATCTGAGAATAAAATCATACTCATTTCTCTATAAAATGAACACATATCTTGTAAAATTTGGAAAATGCCAGATTCAAATCACAGAACATTCTTCTCTTTCGTAAATGAAATTTATAGAAATTCATTTATTACCTGAAAGGAATACATGCACTTCCCCAGACACCACTCATCCTGATAAGGAATTTGAACTCTTCCAAACAAGTTTCAATCTTACTGCTTCCCCCCAAAACATTGCTGTGGCAGCTTAATTTCCATAACCCCGTAAATGCCCCCAACCTTTTTATAATAAAGAGCTGCTGTATTGGAATTTTCTCGGAGTCTGTGTCACTGCCTCTGCACTTTCTCACCCTGATTCCCTGCTCTGGGGGAAAGGGGGGGGCACACAAAAGGCAGCAGCAACAAGCTTGAAACAACAGCTTGGGGAGAGAGGGAGTTATGAAGAAAGAAGAGGGGAGGGAAGGGACAAACATATTTGCCACTTGATGTGTGACTGGGCCTGTGCTCATTCTTGGACCCTTTCAGATTAGTCATTTCGTAGCCAGGGGAGTAGTTCAAGAGGAGACTTCATTTTGAATTTATTATGTAAAATTATTTATTATAATCTTATTACATGATTGATGCTAAGTAATATATGTGTGTAACAATATTGTTAATCAGATTTCAACTTCCACTATACCTTTCCAAAGAATATAGGCTGTGAATCATTACCTACATGAACTTAGAAAGGCACATAATGAAGGAGATGGGTCAAATTATGGAATGAATCCTGTTATTAATTTTCTCAAAGTCAGGATTTTATGTAGTTATTTGAAAGACAAATAGACATGTTTTAATATCACATTGTTACAGATTAATTTTAAATTAAAATGCTTAACATACTTAGCATTAATTTTCAAATATATTTCTGGAATGAATAAATCTCTAGGCTGAACTAATGGAAGTGTTGTTAAAGTAATTTTTATTCTGACACTAAGTCCTGTTTAATAATATTAAAATACATTTCCTCTCACATTTATATGCAAGGCATTTTTGAACTCATTGAAAGGACAGAATTAATATGGTTAAAGTTAGTACATGGGAAGGCAATTAGCTTAATTTTGAAGTGCTGTGGATAAATAGGTCCTATCTTGTTAATGCAGCTATTAGTATCATTTAACACTTACATAGTACTCACTACCAGTTTTCAATTATCATTTCAATTTACCATCACAAACACTATAAGAGTTACACTGTTAATGCCTCAATCTTGCAAGTAACAAAAGTGAATCAGATTAAGTCATTTACCTAATGTTACAAAGAAGAATCAGGAGCTGCCCACCAAGGTAAGCCATCTCCACGACAGTGTAATGCCCACTAGCCTTCCTGTCTCTACCCAGACAGTAGCTTACTGCTGCAGAACTGCGAGTGAACTGTTTTCTTTCATCATATAGATTGGAACTCTCACTGTAAGATTGTTGCATGAGATCCCGTCATTTACTGACATTCCAGACAGGAAAAAAAAAAAAGAGGAGGATCAAAATGAGAAAGAGTCTCTCTATGAATAAAATGGTCTAGAGGCTTGCTGGGGAATGCATGTTTTGGGCAGGCTCTCTGGCAGTCATTCACAAATAAAATGATAGAACTCATACTGAAGAACAGCAGTAGTCTTTCATTGCATTTTTTTTCACGTGGAATTATTGCTTTAAGATCAAGCTAAGCAATACAAGTCCCTGCAGACTTCTACTTTTATATATACATATGTATGTATGCCTTTTTCCTTTTCTTCCATAAATATGATCTATGTGAGCAACAAAGTCAATACCAGACTCTGGTCTTTGTAAAGATGGCTGAGTTTTAAGCATCCACTGTTTTTATTCTTAATCTTTCATCATGGAGAAGGATAACACATAAATATTCAAAAGGTGTCTGTTGATTATGAAGGTACTCTGATTAATGTAATCATTTTCTCCTTGAAGCATTTTTAGAATATTTCACTTTCCATGTGCTTATTATGATCAATAGACATTTGGCAATGTTAGCGTACCTACACATCTAAATATCATTTTTTTTTCAATACATGTTTTGTCTCTGAAACCATGATAGTAACAAGAACATTAGTACTACTTGCTTTTTTTGGTTCTTAATCTACCTGAAGCATTCAGTCTCAAGAATATGACTTCCAGGCTTCCAGCTCCCTTCAGCAAGCTTCATGCCTGTTCTAACATACAATGTCATTTAAAGACCTCAGAAGAGTTTAATTTTCACTAGTGTTCATATCAGTTTTTCTCTTCTAGCCTAAATTCACATACTGAAAAATACATGTGTCCAATTTTAAATGTCTTTTCACCTGGTTAATACACCCATTCCCTCCGTTGACAGCAAGTCTTCCTTTTCTCTGTCTTCCAGTACCTCCCACAGGATGCTTATCTCACAATATCTATTTCTTGTTCTCAATGATAATAACAACTTTTAGAAGCCGGAACAATATTTATATAATCATGTGTTTCACATTATTGCCCACAGTATAGTTCTAAAGAAAACTTCTTGAATTCTTACTCTTTGCAGTTGGTAGAAATTGATATGTTGATTAAAAAACTCAAATTTCATAAAAATTGGGCAGGAAGAGAATAAAGTCTTTCCCCTTAGAAAGAAATTACAGGCTTATGATTTTTCTATAATAAAATGTCAGCTAGGACCTTGTCTTTAGTATGCTAAGATCAAATATAATCAGGTCACATATCTGGGACTCCGTTCAACATGGGCTAATCATACAACAATTCAACACTCAAGGTCAAATCTGAAATTCTGTGAGGCAAATTGTCTGCCTGAGTGCAGAGGTGAACAATGAGTTGGATTGACCATGTTGTGGTTATTCATAAATCTCATCATCTTTATTGCATTGGAGTTTCTACATTACCTCTTTATAGTAATTATTTCCCCAATATTTACTCATTCTTCTATTCATTATTTGGCATTTGTGTCCATTGAATTATTACTATTACTTGTCTTCGTTTGATTTATCTCTGGGGGGGCTAAACTCTGACTGAGAAAATAGGAAACACTTACAGACACCATTCTGTCTAAAATAGTCATCGAAGGAAAAGGCAATGGCGTTGTCAGGGTTATCAGTCAATGGAAGTCTTCTTTAAAAAAACAATGATGGATTGTTGACAGTGGCAGAGTACAGACAAGCGATTTACGGTTTGCAGTCAAATGCTGATCGTTGATGCATCATGTGTGAGGTACGGAAGAAAGGAGAGAAAGCAAAGAAGTCATAAAGCTTGAATAAAGAAACTTGAAGACTGAATTTGTCATATACTGTAATGATGTAATAGGTAAGTGTTGGAGGCAGACCAGCTTAGAGGAAAAAACTGTATATTCAGCTTGGAACATGCAGTGTTTGAAGTTGCCATTAGACGCATCACAGGAAAGGCTGAATGAGTATTAGGTGATGCAAATCTGTAGTTTAAGTGATGGACTTGAGTGATGAAACATATTTACAAGTGGTCTACTTGTGAATGATAATGAAATCCACTTGACCAATTGAGTTTATGAGAAATGGGATGCACAGAAAGAAAATGTGACGTTTATGCTGGAGCCTCCCCCTCCTTTCTTTTTCTCCACATTTTCTACCTTGCTCTTTGATTCTTGGAGAACAAGAACTCTGTCTTGCATCCTAAACATTCCTCAGAGTTTCAGTAACATTTTGGGTCTCAATAAATACATACTAAATGGTAAGCAAGAAGAATACTCCACATTATTTATATACTACCGTATTTCAGGCATTATGTTATAGCGTTACAAGCATCTTAAAGAATAACATCAATTTTTTAGTCCTCAAGAGATACTGCTGTAACTCCAAGAAAGAGATCATCAGAAATCACTCTTTTGTTTAGCAGATATGTTCTGTTTTCTGGTGGGTCATCTCAAAGCTACTTGCAGACAGAGTGTGCAAAAGCAATTTCTGCCTGAAGTGATTGCATTGCACACCTGCATTTCAATAAAATTTACACCAAGGGCAAGGAATGAGATTGAGTGGATTTTTGTTTTAATTACAGTGAAAACTTCAAAAACTGCAATTTTCTTGGGTTCCTTCTATGTATGTAGCGTTCTGTACAGAGGAAGAAAATGTAATTCCTCATAAGTGAGAAGAGAACGAGCTCCCAGAGGCTGTCTGTGAATTGAAGCAAGTGATTTAGGTCACTCCCCAGTCATCACACGCCACATTTGGTAAGGTAGAAAATATTTGAGCAGTCCACTTAAATGACACCACTGTGCATATGGAGCCTCTGCAGTCAGCATGGGTCACTTCCTACCTTGACACAGTGCAGTCTTGGTCATTTTGTATTTGTATTTAAGGTGTGAAATACACTAAAAGCCTACTATTATTGAATTCGTTGTAGTTGTTTTTCTGTTTTCTTTGTCTAACAGTTCTGGATGTCCTGAGAGCTGCTCTGTAGCCCAGCTTGTCCTTGAACTCACAGGGATCACTTGCCTCTGCTTCCACAGAGATGGGATCAAAGGTGTGCATCCCCACTGCCTAGCTGAATGATCAAATCTTAAATCTCAACATTCCTGAGACTCAGAACCACAGACGACAGAAGTGTCATGATGGAAGGACAGAGTTCATCTCAACTGTTATTCAAGAAATGGCTCTGTACCAAATATTCATTCTGAAAATTGGCGTGCAAAACCTAACAAAATTTCCTCAGAAGGGGTCTGTACACTGACTGCTGTAAAGGGAAGAAATATTTCAAAGTTTCCCATGCAGGTGTTTATGTTTCTCTTCATACTTAAGATCCAAAGAAAGAAGCTATGAAGTTTCTATTACATGAGTGACATTCTTGAGCAACAATGCAATGTGCTAATTCCACAAGAGGCAAATTTCTGCATGGTTGTAATTTCCACCGTCACGTCAGCTGTGGTTTTCATGGAGCTTATACCCTAAGGAAAGATTGCCGAGCATACTAAACCCTGTATCTTCCAACTGCGTTTCCTGAAACACAGAAAACCTCACAGTCGGAATGTCTTTTAAGATGTATGTTGACTATCGTCACTCACAAGTGAATTCTTCTATGTGCTTGAAGTCATCTTATTCATTCAGTTCTCCCGGATCCCTGGCCTGAGACAGATGAAAGCTGAGCTAATGGATGGCATTTCAATAGCCAACAGCAGATGTCAGGATTTATACATCCCCAGTTATAGGGTTTTCTCATCTGAGCTCTGGTCTTTATATCACCCTGGCTTTGACGGACGCAGTAGTCTGCTAATTTATAACCTTTCACCTACCAAATCTTTTCAGTTCCATACATAGTTTCCCAGGGTTTTGCTTGCCCTTGCCTGTAAGCTGTCTTTCAAACCAGAGCCATCCCTAGACAGCATCACACCCTCTGGCAGGCACCCAGTTTGTGGTCTTTAGCTTCAAGTCTTATTACCACCACTTATCGATGCTTGCCATCTATTACATCATGTGCTTAATGATTCGAGTCCTTTATCTGATTAAATTGCTCCTTGAGGTTTGTAATGTGTGCCAATTAAATATCACCTGCAAATTCAGAAAGTTGTTCCTGCGACAATCCGCTAAGGGATTTGCTTCTATCTCATTTATCCTTTCAGAGATCTTGCCTCATCCTTTGTGTTCATTAGCGTTAAAACCTTCTTATCAACAACAAATATTTAGGGAAATGTTTAGTCTTTTCCTTCCACACACAGGGTATGTGGTCTGCTATGATTATGTTTAAGCTCTATAGGTATCCAGGACAGATGTCAGACATTTAACATACAGATTGGCAAAATCCCTTACCACATATACTGTCTGAACTCCTTTCAGGTCTCCATTTAGTATACTCTGGGAAACTCAGTTAGCCCATTATTATCTGTTTAGCCTAAGTTAAAAACTAATCCCTCAACTGCTCATCTCCTGTGACCCGGCAAGTCTTCCAATAGAGGAATTGGGACACCAGCCCAACCTTTGATCTACAGTCTGTCCAGTTTATGGTATAAGAGGTGACACAGATTGTGGGAGTGGCCAACCAATGACTGGTCCAGCCTTAGACCCATGCCATAAGAGTGTGCCTACCCCTAACACTGCCTAGAACACCAGGACCTAGAGGCTGGATGGCCCAGAAATGTAGGGTAGACCCAGACACAATTAGAGGGGAAAATGTCAATGTAATGATGCTTAACAATATTCTGCTGTACTCATATATAGGTGCTTAGTTCAATACTTATCAAAGAGGCTTCATTCAGCAACTGAAAGAAATAGGTGGAGAGATGCACAGCTAAACATTAAGTGGAGCTTGGGGGTTACTATGGAAAAGATGGAGGAAGGACTGTAGAAGTCAGGGGGTTCAAGGACATCTCAAGTATTCCAATAGAACCCACAAGCCAAGGGTCGTAGGGGCCCACAGAAACTAAACAGACAACCAGGGAACCTGCACCAGACTGACATAGGCTCTTTGCGTATATGTGACAGTTGTATAGCTTGGTCTTCTTGTGGAACACCTAACAGTGGGAACAGAGCTGTCTGTGACTCCTTTACTGACTTTTGGGACCCTATTCCTCATACTTTTTCATCTTGCCCAGCCCTAAAGCAAGGCAAGGTACTTAGTCTTACTACAACTTGATATGCCATGCTTCGTCAATAGCAATAGGTGGTCTGCCCTTTCCTGAGAAGTAGATGTGGATAGAGAGGCAGAAGGGGGTGGGGGAGAGACAGAGGCTGGGAGGAAAGAAGGGAGAGTAAACTGTGAAAGAAAGAATGAATAAAAAAGAAAGAATTAGCATCTTAGTCACGGTTTGATTTAAGATATCTATGTGGAATTCTTCCCTTTAAAATATCTGGTCCTATTCCTTCTTCTAAAACATTTTGTTTGCAAATCTACATCACACTTCAGAAGGTCCATCAGCATCCATTGCTGGGCGGTCATGTGCAGGTGAGAAATGGGTACAGATTCTGTTTTGGTGACTAACAAAATATTGGGGACTAAAGATATTTTCAAGGATTCTGTGTGGTCTGGAAAAGACAAGGGAGAATGTAGAGATGTATGTGCTCACCTTCCACCCAGAAACCGCTGGCTTCCTTCCACATGCTAATTCTTCCTAAAACTCAGAAATTATGGGCATTCTGCCACCACCAACTGGACTTCCTCGGAAACTGTGATGAGAAGGAGGTTGTTTGTTGTGCCTCCCTGCAGATCAGCCTGGCTTTGAGGATTGTCAACCACATCTATGCCAAGAGCCATTAAAGCCCTCTCTTCCTGTGCAGATGCGGGGGAGAGGGACACATCGGCATGCTGTTGTTCTCTGAGCTATCCCTCACACACAAATTTCTTTTTTTTTTTCTACTCTTTATCTAACCCAGTAGCAGAAATAATTCCACTTTGCTCAGAGTGGAATAACTTGAAGGCTAGAATAATAACTCAGGGCATGATCTCCCTTTAACCCAACACTTCTGATTGTGTTTTCATAGGCTCCTTTTAGTCCTAGACATTATCTGTTTGTGTTCTAGATGTCCATCAACAACCCACTCCTAGACAGTCCCACTGGGGTGATCCTCAGGCACAAGGGAGTCACAGCGTCACAGTGTATACAGACAAAGATTGTCTCTTGCATGTGCTTTCCCAGCGTGTTACTATTTTGAGTCCTTGTTTGCTGTTATGCTGCCACTGGCACATTTCCTCTACTTGCAAGCATGCTTCATTCCTTTTATTTGAGTTTTCAAGTTCTAATAATTGTATCTTAGCATTCTAACCAATTTTCCCTAAATCAATCTTTCTGCTTAGTTGTTGCAGTCATTTTATTATAGATATCCCATTATTTCTCAATATGTTATTTTTTAAAGTCTTATCTTCATTCCAGTGCTATCCCAGGCCTATCTAAGCTATCTTTTAGAATTCTGAATTAGATCATACCTTTCTTATATGTAAAAGCTTTGTGTAACTTTTACTAGCCAAATAATAAAGTCTGAATTTTTGAGTATGACAAATCCATTTTATAGCTATCGTCGCTGTTGCCTTTTACACTCCTGATCATTTTGAAGACCTAGCACAAATATTCCTGTTCCTTGAAATCCCTTTCTCTTTCCAAGCAGGAGCTCCTCCCTGGTCTGCATGTTGCCATGGCACCCTATGCCTTTGTCACACTGTGTTTTTGTTGTTTATTAATACTTTTTCTTTCTTCGTGTAGTCTATGGAATACCTAAAATTAAGAATAGTATCTGACATTTACTTTTATGATGGCAATCACCATGCCCAGAATATAACATGCATTCAGAAATGTGTGCAAATGAATGGGTAAATATAGGGCACTCTGATGTACTTGGCATAGAAAGTAGACACAGTCTCAGCCTTCTGCCTTCCAGAAGAAAGACTATGGAAATAAGATCTCTATATCTATATCTAAATATATTTCTGCATATATGCACACACACATCTATATTTATATCTTGTAAACCATCATTTTCTTTCCTTTCTTAAAAGTCAAATGCTTGTACCCATCTTACATTTTATCATTCTTTATATAGATATCGTTCAGTTTCAGCTTGCCCAAACTGCTCTTAGTTTTCTTCCTAAATTATCAGCCCCAGCAACAGATTTTTGTCTTGTGGGCATACCTATTCCACATCTTTTAAAATGACCCTTTAACACTCTATAAATTCACACATACATATCTATATATATTTATAATTTTCATTATCATTTAATCTTATGCAAAAGCGTGTTTTGCTTTCATGTATGTTTGTTTATCATGTATATGCCTGATGCCTCATGAGGGAAGAGGAAAGTGTTAGACACTCCTCCACCCAGGACTGGAGTTACAGAGGGTAGAGACACTTTGTGTGTGTTCTGGAAATCAATCCATGTCCTCTGGAAGACCCACCTTTCCCGACCCCACATATATGTATTTACATTACTACATAAATCTTCTTCCTTCAATTTACTGGTGAGAAGGTTAAGTTAGCACTTGGATTCTGGAACCAGACTTTTTGGATTTAAAACACGGACTCCCAGTGTGGTTATGTGGCCACTTAAAGCTCTTTTATTTAGTTTTATTACCTGCAACATTGAGGTAGCAATTATCCCTTCAGTTGTGAGCACTAAGTATTAATAAATACAAAGTGCAAAGGATCATGTAGCAAGAGTCAGTTCTATGCACATGCTAGTAATTACCATGTAGTCACCACCAACTTGTAGTTTTGAATTTTGATGTGTGTTAATTGCCAGAACTGCCACATATATGACCTGAACTTGTCTTTAAGTCAAGTGATGTTTTATACAATGATACGTACAACAGAAAGTTAACTCTGACTAAAGGTGTAATATGAATCACAGCTTATCTTTTTAAAAGCATTAAGCAATCTGTTCCATCTGCCTGCTGCACTGTTGCATTATTAAATGTCCTACTCCATTGCAATACATTTCCTTTTGGGTATATCCTGTCCATCAGGGTTTTTTTCCCCCCTTGGAAAGTGAAAGTTTATTCTGTTAATTTTCTTCTGCTGTGGTCTTAGAATTTTATTGTGGATCTCACAGTTTCTTAGTACACCTGTAAAGCAGGGACACCGGCAGTTCTCCTAAACATTTTGCAGCCTATTGTTTATAACTTAATTAATATTATCACTTTAACTTTTAATTTACTGCTGGTTTCTTTGTATATGTGCAACTACTGATAGTTTCTTCATAATTTCAATAATTATCGTTGCACATAAAATGGGCAGAATTAACTTTTCTTCTTAACCATCCCCCCTTCTTCTAGTTGGGCAATAACACTCCCAACTAGAAGTGTTTTACACGGAGTCACTCAGCCCTCGCTACCTTCGTGGAGGATACTGGCATGTTGTGCTCTTTGATATTGGGAACACTGCCTCCACTTGGACACAATAGTTTATGGTCTGAGCCAGGGTGTACTTTGGCTGAGGTTCTAAATCAGAGTGATTGGCAAAAGAAAACCAGTGTTTATACTGGGATAGATGAGAGTCTGAAACCTAAGCCTGGAGCTGCTGAAAGTCACCTTGCTTCCAAGAAGGGAGAGACTGTCTGAGAACTGGGACTACACCAAGAACGCAGAGCTACAGGACAGAAAGCAACTCCAAGGCCTGATGAAATATGCCTGGATCTTGTCTCTGGCAGCTTAGCTTTGTGAGCCATTAAATTATCTTTTCACTTCAATTGGATTGTCATTTGCAACCAAAGACACCTAATTAATTTAACTTAGAAAATACAGAAAGGTTATATTTGAGATGAGAATGCCTTTTCAAGCAGTGGGAAGGAGCAAAGATGTGGAGGAAATTGGAGATAGAAGAGAAATGGGGCAAAGAAAGGCAAAGGGGCAATTTAACTTCCATCTATATGCTGATGAGCCTCAAATGTGTGTCCATTCCAGATCCCTTGTCTGAACTCCAGACTTGTATATCAAATAACTTATTTCACTTTCTGTTTGGATGGATCCAAGGAGGCCTATCCACAGCTCTAGAGTCAAATACTGGCTCAGACCCTAGACCTTCCTCTATTAGTTGTTTGACTTTGACCAAGCTTCTTAAAATCTCATTGCTTTGCCATTTTTATCCAGATCACAGAAAGTGTGGTTGTTTCAATTTTGTGGCATAATTTAAGAAGATTTCAATTTTGACAGTTACTTGGGTTCTATTACTCATCTCTAAAATGTTAGTTTTTACTCAATATTCAAAAATACTTTTCTTAGTATATGTTCTTCCCTATCTTAGTCAGAGATAACCCCCTCAAGTCAATTTCAGGCAGGTGGAGATTAGATTTAGATTTATTCCAGTAAATAGGCTCAGTGCATAAAGGTGTTTGCTACCAAGCTTGACAACCTGAGTTCAATCTCCGGGACCCATGCATAATAAGGAGTAAATTGAGTTCCAAAAGTTGTCCTTTGACCTTTTCATATGTGCCATTCTGTATCTCTCTGTCTCTCTGTCTCTCTCTCTCTGTCTCTCTCTCTCTCTCTCTCTCTCTCTCTCACACACACACACACACACACACACACACACACACACACACACACCAAGAAGGCAGAAATAGACTATTTGGGGAAAGAAAGAGAAGCAGTGAGATTAGGTATGCATATATGTACATATATATGTATGTATGTGTGTATGTGCATATATGTGTGTGTATGTATGCATGTATATAAATAAAGAAGTGATGAATGAGAAGAAGAAAAGTAATTGAATCTCTGTAGGTGCAACCTAAATAATGGCAGCTAGAGAAAAGTCAAGTGACTCCACAAAGATAAGGTAACAAAGGACGTCTTTTTCTACTGCTGTGGTTGGATAGATAAGATGAAAGGCACTCTCTTTGATCTTTCTTCTACCTCTCTATCTGACCTATTAGCAAAAACTGTCAGTCAAGTTGCAAAATTTATGTTGAATGTATTACAGTTTTAAGCACAGCACCTGGGGAAGGTTTCACCAATCTATCAGCATCAGCTAATGAGACCAGCTTTACTTTCCTTCCTTATAACATTCCTGGATTTGTTTTTCTGGTGATTGTGATTTAGAGAGGCTTTAAAGAGTCTCTGAAGCTAAAATTGGTAGTAAATTCATTACTGGTAACCATGGCTAGTATCTGTTTCAAAGCAAGGTTGTTTGGTTGCCAGTAGGGTATCAGAATAAATAAAAGGATTTTGAGGTGGAAGACTTAAAGAAAAGATTGATATTTTTCTGTTTATCTTAGTATTTTTAAGACATGATGAACTTTAATATCTGAACTCATCCCAGAAGAGTCTCCATTTAAGATTTGAAAAGTATGGAAAACAGCAGCTCTATCCTCAGTACCAATAACCTCCTAAGTCCCATGAAAACTAGTTTACTCTTTCACTATCCCCAGGATTATTTTATTTTATTTTATTTTATTTTATTTTATTTTATTTTATTTTATTTTGAGATAGAGTCTCACTGTGTAACTTCTTATGATCTAGAACTCACCATGTCGAACACGCTGGCCTTAAACTCACAGATATTCTTGCCTTTGCCTCCTGAGCTGTGGGATTAAAGGTCTATCCCACCTTGGCCTCCTACAGATGCGCACCTAACACCTGTTCCCATAACTGTCACACACTGCATGACTTATTTTTGTCAAGAAATTCAAAGCAGTGTGATCTTCTTCAACCCCTCAACTTCTTTCCTCAGATTTCAAAGACACAACTCATCATCAGGGTTTAGTATGAAAGCAACACTTTCCCTCACCAAAACCATTTCTCCAACTAACGTCTCATGACTCCAAGGCATTTACTATACAGTCACATCTTTTCTATGTTAAAATTTCTCTTTTTTCCCCTCTTGGCTTATAATATTCAATTCTCTCTATAAGAACAAACAAAATTTGCAAAATCTGTTACCCTTTCTTTATCTTTTTCTCTTTTTCCCACTACAGTTATATATGCATGCGTGCATATATGTGTGTGTCCTCTGAAGCATGTGTGTGTGTGTGTGTGTGTAAAAGTTCACTTCCTCACTTCCATGTTTTCCTACAAGCTTGTGCAGTCCGCCTCTCTTTCCATGCTACTTCTGTAAAGAGTAGAAGGGTACTGAAGGGTGATCAGCAGTTCCAAACGGGTACTGCAGCAGGTTAGGAAGACTGTTACATAACACAGTCATCAAAGATCCTCCTCAATTCACAAACCACTGGCAACTGAAATTCTAACAGAATGCTAACAACTAATGTGGCAAAGGATAAAGACTGATACAGAAGAGACGGGCAGATGAAGCAAAATGTACTTATAAACTCCCTTCAAATGAGTGCCTTATCCCAAGAACTACCTATATTAGAAAATTCTAAGAAAGTCAATAGATGCGACAGGTATACAGACAAAAGATAGAAAGAAGATTACAGTTGTAGTTTTCTGTTATAGGAGATACTAAATTTAAATTTTATTTTGCCATCCAGTTTTCTATTCACAATGTTCATTAAGTAACACTGGGTGAGTCTTTTGCATTAAATACAACAATCAAATATTTTCCATCTTGTTTTTTCATATGAAAACAGCTTTCGATGATTATAGCTGAAAGTTTGGGAATGAGATAAATGAATTCTTACCTTAAAAACAAGTTCTCCTACCAATCCATTCCACGTCCCATCTTCCTGTGGGCTTCCGTATTTGTGGTCGGGCGCAACATAAATTTCATAGTTAAAACCCAGGTAGTTAGATAGGGCATCCAAAACATCAATGGAGAAGCCCTGGTATTTCTTCGGTTTTCCCAAGACATTTTCAGAGACCATTACAAAAGGCTCCTCCTACATGGAAGAAAAATCTTCATGTCAATCAACATTGCTCCCTAAAAACAAGAGATCATTCTTTAAATAGTCCAGCTGACAAAGTCTAAACACAATTTCCTGCTTTGAAAAAATTAGCTTGGGAATAGGGTTTATACATTATTGATGCATTATGCTATTGAATTGTGTTTAATCACCCAGGTTCTTGTCACCGCTCATTTTATCATTGTCAAACTGGGAGGAATGCAGCTAAACTTTCCAATAGCATTATTTCCTTGAGGTATGGGTACTACTTAAGATGCATCAGCAATGTAATTGATTTTGAGAAGCTATGGTTTTCTGTCTCCATTGGACGTTTTGTCTACCTATGTAAAAATAGATAAAAATGCTAACACATGTGCAAATCTGAAAATAGTAAATCTTCAAAAGATATAGTTTAAGTAAAATTTAGAATATCACACATACTGGAAGTTATTTGGCAAGTAGTTTTATTACTTTGATATAAACATATTTCACTACAAAAACAGCTCTGGTACTATGACTACTATTTTTTTTTTTTAAAAAATCATCTTTTTGATGAACTTATTTATCAAATTTGACAAACTGGCTTCATATCCTGTATTTTCTTATCTTTTCACATGCTTTTTTTTTTAAAAAAAAAAAGTTACTGAATTTGGTGCAGTTCACTTGTAATCCCAAAATGACGCTGACTTAATCATCTTCCTGGTTCACCTCCAAAGTGTTGGGATTATAGGAATGAGCCACTACTCCCAGTCTTTGTGGTGATGGGGACTCAACCTAAGGCTTCAGGCCTGTTACACAAGTACCCTCTCTAATGTCTCAGTTTAATCCTGGTAAACCTAGCGTATAGGTTGCTTTTGCTTCAGAGCAGGTGTTAAGAGTGCATTTGTTTGAAAGCGTGCTGGCAGATGACAGAAAATTCAAATCCAAAATGGTTAATAATCTCAATGTATGGCTGTATGTTCTGAATGTGATAGTGAAGAAAGTAGAGACGGTACATGAACTTTATTGTAGCAGAATGGGAGTTTCTGAACAGGATTCTGATAGCATAGACACTACAACCAACAACTGACAAGTGGAAACACAATACTAAAAGGATTCTGTAGAACAAAGGACACCACCATATTAGTTGAAAGGCAGCCTAAGGATGGAAAAAAAATCTTTACAAGTTGTTTATCTGGAGGCTAATATAGAAAATATAGAACATATCAAAGGAGGAAGACAACTCAATGTTCAGACATGGCCTGTAACTAAGAAGAGAATTTGCAAGAAACTCAAATGCCTGAGGAAACATTTTAAAATATTGAACACAAACAAGTAACAACAGACTATTATGAGTGATGGAGAGAAAATGACAACATATTTCAGTTCTGGTAGGAGTGTAAACTGATGTAGTCACTATGGAAATCTGTATGGTATTCCTCAAAGAGTGAGAATAGCTGATATTCATCTGGAATCCTATCAGATAGCTTTTATAATGTTTAAAGGTATTGCTCTTCCTGCTAGGATACTACTAGGAAAGAAAAGTAATCATCAGTCTCATCCAGCCATGAACCCTTTGAGCTCCTACAAGGATCTGCCTGGCAAAATAGACCTCTATTGCCATAGTGTCATGAATGTTATAGGTGTTACCAACCTCTTTTCTTTTCTTTTTTTCTTTCTTTCTTTCTTTCTTTCTTTCTTTCTTTCTTTCTTTCTTTCTTTCTTTCTTCTCTCTTTCTTACAGTTAAAACATACTACATGAGATCAAATCCTTACCTGACACTGTCAAGAGAACAAGAACTTGTAACTAAGTAAGTCATGGGCCCTAGGGTAGAAACTACTACTATTATTCCACTAAACAGATATATCAATGAAAATATTCTGAATGACTTACTGTTGTACCTATAGATCACTACACTAGTTAGCCATCATCAGGGAAGCTTCTTCTTGCAGTAGATGGCAACTAGTAGGTGCACAACTGGCCAAGGAGTAGAGAATAAGAGACTTTACAGTGCCATAAATATTGTGCCTCTATTACATTCCTCCTCTCAAAGCTCATGAATCTTCATTGAAGGTGCTGGTCAGAAAGATAGTGAGAGCCATAAGTTGAATGAGTTCAAGAAAACACTGTTTTCTAGATATAACAGGGCAGATGCACACATGAACTAACAATGATTGTGGTAGCATATACAAGTCCTGAACAAGCTCAAGTTAGACAAGATCTGGAGAGGGAGGGGAGGTATGCAGGAAGTCCCATCCCTAGCTTAAAATACAGCCAGTGATATAGCCCCTGGTATAGCTATAGCTTTCACAATCTAGTGCAATCCCTATATTTAGGAGTAGTTGGCCAATATAAACTGCACTCAATGGGTTTTTATAAAATAGAAAAAGAGAACATGAAGTTGGATAGGTTGGAAAATGGGGAAGATCTAGGTAAAGATTAGAGTTGGATAAAATATCAAAATTTAAAATTACGGGATGTAAAATTTGTAAAAATAAAAAAGTGAGACATGTATTATACTTCATAACACAGTTTTCAATAATGTATTTTAAATATAAAATTAATAAATTGTAGACAATAATATTTCAGTACATGATTTTATGTGAAGTGCTAGCTATCCCATTTCAGCTTTGCTGACAGCTCTAAATCTGATAGTGAAGAAAGTAGAGACTGTACATGAACTTTATTGTAATAGAATGAAAGTTTCTGAAAAGGATTCTGATAGCGTAGACACTACAACCAACAACTGACAAATGGAAACACAATACTAAAAGGATTCTGTAGAACAAAGGACACCACCATATTAGTGGAAAGGCAGCCTAAGGATGGAAAAAAATCTTTACAAGTTGTTTATCTGGAGGCTAATATAGAAAATATAGAACATCTCCCAGTCTGTAGGTTGCCTTTTTGTCTTGGTGACAGTGTCCTTTGCTTTACAGAAGCTTCTCAGTTTTAGTAGGTCCCATTTATTCAATGTT
>NC_022029.1:22386036-22506353 GCF_000317375.1 Microtus ochrogaster
GGGAGGGGGAGAAGGGTGGGAGGAGGGGGGGAAGGGTGGTAGGAGGGGGAGGGAAATGGGAGGCTGGGAGGAGGTGGAAACTTGTGTTTTTTCCTTTTCTCAATAAAAAAAAAGAATTAAAAAAAAAGAAAATATAGAACATATCAAAAGAGGTAGGCAACTCAATGTTTCAGCATTCTACATTTCTATATAGTTTTGTTACTCCCCCCTTGTATTAAACATATATTCTGTTCTCACACAATATTATCTGAATACCATTTTCCCTCCCTGTACTCCTGTTAGTTTCTTGCAACCTCCTTTCCTATCTGGATCCACTCCCTTTCTGTTTCTCATTAGAAAAGAAAAGTCTTCTAAGAGATAACAACCAAATAGAACAAAATAAACTATAGTAAGATAAAACAAAAAACATCATATAATAGTTGGACCAGTAAATTTAAAAGAAAAGTAAACATCTTTAGCCATCAGAGAAATGCAAATCAAAACAACTCTGAGATTCCTTCTTACACCTGAAAAAATGGCCAAGATCAAAAACAATGGTGGCAGCTTATTCTGGAGAGGATGTGGAGTAAAGGGACCACTCCTGCATTGCTTGTGGAAGTGCAAACTTGTACAGCCACTTTGGCAATTTCTCAGAAAATTAGGAAACAATCTACCTCCAGACCCAGAAATGTCACTGTTGTGTATATACCTTAAAGAAACTCAATCATACCACAAGGACATGTGCTCAACTATGTTTATCTCAGCATTTATTGTAATAGCCAGAACCTGGAAGCAACCAAGATGCCCCTCAAGTGAAGAATGGATAAAGAAAATGTGATACATTTATACAATGGAGTACTATACAGGGGTAAAAAAAATAATGACATCTTGACATTTGCAGACAAATCAATGGACCTAGAAAAAAAACATATTGAGTGAGGTAACCTAGACCCAGAAAGACAAATATAATAGTTTTGCATGCATAAGAGGATTTTAGACATAAAACAAAGACCACCCCACAGGCCACAGTCCCAGAGGACTTAGACAACAAAGAGAATCCTAAGAGAGACATACATGAGTAAATATAGAAAGGTGAAAAAGACAAGGTCTCCTGAGTAAATTGGGAGCACGGGGGTCACGGGAGAGGGTAGAAGGGGGAAAGAGACTAAGGGAGAGGTGTGGGAAAAATGTATAGCTCAACAATAGCAATAAAAAATTTAAAGAGAGAAATAAAAGAGCCTCAAGAGAAGGCACAGGAATGAGAGACCCACTCGTTCACACATTCAGGGTTCCCATAAAAGCACTAACAAAAGGTTATATAGTATATATGCAAAGGAACATGATACAGACACATGTAGGCCCTCTGCTGCTTCAGACTCTGTGATTTCATATGAGGTTGTTTTAGAGCAGTGTTTTCAACCTTCTCAATGCTGTGGCTCTTTAGTAGAGTTTCTCATGCAGCGGTAATCCCCAACCATAAAATTATTTAGTTGCTATTTAATAACTAGAATTTGCTACTGTTATGAATTTTAATATAAATATCTGCTATACAGGATATCAGATATGTGGCTCTTCTCCAAGGGGTTGCAACCCACAGGCTGAGAGCAACTGTTTTTAGAAGTAATTGTTCTCCAGGTGTATTCACTACTTCTGTCTCCCCACTGTGTTAGCTTCTTCCTTCTGGTGGTTCACATATATGCCCTCTCTCTGTGTGTAAAATATCTGAATGGGGATCTCTGTATTTGCTCCTATATGCTATAGATATGTTTTAGAAGAAAGCTTCTCTGATGATGGCAGAATAAGTATAGTAGAATAGTATTAAGATTTACTTTATTGTTATTTTTTTTAAAGTAGTATTTGGTTTTTATCCTAGGACTCTGAGATATCTATGCTTGTCTTCACGGTCCCTCAATCAATGTCAGGTGTGTGTTCTATCTGATGGAGTGGGCTTTAAGTCAAATCACATTTTTGATCAGGTTATGCCCTCGAGGTTTTGCTACCATTGCCCTAGCATATTTTGCAGGCAGGACTGACTGTAGAGCAAAGGTTTTGTGATTGGGTTGGTGCTTCCTTTTCTCTTTGGTAGCCTTCAGAGTACTTTTCTGTGTCACAGACACTAGAATATGGAAGTTAAAGGCTGCTCTGTATAGGCAATAACTCAGTCTCTCTAAGTTCAATGATTTGTGTGTGTGTGTGTGTGTGTGTGTGTGTGTGTGTGTGTGTCTTTTGTCTCTAGCAATGGGGTATTGCTGAAATTTGTGGAGAGATACCTATTGTCCTGATAACAGTCTGGGTTGTTTGGGGATTTCCCAATATATTGGTTATTTTCTTACTACAATAAATTTCTTATTAATAGTGATTTTAATTTTACTCTTGAGGTAAATATCTATTCAAATAGATCTATTTCACAAGTGTGTTTTCAAAATCTGTTGCTAGTAGTGGCAACTAGAATTGATTAAAAGTCCTGAATAGAAATGGCTGTACTAAGGATCCTTTTAAGGAGAGTTGATGAATTATTGATGAACATGCCTTTTAGATTTTACACCCTAAATAAACCTTTATTACATCCTATCATTCCTTATCCAGATCAATGTTTTAAAAGCTTTATTCTTAAGCTCCATTATGGATTTGGATCACTATTCATAAATTCTAACTCAGGCCAGTTGCTTTCTGTAAGGACAAGGAGTCAATATAAAAGAGAGGTAAGTACACACAGTAAAATTAGATTGAAGCTCCAGGAACTATAATAAAGGAGGTATTTGTGCTCTGCTGTTGCAGTACATAGCTTGACTGAATCATTTTTACATATGCATCTATTTTTAATTATTCACTCATTGACACAACCCTTTAATATCCATTGATAAGCTAGTGCTTCAAATCTTGCACTTAATAGAGTAGGCTGATATACAATGCTGTGGAACTATATAGCCAGGAGAGGGATGAGTACTCATGCACTAAAGGTGCAAAGAATGCACAGCAGAACTGGCACAAAGAAAGCAAGAGAGAAGGTGGGAACTACTGAAAGAGAATAATTATGGTTTGTGGGTTAACAGTTTCTGTTTTCCAATAGATGAGAAAACAAAAATAAAGAGAATTAGCTCAAATCTACACATTGTTATATAACAAGAGACATCAAAACCTGCTTTGTTTTTTTAAAACTGTACACATTTATTTATTTTTCCTTTTTATTAGAATTTTATAATACAAACTTTTCTCATTTTGTATAGTTATCTCTGTTCCTACTGCCTCCCCTATTCCCACCCAAACCCTTCCCCCTCAACACTCCTCAGAAAAGGTAAGCCTTCCCATGGGGAGTCAGCAAAGTCTGGCACTTCATTTCAAGGCAAGAACAAGGCCCTCCCCCTATATCTAGGCTGAGCAAGGAATCATACCAAAGAGAATGGGCTCCATGATGCCAGTTCAAGCACTAGGGATAAATCCTGGTCCCACTGCTAGTGGCCCCACAGACTGTAACTAAAAAGCTAGTGAGGAACATGGCACTAGGGAATCCACAGAATGACTCCAGCTAAGACTTTAAGCAACAGTGTGGAAGACACACCTATACTGGCCTTCTCCTGTATCACATTGATGACTACCTTAATTGCCATTAGAGAAACTTCATTCAGCAACTGATGGAAGCAGATAGAGAGATCTATAGGAAAACACTGGGCCGAGATAGCAGAGACCAGTCCAAGAGAGGGAAGAGTGATGATGTGAGCTAAGGAGCCAAGACGATGATGGTAATATCCACAGAAACAGCTAACCTGAGCTAGTGGGAACTCACTGACTCTGGACTGACAGTAGGGGAACCTGCATAGGACCAAACTAGTCCCAGTGAATGTGGGGGACAGTTGTGAGGCTTCATTTTGTTTTTGTTTTTTTTTTTTTAAACTTTACCTGTGTGGATTTCATCTTTTGCAATGCTTTTTTTTTGCAAAACCCAAGATTATATACATATGTAAAATTTTAACACAATTTAAAATAGTTCCTCTAGATGCTCAAGTGGAGAAAAACAAGACAAATAAGTCAACAATAACCCAATCGAGATGATAGTTCCTTCAGAGAAAACATATCCTCACACTATTCTACTTATGAGTTCTAAATACAGTGTCTAAACAACCAGGCAACAAAACAAAACAATCACAAAACCTGAACCGTGAAGCAAAAAATACAATGCTTCAGAATGTAGACCCAGGAGGCCCTCTGAAGGACCTCTCAGGACAGTAGTTAGAATCCCTAAATGTGGATTATAAGGACAGTAGCATTGTATTTAAAAAAAAAAAGTAAGTGAAAAATATCTTAACTGGCAAAAGACTGAAATCTTTTTGTAGTGTTTCATAGTTTAGAATAGAACTGATCAGAAATTTGAGATTAGAAGAGATAATGACCAAATTAAGAACATGATAACTGATTTTGTTAAGACCTTAGAATCAGACAAGGAAAGAATTAATGAATTGAAAAGGCCAGAAGTAATAGAGCAAAAAAAGGAAAATCTCACAGTGAGAAAAGATAGAAGAGAGACAAAGAGAAAAATTCTGAGAACTTGAAATACCGTGAAGCAGGCGAAGACCCAGGGACTACCATTTACTCTCGCTGCCCATGTAACACAGTACAACTATTTTGGGAACCACTTTCCTGTAGCACGTAGAGAGTTGACATTCATACATAAGCCTCATAGCTGTGAGTAATGAGGCAACTGGTTACACTGAAGCCACAGTCCAGAAGTATAAAGTAATAAAAGCTTTTCCTCAGGTCATTTTCTTTATACCACTTACGACTCCAGCCCAGGGAATTGTACTACCCATGGTGAACAAACCCTCCCCCCCTCAATCAACCCAATGAAAGAAACTCCTACAGGCATGCCCAGAGGCCTGTCTACCTGGGGCTTCTACATCTCCTCTAGAGAGCATTTGAGGCTAAGCACAACCGTCCTATACCATTCAATTAACAAAAACAAGGAACACCTATGTGAAGAGGGCCCAGACAATGGAGCGTGCATAAGCCTTGCTACAGCTTCTTGCTACTCCGGTAGAAAGCTTCTGTAGAGGAATAGGATTGTGATCTGTTATTGTGACGGCATGATGTTGGATGATTTGGAGCAGGAACAGATTAAAGGTTCCTTTGCTGATGCCCAGATGACTGGAGTTTGTGGCCTGTTCCAATTTAACATGTATTCTCAAAGTCTAAGGATGAAGCTCTGAGTCTTTCTTCTACTATAGGAATGGAGGGGGAAGGAAGAAAACACAATTCCTGCTGCTAAAATTCATTTCCCTGTAATTAGTTCCAAAGAATTTTAATAGGACTTGAGTGCAAATCTTGTCTATAGAAAGTAACACAAATCGCAGAAACCAATAAGCTGACCGTGTGTGTGGCAGAGACTCTAAGCATAGGGTTCTGTGACTAAAATAACAACTTCCCCGGGATGTCAGCAGTCTATCCACCTGAGGGCATTAGACTCATGATCCGTGCACCTGCCTGTAGAAAAGGGGTTGGAGCGCTTGAGCATTTTTATATTATCCAAGATTTATTCACATCACTTGTAACATCATTTGATAATAACTTCATAATTCTGAATTTGTATTCAGTCACTTAAAAATCTCATGCTAATTGCTTCGCTGATTCTCAGCATTGCGTGTTCCTTGCAGATTTTGTAGTTAATTCTCATTTTAATTTTTTCTGGTGACAGAGGTTTGTTTTAAGTATGCTGTTTTTGATGAGTACAAAATGCAAGCCCTCGTGCCAAAGCTTTATCAAAGATTATTAGGAGCCTTCAGAATGTCAGGATGGCCCAAACCAGGAATGAGTCACTAGAAATACCTCGGAATTCTGCTCACACAGAACTTAAAGTCATTGTGGAGAGAATGAGACTATTTCTTAATGGCTTCTTCAAAAATGTTTTGCCATAAAACATGCTCTTGGCTGTAGCAAACAAGAGCTGTCTTTATGCATGGCGGGAGCTCACATTTCGCTTAGTGATGACACATTCTACTTTGATATATGCAGAATTAATGACCACCATTCCCCTTGGGAAAAAAATCTCATTATCTCTTATAGAGAATATATGAGTCTTTTGTAAGTTCAAAAAGGCAGAGATATGGAATTTGTTATTAAAGAGAGCAGGGGAAGAAATCAAGAATAAGCAAACACGTGTAAGTACAGCTGTAGAGGAAGGAGCCAAGCCAGGGTTGTGAAGGAGGGAACCCTGCGGCACAGGGAGGGGAAGAGCAGATGTAGAGAAAAGGGAAGGGAAGTTTTATCCACAGACATCAACAGAGGAGCAGCTGCTTCCCAACACAGCCCTCAACTTAGCTTTTTCTTCTACTTATATATGAAGTGTTTGTCTCCATGTATGTATGAGAACAACTTGAGTGTCTGTTGCCTGTGGAGTCCAAAGGACTATGTTGGACCCCTTGGTCTTGCAGTTATAAATGGCTGTGAGCTGCCATGGATGTGCTGGGAACCAAACCTAGGTCCTCTTCAAGATCAGTCAGTGCTCTTAACAACTGAGACAGTTTTCGAGTCCTGAGCTTAGTTTTTTTTAAATTAAGTCCTTGCATATATATGTATGTATCTATAAGTATATATGCATATGTATGTATATATATATGTAGTATACCAGACAATAACGTTCAATTATTAATAGCAAAATAAATTTAGAAAATATTTAATCTCATATATATATGGGATTAAATATTTAATTAATTATTTATAATTATTAATTATATATATAATTATATATAATTAATTAAATATATATCAGTTCTGATTACTATTTTGTGCTCAGTTATTCAAATGGGGAAAAACTTTAGGTTGGAGATGAAACTATCAGTGTGAAAATATATCTTTTTGAACATGAAATGCTTGATTTCAGATATTGCTTTCAAAAATAGCATAACCACATATTACATGGCCTTAGAATCTAAATGGAGAATTTGAAGAATTTATTTTGTGCATGGGAATATGAAATAAAAGACAATTC
The DNA here is from genome assembly GCF_000317375.1 of Microtus ochrogaster. Taxonomy (NCBI): domain Eukaryota; kingdom Metazoa; phylum Chordata; class Mammalia; order Rodentia; family Cricetidae; genus Microtus; species Microtus ochrogaster. The sequence continues at coordinate 22,392,995 of NC_022029.1, forward strand.
TATAACTGGGGATGGAAGTGTCCCTAGGCCCCAAGACAGTTAAAACAGTGGTCAACTCATTGCTGTTCCTCCTGGCTTCTAGAGCCTGCATTTACAATTATGTGGCAGGAGAGAAAAGGGTCTTGAGGCTCATCACATCCAAAAACAGCTTTCTGAATTAAGTGCTGCATAGTTGGTTCATCAGATCCAGACTTCTTTCTATTGCCAAGTTAACACTGAGTTTCTAAGTGCCTTTCCATGTGCAGAGGCAATGCTGAGAAGTTTATAAAGGCCAGCAGGGCATGTAGCTATGAAAGCTCTGTTATCTTAAGGAGAATGAGCAAGATCCCATTCTCAGAGCCAGCATCCTGCTTCTATCCAGAGAGATTTGCTGGACCCAAGGCCAGAAGCTGGAAGTTCATCTGTAAAGACTTTGATAACTGTGACTCCGAAATGACAATGATATTTACTAATTCTAGCTGATGATCCCATATTCTCACTATGATATTGTATTCTGCTTTGTTCTATAACACAGGACCAAGTGCCCTGGAGTGGCACCATCTTGAACCATTAATCAAGAAAACACCAATCTGATTGGGGCAATTCTTCAACTGAGGTACCCTTTTTTTCAGATAACTCCATCTTGTATCAAGTTGACAAGAGAGAAAAAGGCATGAAAAATAACAGCAACAAAACAATCAACACACATGGTAATAAGTGTTGAGATGGATAACTGGATAACCAGGGCAAGGTATATGTGAGTCTCTACAAACACAGAGATGAGTTCATATACTCTGGGTATGAGAGTCTATGATATGGCTAAGAGATAAGACATTGTGCTTGGAGCTAAAGGAAGAAAGCCATGTGTTTGTGTCAGGAAAAGCTTCAAAAGGCATTGAGGGCCATTGAGATTATTTAGTTGTTCCTTCAACAGAGATGGAAAGCCTTGGAAATACAAAGCAGATGGGCTCTGACTAAAGGAAGGGTATGTATGGTATTATATGTTTTGGCAACTAACTACACCTTGGGTGTTTATTACTCAGAATTGGCTAGGAGAAGCAAGAGAAGAATTTACTAGATCAATCATGACTTGTCAGTAAGTTGTAGGTGTTTTTCATGTTTGTTTGTTTGGTTTTAGAGGTGTAGCTACTGTAACTGGAAATGTTGAGTAGGGTTTTAAGTTTTTGAATAAAAGTTATCATCCTAGGCTTCTTGAGATAGACCACAGAGGTCTAGTGTTGTAAAGAGGGGTGGGCTTTTGAGAGTCTCCATCATTTTTTTGTACATCACTTTGTCCTTGGAATGTGTATCATGATAGTTCTATTACAGGAACTAAAGTTTTGAATCAATAGAGGAAAGTCCTCAAGATGAATGCTCAATATGGAATCAAAGACATTGCTTTGTTAAGACCCAGAGTACTGAATACAAAATTAAAACACATTCAGAGTTAGTAGCAGAAAAAAGAAAATGTGTACTTGTATAAAATCCTGACACAATTGCTACTTATAATTTAATAGAAAAATAATATGTATTATAAAACATAATAACCATTAAAGTCATCATACTATTTAGAGCTTAGATACGAAAATGACAAAGTTTAATAGCAATCATTGACAGTGGACTATTTACTTTTGTTCTCTTAAAACACCTTTGGGAAGTTTAAGCTAGAATAAGAAAAACAACTTCATTTATCATTTGTCAGATTGGCCACCATGAAAGGGAATGCTAATGTTTTTGAGCAGTGTGTGAGGTGGGTGTTTCTCAGACACCACTTAGGCAAATTCAATTCAAAACTTGTGTACTAGGTCATGTCAATAAAGTCTGCATGTGGCAGACTAATACAAGAGGATCACCAAGAGTTTGAGGCCAGCGTAATTACAGAATGATTATGCCACCCATCCCCCACAGCATAGACCCAAAATGTGAAGGTAAAGCTTTCACAATCAAATTCACAATCAAAAACCGAATGCCTCCAAATGTTCTTTAGTTTTGGCTACAATTCCATATTCCAGGGGGAAAAACCTAAATAAGCTTAAGAATATATCTGAAAGGGAACTTACTTTGAGTTCCATGGGGGAAAAATTAAAAATGGAAACATCCTACCTGTTCCACTAATTGGATTAGAAAGTTTAGAATCATCTATGAGACCTTATGGAAGTCTGCTGTGTGACTATTTCTCTAATCAGTGACTCCAAAGCCCTCACACAGTCATCTGTTCAGAGCTGGGCTGCACGTCATTTTTATTAGAGGTGAGAATCTCAGTTTAAAAATTGTTTGTATCTGTTTGTGTGATGAGACATTCAAAATATCATTGTAATAAAATTGCTTTCGTTTGCATCCCTATAGAGTTTGATGAATGAAAAATAAAAATGTCAAGTTGTAGTAGTTAGAAGTTAGCAGTTGAATATAGTCCTATGAGTAAGCTAATGGATATTTGCATTAGCTATAAAATTTATTCATTAAGCAGCTGAAAACTATTGCTCATATCTCTTAGGTGAAAATTCTCTCATTACATGATAAATTTAATGTGTATATTGCTAAATGGGAATAAAATACCCCAAGCTATTCAGATCATTACATATGCTTTAAAATGTAATAAGTAATAATATTATAAATACTAACATTAAAAAACAGCCTATAAGATGCAATTTGTATAAAATACTTTAAAATAATTTTGTATTTTGTATTTGTATAGTTCGATTAATTTTGGACTATAATTGCCTCAATTTTTATAGATACAGAATATTAGTTTAGCTAGTGACAGACATTTAAATACTTTGTGTGTGTTGTTCTCAAATGGCTACCTGTTCATAGATGAGAGTGGATGTGTATAGGGATATTTGTGCATATGAAGATCAGAGGTCCCCTTCAGATACTCTCCTTATGTGCTCGCCATTTTATTTCTTAAAACAGGATCTCCTACACTGACTCTCAGTTGAGCGCCAAAGACCCTCTATCTCAGTCACACCAGTACAGGGATTGTGAACATTTGATGCCATACTTGGCTTTTGGGCGATGATGGAGATTCAAACTCAGGTCCTCATGTTTGCAGGGTAGGAATTTTATCCAACAATCTTCCTGATTCAATCACCGTGAATCTTATTTCACCATCAACTAGAGGACTCTACAAACATCATGACCTCCAGGGAGATTGTATTTCACTATGCTAACATTTGTTTTCTACTTTATTTAAATTTTTGTTATTCAACATGAAATCAGTTTTTCACTAAAGGCTGTGAATAAAAGATTTGAAGCATGGAGAGGCCAAAATTAGAAAAGAATCGATAAACACGAAACCCCCTCAATGCTGAATATCACATCACTCTTATTACTCTGTTACCTTTTCAGTTTCAGAATGCTCTTGTGTTTTCTTGCTGCCATAACTGAGAGAGAGGTACGATTTGAAGAAGACTAGACAATGTGCTAGAATTAACAACACTAGGGAAGAAAACTTGAAATTTGAATCCATGTGTCTGATGCTAAAATCTGAATTCTTGCCCACCCATTTATTAAATTCATACAGCCTCTATCAACTCCGCCTGCTGCCTCTATACGAATACACATGCCTAGCAGACAGAAGAACTAGAAATGACATCAGTTTAGAGGGCAGGAACTTGAGGTAGTCTTTTAACAAATGGTAGAATTAGATTTCCTACTCTGTACTGTTTACACACTGAATTTAAAATACTACCACATTTCTACGTCTTTCAGATCACATTTCAAATTTAGTGAGTAGTCTGGGAATAATGGCTATTTTACTGTGAATTCATTTGAAATCTTGCCTGAACTTCCCTCATCCAACTAGAGCAGAGACTCTTGAAAATACAGATACTATGATTCCCTCCTCCAAGAGTCCTTCTGTTCCTGGACAGTGGCAGATACCTAACTACATCTGTTCCTCTCAGTTAGGATATACTGACAGTGATCAGTCTTTCCTTTGGAGTATTCCGAACATTTTCTGCTCACTGAAAGATTTCCGCTGGAATTATGGAGAAGCAATGCCTGTCCCTCCTGCTTATATTTGCAACCAGTTGACTTGCAGACCACTAAGCACTGGCCTAACTGCAGAGAGGGAATGTTTCTCTTGCTACAGTCCTTTTTTTTCTGAACAAAGATAACCTTTTTTTTTTCTAAAAAGGAGGTTGAGTGGGATGAAGTAAATGATAATTTTGCCAGTCCATTCTAGATACTTTGTAGAAGCTACTCTGACTATGGCAGCTGCTGCTCTGCCTGATCTAAAAAGGCTTTCAGGGAAAGGTGACAGGTTTTCTATTTCTGGTGAGTTGAATGCCTCTTACTTTTGATTCCATTATCAAGCACGGTGGGAAACTTAAAAGGGAAGCTGTCCTGCACAGAGGGCAGAGACAGTCGAATGGAAGCCAGATATTTAAAAGCCAGAAACAAATTTGTAGGGATTTCCAGAAAGAAAGGAAAAATGTGTAGACTCCTGAACTTGAAGCTACAATACTCTCTAAAATAAATAAATAAATATTACTAGAAATGTCATCAAAATCAATAATAAGCTACATCTAAAACAGTGTCTTTGGCAGTCTTAGAAGGAATTATGTGGAAATAGACTACAGTATTGAATTAATTATAGGAGTCGGATCTTAGAAACGTAGGAGAAAGTTCTTATAACTTACTGGACAATATAATGATTTATTGACTCCTGTCCCCATTTCTGTGGCTTATTTATTGAATGATCACCTGCAATGTCCACTCTCAAACCAGTCCTAATACTTACCCTGCCTCTTAGATTACTTATTAGATAAAACAAATGTCTTAAGGATGTTGACTTTTTTTCTTTTTGCTCCTGCATTTCTTAAAATACAATGTAAAAATGTCCCCAAATGAGGCAATACATATATTGAAAGACATCTTAATTCTTTGGACTAAGGACCAAGGACATTATTAAAATTATGAAGACTCAGTAAACAAAGGGGGGTATTTTTCAACCTCCCATTTTTTGATAGATGATAATTTTTCCATTCTCCTTAACTTTAAATAAGTCAAAGTCTTTCCTTTCAAATGCTTGTTGGTTGCTTCTTTCTCTACTTTCATCATTGGACTTTTCATATTCCACACTTCATTTCCTCAAGTGCTTTATTGACTATGATCTTGGAGATTGTATTTGACTCCATACAACATTATAGTTAGTATTTTTAATTGAATTCCAGTGTGTGTGGCTCAATTTAAGAATCAATGGGAAAAAAAATTATTCTGAACGTCTCATCGTGCCTTTTCAGAATGCATGCCTCAAGCAATGTTTAAAAAAGAGAAAGTAAAGTAAACCTCTAAACATATAAAAGGAAGGAGGAGAAAAAGTCTAGAAACTGCAAAGTCAGGGCCGGAGAGACAAATCAGGGGGATAGAGTCCTTGCTGCTCCTGTAGAGGACTGGGGTTTGGTTCTCAGCACCCACACAGCAGATTACAACCATCTCTAACTCCAGTCTCAGGAAACCTCACACTTTTCTTATCTCCATATTCAAGCAGTCAGAGAAACACATGTGCACGTTAATATAATGGAAGAAACTATAAGTTTGTGCTCTATAGTCATCATCTAGACCTCCCAGAATTTCTTGGTGAAGGATCTGAAACATACAGAAAACACAAGATTAATTCAAACATCATGGACTCTCAGTTATTAAGTTAATGATTACCCAAAAGTTTATGTGGAGATATTGCAGGCACAAGGTAAATCACTAACTTGCTAGGTTTCAAATGATAATTAGAAGGCCTAGTGGAGACTGTTCTGCAAAAAACTACATTTGCTTTCTTTCATTGATCAAATTTTCATTTCCAAGATTTCTAGGCAAGAAGGTGATTCGTCTGCCTTCCATCTCTCCAGCTGGAGCTGAATATTAATAGCAGACACATGGGGCAACAGTTCCCAGATTGTTGCATTTGGGACACATCTGTGTTCATTTTCCACCACCCTAGAGGACCATTTAGTATAATGGGAAGTGATTTGATAAATATTTCACTACTTGCTGAAATATGAAAATATAGAATTAAACAAAATCTAAGGGGTAACTTTCTCTTTGGGAAAGATGTTTTGTCAACTTGACACAAACAGAAGTCATTTTTGAAGAAAAAAATCGTAATTGAGAAGATGCTCCACCAGATTGGGCTTAAGGCAAGGTTTGGTACATTTTATTGATTGATGAATGATATGATGTGGCCATGCATTATGTCAAAAATATCTGTTATATTTTAAGTGACTGAACCTTTTTCTGGACCTCGCAGTCAGAGATGATAATACATCTTAAAGTCACTTAAGACTATAGACAGCTATCTTACTGGGTACTATGCCTGTTTAACCTGCCTTTAAGAGAACATTGCAACACCCAAGCTTACTTGCCTTAGATTTCCCATGTAATCAACGTTTACCATCCAAAGTAATGTGTAGCTATAATCATAAATTATGTACTCTTCTGTGCCCTCAACTCAGATTAATGCATGTATGTTTTCATGTGTGTTATGATAATCATTTGCTGGAGAGAAAAAACAGCTAAAATTATCCTTGTTTAAAAAAATCCATCCTAAATGCTGAAATCAGAATTCAGACATTGTTTGATAGTGCTTGTTTGTTTGTTCATCTGGTCTAAACCTAATCCATTGTGAAAGCTTTGCTATTTCTGTACAGTATCCTTTATTCCTTCTCCACTTATGTTTCTTTTGTTCAATAAAAAAGGGAAACGTTGTTAGGAGCAGAAACATTCAGAGAATCAGACAGAGACACACAGGGGCAGATTCAGAAATATTCATTAGGCAGGCACAGAGGCAGATTCATACAACAAGTAAACAAGGGAAAATGATGTAGAGAATTCAAATTTGCTCTCACTCTCAGTTAAATGACTATAAGGGAAATACTTTGATCTTTTTTCTTAATGCATTATTGGTGACTCTGAGTTCATTATTAATGAGTCCAAACTGACAACAATGTAGAATGTCCCAGCTCACTGTGTGTGGTGCCACACCTGGGATGGTAATTTGGGTGCTATAAGAAAGCAGAATAAGCAAGCCAGGAGCAGCAGGCCAGTAAGCAACAGTCCTCTATGATGTAAGTTTCAGTTTCTACCTTCAAGTCCTGCCTTGAGTTCCTGCCTTGACTTCTCCAGATGATGAACTGCAAGTTATAGGTAAATGAATCCTTTCCTCCTCAAGTTGCTTGGTCAGAGTTTTATCATAGCAGTAGAAATACTAAGTAAGACAGATGTGTTCTAAGACTGTGGCCTCCAGAGAAGGATAAAATCACACAAGTATTGTTTCTAATTGAAACAGGAAATCAAGTTATTACATTCATCATCATTTTGATGTTGATTTTCCTTTACACATTAGAGATTTTTGTATGTAAATACACTGTTTCCAAGTTTCTAAAGTTTTCAAGTCAAAGACCTGGCAAACTGAGCTTGTGTAACAACACTCCATTGATGAGCTGTATAATCCTGCATATGGAGAATTGAGATTACCTTCGGCTACCCGTGCCCCTTTAAAATAGACATTTACTTTTAACCCTATTATCTGGCCTAATATTCTGATGGCCATTTGATGTGGGATTACCCTCTGTATGCTGTGAATATGCTATACTACCATTTATTAATAAAGAAGCTACTTTGGACCTAGGGCAGGGCAGAACAAAGCCAGGTGTGAAATCCAAACCCAGATATAGAGGGAAAGTAGGCAGAGTCAAGAAGATGCCATGTAGCTGCCAGAGGAGACAAACAGGTAAACCACAAGCTTTATGGTAAGATACAAAATAATAGGAATAGATTAATTTAAGATGTAAGAGTTAGTTAATAAGAAGCCTGAGCTAATAGGCCAAGCTGTGTTTTGATTAATATAGTTTCTGTCTGATTATTTCAAATCTGGCAGAGTGTACTGGATGGTTACAGGACCATCAGTCTCTGCCAAACATGCTGCATAATATTTTGAAATCTGCAGAAAAGCTTTCTTCATTCTTTGTGTCCAGTTGTAGAGAACAAACATCATTATGTCCACTGAGTGCATTGATCTGGGACTCTGTAAGTTCAAATTTCTTCCACTTTGAAAAATATTTTCTTTCATCCTATTAGACAGGTCTGTGTAACCCTTGCTGACATGAGGACATGCATAGACTAGGCTAGGGTCCAACTCACAGAGATCAGCCTGCTTCTGCCTCCCTGAGTACTGGGATCTCAGTGTGCACTACCATGCCTGGTATTTCTTTCACTTTGGAGCAAGTCTATCAGTTAAGGTCATTTGTGCTTTTGCTCCAAAACCACAACAATTTGACTCCTCATGAGCTAATTCTGGTTTCTGTTAAAGCAGAACTGTCACTTTACACTGATGTATAAAGGACAACCTTCTATGAATTTGTAAAAGGTGCTCTTCACTGCCTATATTTATTAGCCCTAAAAACAATCACCACATGCTTTGAGGGCTCAGAAGTAGCAGGCAGGCTTTTATGAGTTCCTTATGAAAAAGCAGGATACTGTAAGAAGCCAGGGCAATGTTTGAGGCCTTGAAATGCTACAGAACATTCTACTTGATGGGGTATACATTTGCACGCCTATTTTCTATGAATCACTGCAGAACTCAAAAAGTAAGTACATACTTTTACAGAGCCTTTCAAATGTTTTGACATTAAGATCTCATTCTCCCACATGTATGTAACCTGTCTCCGAAGTTTGCACATCTGCGGAGAGACTTCTGAGAGCTAGTCTGTTCCTTCTCATTCTTCCAGAATAATTCTCTCCAGAAATAGACGGCCCAGTACTCAGGTGAGATTCAAGTGAACATCTATGCAAAAGTAGTTTCTTATGTAGTGTTGGAGCTCAAGAAATAGCACCCCACAATGTAGACCTCTGGTGTACCTAGTGCGTTGAACTGAGGAGGCTGATTATAAAAAGGCTCAGTAGTGAGGTGTTTTCTGAGCACATGCATCAAGTTTTATCCCCATCACTGCAAACCAAAGGAAAATGAATGAATGAATGAATGAATGAATGAATGAATGAAACTCCCCTGTGTTCCTTTCTCTTCAATGCTAAGGAAAGAGTTATCCCTGAAGTTCCTATTAAAACAATGAAACAAATAGACTGCAATCAACATAGATCCTCTTTCCAGTATCTCATCGACCAAAGAAGATGAATTCATAGCCATTATGGGAACAGAAACAAGTCACGCACCCAGAGAGACTGTCACAGCCCACAACCACTGCTGAGTGTGCTCTATAGGAGACTTCATCCACACACCACGATAGGATGAGCATCCATCTTCCTCTTCCTTCCCAGAACCTGTCACCACCTCCCTCCAGGATCCTCAGTTCTCATTTTCTTCAGCAGCTCAAATTTTATTTAAATTGTAACCATCTGGCTCTTACTTACATTTCATGTTTCACTTTGTGTGACCCCCAAGTGTATGCCATTAATAAGTTTGCATGCGTTTCTCATTAATCTATTTATTACAGTTTATTTCAATGGTGCAAATAGCAAGTATTCAAAAAGTAAAAGAAAAACCTAACTCTCTTCTTAGCTAATGTTTACTTTTTTTTTCTGGAAAAATATCTCTGAACTGCCACCCTCCTTACCATCATTATATGTGGAATCTGTTTAGACTTCCATCTCTAGTCCATTGTGGAAACTGCCAGCAGTTGAAAGCTGGGAAAATTACTGGGTCTTTTAACTGCCTCGGTGTCTTAAGAATCAGTCTATTACAGATTGTTGAGTACATGAACAGTTTTGGGTTTTTGTGAGGTTTTTTTTTTTTTTGCACTGTATATATAGCTTTCAAGCTGTTTCCTGGCAACTTTCACCTACTGTTGATACTCCGTGGATGGCAAAGAACTAGACGCAGGGGCTCAGTGTTTATTTGTAACTCCCATGTAACTTGACCAAGTTTTTTAATAGTTGTAGAACTCATCTATATTGACAAAATGAAAATAAAATATTTAAAAAGTCATGAAGGTTACAGTAAGAATAAGATACTCAAGTGCCAAAAACTAGAGTGATCAGTTAGTTAGCTGGAGAAGCTATCTCAACTCTAACAGCTACTAACCCAGGATAGAGTCCTTTGTAATTCTGCAAAGCAACACAACGGCCCCCCTGGTTCTCTTGTTTGTACCAACATACTTATTAGAGGGATTTTGTGATGAGCTGTTTTATGTTTTGGCTGCGCTGGCACTACTGAATTACTGAATGACAACTCAGCTTAAAAGTCACCTAAATTGTTCAATTTCCTTTCAGACACAATGGCACATCACATTTTCCAAGGCAAAATATAATAAAATCCAAATGACTTTGCCTAGACTATCACAGAAAACACACCAACTGTTTTTACATCTTTGAATTTGCAAATAACTCTGTCATTCTCTAAACGTCCTGAGACTAGTTGTAAGTCTGTGTTTCAGAGGTAAATTATATGTTTCCAATACAGTCTCTCCTTGTTTTTTCTAAGAAACCTGGTTTCACTGATCATACAGGGTCATGTTTATTGACTTCATGTGCAACAGCAATACTAACGTATCTGCATGACAGCTACCATCTTAAGAGGTGATGTGAATTAATGTGAATCAGAATAGGAAATTGCCACAGCATTGTTACCTATCAGTTCCCATGATTGTATTCAGTCAGTACTGATGCAAACCCCTATTCTGGTGTTGATATGAATTGTATCATCTGCATAGTCCATTTTTCCTCAAGTGCCTGTTTATGACAATCACATTTTCTCATTTTTGTCTCTCACATATTATGGGAACAATCAGTAGTAGAGACAAAACAAAACCCACAAGCATTATAGAGTCATGACTACTGATTACACTGCTTCAGCAGTAAGGATACTTGGTTGTCCTGAATTCCAGGTTAGATTCAAGTTGTAACAATGATGTCCTCAATTTGTTGGTAAATATCACGTTTATTATGCAATTCTGCCTTCATTTTCACGAATAAATTTTCTATTGAGTCATCTCTGTTGAAGCACTGTAAAGAGAACATCTCATACACAGGGGCTAAAATTTCCTTCTTTTCCATTTCACATTCTTCAGATGATATATTGGTGTCTTAGCTGGGGTTGGTATTGTATTGAAGAGACATCATAACCATGGAAACTCTTATAGGAGGTTTTTTGTTAGTGATGGCTTACTGTTCAGAGGTTTACTCCTTTATCATTATTGAAGGAAGCATGGCAGCATGCAGGCAGATGTGGTGCTGGAGGGATAGCTTCAAGTTCTACATCTGGGTTGGTAGGAGTAGGAAGAAACAGACACTGAGACTGGCTTGAGCATCTGAAAACCCTGATGCCCATTCCAAGTGACATTCTTCCTCCAACAAGGCTACACACCTCCTAATTGTGCCACTCCCTAAGAGCCTATAGAAGCCATTTTCCATTTATTTGTTTGTTCTGTTATTATTTTACATTCCAGCTACAGTTGCTCCTCCTCCTGTCTTCTCAGGCCCTCATCATCACTACCCCCACTCTGTTCCAAGATGTGAATCCACTCCTCATTCATTTCTGTTCATAAAAAGGCATGTCTTCCATGGATGTCAACACAATATAGTAATCAAGTTACACTAAGCATCTCCCCATGTATTAAGACTGGACAAAGAGACCCAGTAGGAGGAGTATAATCCCCCAAATCAGTAAAATAGTCAGAGACAGCTCCTATTCCCACTGTTAGGAGAACCAAAAGAGTACCAAGCTTCACAAGTCTGACATATATTCAGAGTTCCTAGGTCAGTTCCATATACCTTCCCTGCTTGTCAGTTCAGTCTCTGTGAGCTCCTATAACCCAGGTTAGTTAATTATGTGACTTTTTTGTGATTTCCTTGACTCCTCTGGCTCCTACAATATATTCTCCTTCTCTTTTGCAGGAATCTAAGAGTTCCAAGTAATACTTGGCTGAGGGTCTGCATCCATTTCTCTCAGTTCCCCAATGAAGCCTCTCTGATTACAACTAGGCTAGGCAACAATCCCAGCATATCCCATAGGCTGGACAGACTGAAGGGCAAAGGTTATTGTGGCTGAGTTGGTTTCCCATTTCCTGCACTTGCCTTGTCTTGTCTTGTCTTGTCTTGTCTTGTCTTGTCTTGTCACAGGAGATGGCCAGTTCATGCTATATTGCTAGGAGTCTTAGCTGGGATTATCCTTGCATAGTTTTAGGAGATTCCTTTGCTCCAGGCTTTTATCTGACCCCAAAATGACCCCTTTTCCAATAGTTTCTTTTAGTACATTTCTCCTTTGCCACCCTAACTTGATCACTGATGTTCCTATTCCAATACACCCACAACCCACTCAATGAAATTTCTTCTATTTTCTCTTCCCAGGGAGATCCAGGTGGTATCCACTATGGGAGATATATATCTATATCTATATTTATATCTATATCTATGTATATATTCTTTGGATAGTATTTTAATATTTATAGGAGTTCATTACTTCAGTAAGGTAGCAATAATATTTGCATTTTACAGACAAAAAAAGTAAGCACAGAGTGTGGGGGCTGGGGATATGACTCAGTCAGTGGAGTGCTTGCCTAGAATGCAAGAAGATCTGTGTTTGATTCCTTGTAACTCATAAAACTGGGCGTAGTGATACATCCTATAATCTTAATATTTGGGAAATAGAAGCAGAAGTTCAAAGTTACTCTTGGTTCAGGGCCAGCTTTTCATAAGACCTAATCTCCAAAAATAACATAGCAGGCAGGGTGGTGGTGGCATACACCTATTACCACAACACTCAGAAGGCAGAGGCAGGCAGAACTCTGTGAGTTTGAGGCCAGCATGATCTACAACGCAAGTTCCAGAACAGCCAGGTTGTGGCACAGAGAAACTCTGCCTCGAAAAACTAGAAAAATAAAATAAAGTAGCATAAAATCAATCAGGACTTAATCTGAATTCACAGTTAAAACCCAAGGATTAAAAGATAGACTGTGTGGTAATAGAGTCTCTACCCCATGTTTCTCTTTGAAAGAACTTTTATGCAGATGTAAGTCCGGTGCCATGTAGTTTACCATCCAATGAAAAGTCAAATGACACTAGTAATTTGATGCCATTATCTTCCCAACAGTTCTAGAACACTGTTAACCTCCAAAAGAAATCTGAAGTTGTCCTATCCCAAGTCCCTGTCTCCCTTAGCAATGGGCATATCTCTCAGATGCTTTCTGTCCCTGTAGCTTGGTTTAGTCTGTTCATTTTGTGTAAATGGAATAGTACATAGTCCAAGTAATCTATAGAGGCCGGCTTCTTTCACTTAACATATGCTCAAGGCTATTTTGTGTTATAAGTATGAAATTTAATTGTATTGCTAAGTAAAATGTTACTTTTGGATAGCACACATTCCATCGGTCTATCAGTTCACAGACATTTGAAATGTTACTGTTCGAGGCTCGTATAAGTAACACTAACATGAGGACATGTATTCAAGGTTACTTAAAAAAAATTTATTTTAATTTTCCTTAAGACAATGTCTACAGTAGAATTGTTGACTTATATGGCACCTACATGTTTAGTCCTTGAGAAACTGCCTGATAGTTTCTCAAGGGGTTGTGTCATTTCACAATCTCATAGTTTTATTTGAGGACTCCAAATTCTCTAAATTCTTGTCAATACTGCTTGTTCTCCCTTCTGGTGGGTAATGGTACCATAAGTTTTATATTAGTCAGGGTTCTCTAAAGAAACAGAACTGATACGTGGATTCATTAGTGTGTTTTACAGGCTGTGATTCAGGTGGTCCAACAATAACTGCCTCCAGACAGAAAGACCAAGAGTGCAGTAGCTGTTCAGTGTATGAAACTGAATCTCTCAACAGTCCCAATCTGGTGCTGGAGTCCTGGAGAATTCCTGAGGAGTTTCTCATTTTTAATCTACATTGGAATTCTGAAGAAGTAGGTTCTAATAACTCAGAAACAGAATAAATGAACTTGTCTGCAAGACAGTGAAGGCACGCAGGCAAAAAGCAAAAACTTCCCTCCTCCATGTAGCCCAGATTTAGGATGAGTCTTCCTATCTCACATGAGCCAATTGAAAATCCCTCACAGGCATGTCCAGCTACTAGGGGTTTAGTGGATTCTAGATGCAGTCCATTTAATAAGCAAGATTAGCCGCCAGACTGGTTTGAAGAAAAGGTCTTGTGATCCTGGTTTGTAGTTTCATGCTATCAAGTATGTTGACTATATTTTCAGATGTTTATAGGCTATGTATCTTGTGAGAACTAGTTTCTTTGATTACATCTAAGTGGTTTCTTTCTCATTGTTGAGGTTAATTTGCCCTTAACTTATATTAAATACAAACTCCTCACCAGTCTAATAGATTAGAAACTATTTTCAGAGATGTAATGGTGCTGCTAGACTTGATAGCTTTGCTGTTTTTCTTTTTCTGCTCTGTTTGGGTCAGCTCTGCTTACTTAATCAGCGAGCTGCTTCTGAGACCTGTTGAGCAATCCCAGTAGAAATACGGAATTCCTTCAAGAATTACCATTTGGGAAAAAAATTATTTTTAATTATATGTACTTGTGTGTCTGGGTGTAAACATGTACACCTGAGTATAGGTGTCCACGGCATTTGAACAGGGTGTTGGATTCACTGGAGCTGAAATTACCTATGGTTGCAAGCTGCCAGACATGGTGTGGGAAGCAGAGCTTGGGTCCTCTGTAAGTACAGCTTGTGCTCTTAACCTCTGAGTTATATATAGCCACCAGCATTATCTTTTTTTTCAGGATTATACATTTAGTTGTATTATCAGACTATATATTTTCATTATATGATTCTGCTTATCATTGACTATGATTTATTATGATTGGCAAACCACAGTTTGTCATCTGCTGAAAATTTCCCCAGCCAGAATTCTCATTCTTGCCTTCAGCCTGAACCACACTTTTTCTACAGGAGTTGTAGAGCTTGACACCGACACCCACCAGTCTCTTCCTCTGCAGGCAGTTCAAAGACAGCACTTTGTCAAACTGATATCAGCACTACCCCAAACTCATAATTCCACGTCTAGCTTCAAGAGTCTGTGAAGTTGAGAGCAGGAAAGTTTAACTCTGCAGTATTGAAAGTGCTGAATCTTCAACAACACAAACTCACCCTGCGACTGCTATGAAGCTGAGGTGCAGTGATATCCAGGGAAATTGCTGGTGGTATATTGTTAAGGATTATCTGAGCAGGCTTTATGCAGAGTTAAGCTGGTAAAATTGATTGTAAACTATCATATTACATAGAAAAGAAAATATGACCAAAAGAGGCAGACAAGAGCCTCTAAGAGTAACATCTAATCAAAAAAAGGATATCTAATTTGATGTCATTTTTAACCTCTCATGAAAGGTGGATTTGCTGTCTCATACACAAATGATTCCTGCTATTCTGAATCACAATTTTCTTTTGTTTTGTTTCATTTTTTAACCTTAATAATATTAGTTGTTTGGATGTACAATGAAAATGTTAAATCATTTTCTACTTTCATTCATGTTATAAGATTTAATAGTCCTAATGCGATACCATCAGACTGTGTAATTTATTGAAGGTCTGGGACGGTCATATTTCTTGGTGCCTTTGAGGGTAAGGGGTGGCTTCTTCTATCAAGGAAGCATCACCTTCAGGTGCAGGAGGGCTAGTTGGTGGTGGGGCTCCTTCGTACATTTCTAAATTGATGTGGCAGGGACTCATGCCTATTCTCCTTACACTTTTCCTTCAGCCTTAAAGACCTCTACCGACTCCTGTAAAAGCTCATTTGGTGACCATGGCTTATCACACTGTCATGGACTCTAATATGCCCTATTATCTTTCTTCCGTAAATTTCTATACCCAAGTTCCATGGAGGTAAAACACTTTAAGTTAGAAATTCTCCATGGGATTGGAGAGATGGTTCAGCATTTAGGAGTACTAGTTACTCTTTTGGGGTCCTGAGTTCAATTCCCAACACTCAATTGACAGTTCACAACTGTCTGTAACTCCAGTTCTAGAGGATCCAACACTCTCACACAGACATACATGCAGGCAAAACACCAATGCACATAAAATAAAAATAAATAAATCTTTTAATAAAATAAAAGAAATACTTGACATACTTTTTTCAGCAATCACCTTTGTAGTCAGCTTTTTTTCCCTCTCACAGACAGAAAATTGATATTCAGATTAGATTCTTGGCTGTTGTAAATTATTAACTGATATACATGAAGGACTAAAAATTGTCTTCACACTGTCCTGTATCTATACAAATTGTAAATTTGGTTCGTATTTGCCAATCATAATGCCTTTAAATAAAAATAAATACAAAGTAATTCCCAATCTGTATTTATTACAGGCAAGTTACATTTATGATTTTCAGAAGAGGCATATTCCAAAAGGAGAGAATCAAGCCCTTTTGTCTCGTTAGAACGAACTGCTGTTCCCCAGAGAATCTCAAATCTACACAACTGTTCTGTCCTTTTCTTTTCTCTGTCTTTTATACTGATTTTCAAAAACTCATATTTTCACAAAGTATGATAAAATACTACATAGAACAGAAAAATATCACCAAAAGAGGCAGACAAGAGCTACCTCCAAGAGTAAAAACTAATTGAAAAAAAAAATATCTAATTTGAGATAATTTTTAACCTTTCATGAAAGGTGGACTTACTAACTCATACAAAATGATTGCTGCTATGTTGAATTATGGTTTTGTTTTGCTTTTTTAACCTTGAAAATATTAATTATTTGGATTTACAATGAAAATACTAAATCATTTTCTCATTTTGCCCATGATATAAGATTTAATAGTCCTAAATTTTCTGGAAATAGAGAGTCTTATGTTCTTTATATGCATTGCTGAAAGTAAATCTTGAGTTGTAGATCAAATTATAAATCTTGTAAGACAACAGTTGGTCAGAAAAGGAGATTTTGCATGACTATAGCATTACTTATTTCAAATTTAAATTCAGCTTTTATTTCTGTATAGACCACTTACAGTATGAAGTAGCAGCAAAAATAATTGTATGTTTGGGGGTCACTACTACTGAAAACCAGGTGCTCCACATGGCTGCTTTCAGCTCCTCAGCGCCAGCAATCATGTCATCACCAGCCACCAAATGAGACACATGGACCCTTTAAAAAGTCCCTGCTAAAGTCCCTACTATCACAGCCTGTTAGCTCACTTTTTCTGTCCTCTGTTGCTGCCCCTCCCACTTCGAGTAAATCTCTTGTGTGAAATCTGTTGCATGGTATAATTTGTCAGCATTTCTTGACCTCGATGGATCCATCAAGTTATACTTCCCCAAAAACCATAACAACCACAACATGAGGAACTGTATGTTAGGAGGGTTGAAGATCACAGAGCTAGAAGATGCTTCCTGTATGTAGTTGTGCAGTGATGAAGGAAGTTTCCTGTAGGCATGTATGTTGTGTTTTTCCCCAGCACCTGGAAGACTGTTTGTTGTAGGAATTTCTCACAGTAACTTCATTAGAGATGCTATGAAGCTTTTTTTAGGCCTAAGCAATCCATGTAAATAATAATTACTAACAAATGCGCACCACATAAATTATGATTTTGCTTCTTGAACCTTTTGTACTTCTTTATATATGACCACTCAGGCATTTCCATTATAGTTTCTAAGTTTTAGGATTGTATTTAGGACACAATGAAGTTTCAAACAGTGTAAATTATCAGTTTTAAAAAAATCAAATGGCATTGATTTTTAGCTCTATTAATATACTTTCCTCTTAAAAGAGAGAGAAAATCATCTTCACCATTGTTTTGCACTAACACAAAGCTCTTGGTATACTTGGTAAGAAGCAAATGCTAAAGTGCAAGAAACAGAAAAGGGATTATCAGGGATCTACCTGGCTGTCATGCTTTCATTTCCTCTATTTCAAGAAATATATCTGTGGTTTTGTTTATAGTGGAAAACAAAGTCATCTACATATGAAGTCATCCTGAAAATGTCCTCGTGTGTCAATCCAGTAACGCATGCCCTCACAGCTCAGTTGCCATAACATATTTAATATAAGGCAAAAAGAGTTTCGTTTGTGTGTTTGTTTACATTTTTCTTTTTCGGATTGAGAAGACAGAGTGCTGAAGCACATGGCCTCTATAACTGAACTCTGAGCTGGAACTATCTAGCTCTTTTTGGCAGCATGGGCATGGGAATTTAGTTCAACCTTGTGTGCTTTTATTCACTCTGGACCTTGCATAGCTTTTACAGGGTTTGATAAGGAGTAAATGGAGGATAGATAGTGTTTCTGAATAGGTCCAGTCACATGACACTTCAGGTGTGTGTCTTCCTGGTTCCCCCAGACTCACCACAACCCTCATTGTCTACTCTGCGTGGGGAGGGACAAGCATGTTCTGGCTTAGGCAGGCTCCGTGGCCTTCTGACTTCCGGCTGAAATTTTAATTGGAGGGAAGTGGAAAGTGCGGGTAAGGCGGTAGGAATGAGACAGGAGAAGCCTGTGGTTCAGTCCGTCTTCCTGGGACTTCCGGGACTCTGCATCCTCTTCCGGTCCCAACATTCACAGACCCCAGGGTTAAATCCTTTGCTCCAGTGCCAGCTACTGAAGTCCTCTTCAAGCTCCACCAAAACCAAGGCTTCTTTACCCAACCAGGCCCAAGTGCTCAATACCATTGCTGGTTCCTTTAGTGGTATTCACTGTCCTGTGACAGTTACCTCATTTAATTCTGTCCAATAAACTACCTGACTCTACTAACTACTGCCTGCCTCTAGGGTTCCCGTGTAATAGAGTCTTAAATTATTTGATCTATTGTTCGACTCTTTACCTCAGATCCATAAAATATCATTAATAAAGGCACAAATGGGCGATTCCAAACTTAAGTAAGTAGAGACTTAAGTAGAGTCTACTTAAGTAGAGTCAGCTACATAACTTCTCTATAACAGACGGTGTAAGTTTTCTAAGAAGTGAAAGTGGGTGAGTGGAGGTGACTATATTCTTTTTGTAATATCATAAATGTTAAAAAATCATTTCTGGGGAACTTGCACTGGGGTTTTTCACCTTTTGAGAAAGTATTGGAGATACATTCCTGGAATAAAAGATACTAGGGCAGTTCTAGTTCAACTGTAGATGGAGCCATAGTTCTGCCAAGGCCTGCTAATGAATGCATCAAGCTTTAGGAGTAACTGGGTGAATAGAGGGGTATGATTATCGATTTGGATGAACAGAGCTTGTAAGGACACATAACGGAGTTATGAAACATGCATATTGGAAATAAGTAGGAAGGACAATGTCAGATTGAGTCCCATAAATGAATGATTAAGTTTTTGGCAGTATTACATGCTGGCTATAAACTGTGTGAACATAATAAAAGTAATGAGTGCTCATCTAACTGGCACCCAACTGGTAAGCTCACTGCAGACAACACGGAAAGCCAACAGATCTTCCCGTCGCTTAGTCATCTGCTCTTGGGGTCTGTGCAGGGCTTAGTTTGCAGCAAACAGACAGGTAAACCTGGGATAGGTGGCATTATCACTGCAGGAAGCATAACCTTCATGAGCAAAATCATTTTATTCAGCCTGGAAATGAATGTAAAATGATTGGTTCTATGAAGCTCGCCCCATAAAAGTCACTTTTACCTCAGTCAGAATTTAAACATCTCCAATTCTCTAGTCAAATAGAATACAGCCCCCCACCCTCGCTCTCGTCACAGCAGGGGTGGAGAGAGCCTGATTCATTGCATAGGGGAAGGGGTTAAAGGTCTGGAGGCGGGACTTGCTGGGTTTGGCTTTCAACTCTGCTCTGTCACCTGTCTAGTCTTTCACAGTTTTTTCCTTTTTCACCTGATGGTTGATTTGTTTTATCCGTTCATATTCTGGTGGGTTAGAATAGTGTACACTGTGAATACTGAAATGACTAAAGTATATGATATTACAGAGGGCTTTACAGGGGATCTGATATAAATAATAATCTTAACTGGTTTAACCTACCAAATTCTGAGCATACCCCAAGATTAGGATCTGTGTGTTATCTACTCTGTTATGGCCAAGTCTGTCCTATGCTAAATACTAAATAATTAGTTGCTAAGCAACTGCATTTTCTAATTGCTGAATTTGCTTTAAAACTGTTTTCTTTCTCAAACAAAATCAGATCCCCTGCACCAGCTTCTATGGTGCTTGTCACAGAGTTTCCCTGATAATCACTAGGAAGGAGATTAGTGATAGCTGTTTGTGCTTCAACTGTCTGTCTTCTAACTGTTAGTACTTAAATGCAAATTGATAACTGCACACTTAGGTTCAAACAGAAGCACATTCACATTTCAGTTGTAAAACATTTGGTGAAATAATTACAAGTTAGAAACTTGTTAAAATCACAACTAGAAATACATTTTAGATATGACACAGAGGGAATAGGCTAGGCCTTTAGATTTTCTTTTGCAGATGTCTCAGATAATTTTTAAGGAAATTATGTTTAGATCTGTTAACTCATATTAAACATATATACAGACAGCTGCTGGTATTGAGCATTCAATTATTAGCAATATATCATACAGCTTTGTTTATTCACTAATTCTGCAATTAATTTGGCTTATAAGATACCCTTTCTACTTTTAAAAAGATCTATTTTATTTTCCTGTGTGTGTGTGTGTGTGTGTGTGTGTGTGTGTGTGTCTATGGAAGTAGGTAAGCATGGCACCAGTGTCTAGAAGGCCATTGTCACTGGAATCCCTTGAAGCTGGAGTTACAGATGATTGTGAGCCACCTTACATGGATGTTTAAAATCAAACACAGGTTTCCTACAGAGCAGTATAAACCGTGAGCCTTTGAACCATCTCTCCAACCAAAATAATACAGAATGATAAAAATTGTTTTTCCAACAAGTGAGTGGAATTATAACAAATGTCCTCATATATAATCCTATTCACATAACCATAGATGTCAAGGTCATAAAAACAGTAAAATGTACCTATTTTATTTGCTAGTACCCCAGGAAGCCACATTTAATGCTAGATAAGCATCCATTAAACAATTGGGTGATCTCTACATTGATACCTCTATGTGCATGGTATTCTTTCGATGATGGATGTGTCTGATGGATTGCACTTCTTATAATGTATGGAAATGGTAGGAAATCAGATCAAACAGTCTAACGAATATCCTAAAAGAAGCACATTAATAAAAACTATAGCCTATAGAACTCAATTCAAATTCATAGAAATGGAAGGATGGATAATATGACCATTGAAGCTGTCTTAGAAATCATAGTCAAGGTTCCTTTAAAAGCTCGTCTAAGATTATGACATTACTTGATAAAACAAAAATCAGCAAAAATTAGAGGACCCTCTATGGGCTCAAACTACAAGGGTAGGATGGTGCTTACCAGTACAGTCACCACACGTAGAACCACGCCCCGCATGTTATTCTCCAGTTTCTTGTCAGTCAGTGACCCGTTCAGACCCGTGACAGGATTCCAGCACCCAAGCTGAAAGGCAAAGTATCTTTGATCACTTTTCTGACTAAAGAGCAGCCCAGTCACCTCTGTGTAGACCTTGTAGAGGATGTGTGGTACTGCACAGAATAACTAGCATGGAAACCTTATCTCTCTTAATAGCAAATTAAGCAATCAGAAATGCCATCTCCTGCCTTTAAATACCATCATATGGCATATGTCAGAAGCCAGCGTGCTTTACAAGAATCATAGAGGACATCTGAATTAATGAGGAGTCACATAGTCACCAATAGCTCTGTCACTGCAATGTGCTAATTGGATGAATAAAAGTGCATGTAACCCTTACAGAGTTTCTCACTAATATGGCAGTTACCGCAGAAGTTAAATTTTCTCAAAGCCTTAATGCTGTCATTTAATTGTGCAATGCTTTTCATGAGGAAAAAAGAGCCTTAAAATATGAACAATGTTTTATATAGATAGAGGAACAACTGCTTTTATGTAGCGGATAGTCACATATAAAGTGTGTGTGTGTGTGTGTGTATGTGTGTGTGCCTACGTGTGTGCTGTGTGTGTGTGCACGCTTTAAGTGTTCCTAATACATAAAGACAATATAATTTGTTTTTTGGTCAGTGCTGCTACTTTTCTTGGAATATTTTGACAACAATCTTTCCTTGAAAACCATATGCTAATTATTCTTTATTGTTCAAAATGGTGGTTTAATGCCTGCTTGCTCTCATATAGTTATTGCCTCTTGTAGTATCCAAAAACTGACGGCTACCCATTTTAAAATTACTGCCTGCAAATGTCAGAGGAATAAAATTTGATGAGTCTCAATTAGAATTAAGGAGAAAAGAAAGGAACAACGAGGCTCACATTAATGAATGACATGTCAAGAAACAGAACTGCCGAGCGGACAGGGTATGTGCACAGGGGGAATGATGTCAAGGCTCTTAGCCTTGAACTGGCTCCATGAGCCTTCACACTGAGACCTGCTCCGTGAGAGCATGAGGTAAAAATGTAACAAACCTTCAGTCATATTTGGAAACAGTTTGATTAATTGAGTTATTACAGGGCACCTGGTTACTTGTGCCATTTCCTCCCATGATTTATTTCTTTGTGCTGAGTTTTGTCTGAAGCTTCCAAAGTCATCAACATACTGGCAAGTCTCCCTCACAAACAAACAGCTGAGGGGCTTCTTGCCGAAGCTCAAGTGTCTCTTTGAGCTCCCAAAAGGTGTTTAATTAAGAAAACTAAAATGTGCTCAATATATTGTGAGAGACAGAGATGTCACAATATGATCAACAAAGCAGGGTTTTCTTTATTAAAATAATTTGGAAAAGCCTGATAATTGTTGGTTTCAACTGTAAAAGCACATTCAATTCATGCCATGATATGTCATTCTTAGTTACATAAAAGTCTAATTAGAACTTAGATCCAATTAACAAATCTAAATGTGTTGAAAAGTCTAATTATCGGAGATAGCATAGCCCTCCTGCCAAATTTACGAGCTATGGAAATTCTTTTGAGCTTTTGTTCTTTCCCGAGGTTACTGAGAGTCTATCCTCAATCGCATTGTTTGACAATCACTTTTCTAATTACAAGAACATTTTATTTTCCTGGACAAAACATTGGTGGGAAATGGCTATAACAACAGTACTGAAGACCGGGATCTGTACACACTGATCACTCGAGTCCCAGCTTAACAAGTGGCACAAAAGGCATACTTATTAACGGAGAAATGGCCCCGCTGCATCAGCAAAGACAGTAAGTTCTTTTTTCCTCCAGAGGTATGTTTCAAGTTTGATCAGACTGATGTCAGTTTGCCCAAGGACCTGATGCCTATGTCACCAATTGACATTGGCCATCTCTTCTCTGAGCATTTGCTGCTGTGTTAATAATAAGGCTGGTAGAATCATACACAAGGTGATCTTTACAGGCTGTGAACCATCGAGTTCTAAATTTCTGAGTTATAACTTCCTTTGAATATAATTAAATACAGACAATATTCTATAAATTACCTTTTTGTTTCTGTTTGTTTGTTTGTTATTCTGTGTAGACTGGCTGGCCTAGAACTCACTAGGTAGACCATGCTGGCATCCAGCTGAGAGATTTGCCTGCCTCAATATCCCAAGAGCTGGGATTAAAGGCATGGGCATCCACTACCTGGTAATATTCTCTAAATTTTAATGCATTCTCTTGTACCTAAATTGGGGGGAAAAAGCAAGAGAAAAGCAAATTGGAGAGAAACAGGTAAATATCTGTCATCCTGACTTCAGTAGCAGCTTAGAGAGTATTGGCATTATTTGTGTTATGTGATGTCTCTTCTCATTTTGCTTTTTATCTTTCTTGTGGTGTTAAGACTGTCCCAAACATGTACACATTTCCATACAGTTTGTAAGACAACTGGCCTTTTGTGCATGATGGCTTTGAGTGTTCTCTTTTGGGTTTCATTGCGCGAGGTCTTGCATGCATTTTAACAGTAACACTTGCCAATGTTGTCCTGTCTCTTAATAACCATAGGCTGTATGTTAGAATCAGTAAATCCCTTCTATGTCAGTACTTCTCTTATATGTATGAATAGTTCCCAAATAACAGCCGTAAACACCAAAATCTAGCATGTTCTAAGAGCAGATATTAGAGGACAGATGTTTAGGATATAATTCTTTTTGGAAAAGTGGGAATAAAATATAATACTGATCACATATCAAAAGGGGAAACAGCAAACCACCAAGAAGTAAAAATAATAGTTATTTTCTATATAGACAAATTTTAAAAGCATTCTTAAATAATTTCTGAATGTCACTCACAGAGATGAGTTCTTCATGTAGGATGTTTAAGTGTCACAGCTACTTCATGAGATGGCCGTGTTACCATTTTTTCTTTCATAGACATCATACCTAAGGTCTCACATAAGGTAAATATATCGACTAAGATACAAAACTAGGGTTGCAACTAATTCCGCTTAAGTCCATTGTCAGGATTTTAAAATGAATTTTATCTCATGCCTCCTGAATCATTTTCACAGGCATGAACCATTTGAGGTAGTAGGAAATATATTTATATTTCTGTGTTAAGGAAGGTGCATAACTGAAGTAGTTTGCTCAACATAGAACTTTCAAGGCAAAATTACAATCATAATTTCATAACACTTACACACTATACAATGTGTCAATTTAGAGTTTTACTTTTGTTAATTCAATTCATTCTCAAGCCCCTTGAAGGAAAGGACATCCTTATACCCATTTTGTAGATGAGGGGCTGGGGACATATAGTTGCTCTCTCTCATCCTGCTGTTATCATTCCTGTGTAGCAATCAAGACGGGAGTAAGTCGAGGAAGAAGTAGAAAATGAAGTAAACATAAGGTGCTCAAGAAAATTCCAGTGTTCTGTTTTGAAAAATCAACTTAGATAAAAATAAATGCCAAACTCACTTAAGTTCCTTTAAATCATAATGATATGTCCTAAACAGTGTCAGTGGACAGGGAAGTAAATGACAGCAGCACATGGGGACAATGTTGAGCTTTCCTGTTTTACAGATGAATTCCTTAAGTATTAAGATCTCTTGTTTAATGCTCATACACTCTCATCTCCCTGGGGTTCATGTCAAGTTAGTCTGCTTGATTATAACAATTACTTCCAATAAAAAGTAACAAAAAATGATGCTCACATAAATGCAAACACAAACACTGCCTAAGAGAAGTAGCAGTCCTTGAAGCAGAGCAGGCATGAGAGGCAGAATGTCTGAGCATTGCTGGAGTGACTGCATCCAGGGTCAAGCACAGGGCTTCTCTAGTTACTTTTCTGCTGTCCTCTTTTGAAACCTCCTTAACTTGAAATCTCTGGCAGTATGGAAGGTTTCTCTCTGGCTGGGGTTTTGCTTTTGTTTCTGGTGTTTTACTTTATTTTCTTTTAAAAGAAACTGTAAAAAAAATAGTGAAAATACACACAATCTCATACTCTTTTTTAAATAAAGGATTTAAAAAGATTTTTTTATTTTTTATGTGTGTGCGTGCTTGTGTGTGTATGTGTGTCCATCTGTGCAAAAATGAGGGCTACTGCCCTTGGAGCCTAGAAGAGGGAGCTGGAGCTGGAGTTACATGTGGTTGCAAGCTGTTGATGTAGGTTCTGTGAACCAAACTTCTGTCTTCTGCTAGACCCTCCAGACTCTTAGCTGCTGAGTGTCTATCCAGCTTCACTGCCTCATTCATACTGTCTTCAGCCAAATGAATAAAATATACTCTCCAAGTAAAAAAAGAAAGTGACTTTTGCAGAAAATAAAATTTTCAGAAAGTCTCCCTGTTAGTTGGGAAAAGGACTTACTATCTCAGTACTGGGGAGATGCTTTGGTGGGAAGCAAATGAGTTGGTGCACAAGCACGAGAATTTGAGTTTGAATTCCCTAGCACTATGTTTAAACTGGGCACAGGAAATGTATACACTTCCATAAGTCCAGTATTAGAGCTCAAGGACATGTTTGTTAACCAGTATATCCACAACATGGAGTCCCAGATACAGCAAGAGACCTGTTTAGAAAGGAATAGCAGTAGACACTTGAATCCTACTTCTGGCCTTTACATGTGTATGCACACATGTGTAAATGCTCCTACACACATACATACACATGCCCATAAACTACACACACACACACACACACACACACACACACACACACACACGAGTCTCCATTGTCCAGCTCCTGGAAATCTTAATAACATTTGGAAGACCTAAAAAGTAAAGATCAGAAATTCAATATCTTTTCAACAGCAGTATATAGATTTCCTGCATTTTCTGGTTATTGCCTGAAGTCATTTCAGAACCTTCAGAACGCTTAGTGCTCTAATTATTCCCTTCATTGGAGCTTTGGCAATAAGAACCATGTAGTCTCAGCTAAATCAATGGAATAGCTTGTGTTCAACAAACCGGCGGATGCATTTGCATGAGCACGGTAGCGCTCCTGACATTATGCATGCTAATGATCAAGTTTGTATATTTACTCTTTTCTCCTCAACGTCTTTACTTTCCATTGGCCACAGGCTGCAAAGGCTGACTTTTGACTCTGGAGCTTCACATCACTGTTTTTCAAACAGTGTTAGATGTCAAAAAGAGCTGAACTGTTCAACTTTAATTTTATGCTTAATAGTTTGTAGACTTTAATAAGGGGAGTCAAGAGACCTCTAATTGAATATGAATAGAATGGCCAGCATTTATGAGCTGTGCTCACATGGAGCAAAGGAACGCTGGCTATATTATCAAAGCATCTGAGAGGACAGGACACAGCATGTATAGAGAGCTTATACTGCCTGCTACTGAGCTTCATCTACTTGCTCACTCAGCCTTTGGGCTAAAGGTGGAAGTAGCAGATATGCAGTCAAGCCAACTTTAAAGGCAGCCACTTAGAAACGTGAAGCATTTATTTGGTAAATGTTGCATCTGTAATGGTCTAGAAAAACAGTAAGAATACAGTTGGAATATTGACTCAGAAACATCCTTTATAAATCTACATGGCAATGTTTTCTGCTTAGACGTG
The DNA here is from genome assembly GCF_000317375.1 of Microtus ochrogaster. NCBI lineage: Eukaryota > Metazoa > Chordata > Mammalia > Rodentia > Cricetidae > Microtus > Microtus ochrogaster. The sequence goes on from NC_022029.1 coordinate 22,419,841, forward strand.
CAAGAGAACGTGCTGGCCCAGTAACTGTCCCAATCTTTATTCTCTTTTTGTGATTCTTCCCCATGAAGTAGTTTCAATTTGTGAGACATGCTCCCTGGGTCATGGTTATGTGCTTCCGTCGGTCTGCTCACACAGCTGGGCCACAGCCATTGTCCTTCTTTGTGCTTATTGGAAATGACCTCCATGCTTGAGATTCTGGCAGAAAAATGTCAAAAAACAAACAAACAAAAAAACAAGCTAATAAACAAACAACAACAAAACATAAAAAGCCGGGCAGTGGTCTTAGTATTCAGGAGGCAGAGGCAGGTGGTGTATCTCTGTGAATTTGAGGTTAGCCTCTTCTACAGAGCTAGTTGTAGGACATAGTCAAGGCTACCCAAAGAAATTATGTCTCCAAGGGGGAAAAAACACAACAACAACAACAACAAAAAAAAACCACAATACCAAAAAACTCAGAAAAAAACAGAAAAAGGATCCAATGACTCAACTATTTGTGTGTGTGCATGTACACACACACACACACACACACACGTACACGTACACGTACAAACAAACATATAATAATAGAAAAAGCTCAAGTATATTAGGCTGGAATAATAACCATTTTCAGTCTTCAACTGTCTTTAACTGGTTAAATACTATGCCACAATGATGTTTTCCTTCCTTTCATATTTCTTGCTGGTGTTAAATCACCATTACACTAGACTTAGAGCCCATATGTTGCAGCAGTTAACATTATATACTGAAGACCTAGAATGTTAAGTTTGAGCACTTACTAAACATTAAGAGGTGAATAAAATGGGGTCTCAGCTTCCTCTGCTCTCACATGCAAATTAGAAATGTCTTTGTTACAGGGCTGTTGGACTAACTATTGATGTCATGTGTCAAGTCTTGAGACCTGTTCTTACCACAAAGACTAAGTGCTCTGTGTTATTTCTTAGTTAGGATTCTTTTTTTCCTGCTCCATTCTGTTCCCAGAGCAGTTTCATAGTTTAGTAAGAAAACACATCTCTAAAGGTGGAGTTCAACGCTATAATACAGTATAGAATAATTTGAAAATTCATGATGATTCAGCCAAACCCCAGAACAATTAAATCAGAATCTCATGGTAGGGCCCTCCATCCTCAGCATTGTTTGAACCTTTCAAGATGATTTTTGTTCATGGGTAGATTTGTCCCAAAACATGCTGAAGCATCAGGGGAATGAAACTTATCAACTGGCTGCTTTATTCCATTATTTGAAGGTCTCTCTTCTACTGACTTATTTTGCAAAGGCTGTCAAGGAACACCTTTTCAAGTAAGATATTTAGGCTTCTTAATTAAAATTGGATGTGAATGTCAAATCTTTGTGAAGGTAGAATGCTCCCTACCTTGCCCATGGGTGTACTTGGATTGTCTCAGTGTTGTTATAGGGCACCAGATGGGTCCCAACAGATGAAGGCATGAGTAGGAACTAGTGGTTTTCTTATTGTTTATTCATTTTCCTTTGTCTCCAATTAAAACTAAATTTAACAGAAACCAGAGAGTCCCAGTCTGAACCTGGGTTCTTCTCCAACTCTGTACCTCTGGCCATTCTCTTCATTTTTCAGATGGTTCATCTCACTCCAACCAAATGTGATTAGCTTTGCATTTTCATCTTAAAAGAATATTCTTTTTCTATAATATTTTAGCATTTAGTGATTACAACCATATGAAGCTTGCTGGATGTTTTGTTGTTGTTGTATTAGGAGCGGCAAGGCTGCGTCCCCAGCACCCGGCCGCCTGCACGGCTAGCTTTATACCCGAAATAATTACACGGAAACTGTATTCTTTTAAACACTGCCTGGCCCCATTAGTTCCAGCCTCTTATTGGCTAGCTCTTACATATTAATCTAACCCATTTCTATTAATCTTTGTAGCCCACGAGCTGGCTTACCAGGAAAGATCTTAACCTGCGTCTGTCTGGAGTGGGACAATCATGGTGACTCCCTGACTCAACTTCTTTCTCCCAGCATCCTGTTCTGTTTTCTCCACCTACCTAAGGGTTGGCCTATGAAATGGGCCTAGGCAGTTTCTTTATTAATAAGAAATCACTCCCACATCATGTTGTTGTTTGGTTTAGGAAGTTCTTCTTTTTATGTGTTGCTTTCATTGGTTAATCAATAAAGAAGCTGCTTGGCTCGATAGGGCAGAACTTAGGTAGGCAGAAAAGACAGAACTGAATTCTGGGAGGAAGAAAGCAGAGAGAGAGAGAGCCGCCATGGAGACACCAGGTCAGACAGGTTAAAATCTTTCCCAGTTCACCACGACCTTGTGATGAACACAGATTAATAGAAATGGGTTAAATCAAGATGTGAGAGTTAGCTAATAGGAGGCTAGAGCTAATGGCCAAGCAGTGTTTTAATTGATACAGTTTCTGTGTGATTATTTCAGGCAGCCAGAACAAAGGACCCGCTCTCTCCCTGTCACAGTTTTTGTTTTGTCTTGTATTGAAATCACCTGGAAGCTCAGCTCCCCCAGATCACTCCAGTCCTTGATATACCTCATTTAATAATGTTCATATTTACTGAAGACTTCTTATGAGGAAGAAATGATACCAAGCTCTGGATATTATTTAATTTATGTTTTCACTCTAGTTGTATCAGGAAAGTACTAAATTATCCCAATTTTAACAGATGTGGAAATAGAGGCTTAGAAAAATTAATTGACCTGTTTCAGGTCATATAGCTAGTTTGTAACAGAGCCAGAATTTGAACAGGGGTGGATTTGCTTTGGAAGCTGCTAGGGTATTCTGACCTTAGTCATTACAATGCTTTTTCAGATGGAAGTAAAACAAGGTCCAAATCTAACATGCTTTCGAACTTTCATTTTCCAACATCAGACCTTGAGGAACTGTAATTGTCTATGCTACAAACCCCTTCTGTGTTTCCACGATTCATGCTTGTCTTTCAGTATATGGAGACACAGACTTGTAGCTAATGTGCGCAGAAAATGCATTATATTTTGTGAATGAGATCCTTAACCATGTCAGTATGGAAAAAGATTGGCTTGTAATGACTGGTCAGGAGGACATAGGCATTGAACTGGATTTTCAAGTTTAGTTTTTTTCTTTCAAAAAAATGTTTTCAAATCTTAGTTTCTTCTAATGAGATGAAATGGGTTATTAATAAAAATAATATTGTATTTGTCTTTCATAGTTCACAGCTTATCACTGAAAAGATTAATTTTGTGATTTGTCTATTTCAGTGGTTTTCAACCTTCCCTAATGCTTCAGCTCTTTAATATAGTTCCTCATGATCTGATGAACCCCCAACCATAAAATTATTTTTATTTCCACTTCATAACTGTAATTTTACTATTGTGATGAATTGTAAGGTAAATATTTTTGTAGATAGAGGTTTGTTAAAGGGATCTCTATCTACTGATCCTATGACCTAGTATATGTTTGCCTGTACCTGAACATGCCACAGTGCATATGTGGAAGTCAGACAAAGATTTGTGGGAGAGGTTCTTTCTGCTTGCCATTTAGAGCCTAGGGTCAAACTCAGGCTGTCAGGCCTGGCAGTAGTGTCTTTACCTACTAAGTCATTCACTGATTTCAAGTGGCTTCTCATATTATCAGCAAACCAATTATAACACAGAATCATGATGAGTATAAATGCAAAGAATGACCATTGCATCAGTTAAAGGGAGACACAGAAACCTTTGCAAAACCCTTGACTTAATTTTGTTTGTAGATATGTATCAGATACCTAGAGTGCTGCTTAGCAGATAGTTTATAAATAGTAGATAGCTGGCAAATGAATTAATTGGCTTTTGGCAAATGACTTAATTAGCTTGAGTTTTTCTCAAAGAAAACAATAACTTCCAGCATTGTAGAGTCATTTTGTAGCTTGAGGGCTTTACCATAAGGTGAGGGACGAATCACATATCTTATGAAAACTGTCTAGCAGTTGTTTAATGTGAATAGATTACTAACCAAGTCCATTCTTATACAGAACAAGAGGCTTATTGTTCAGGCTTCCCTGTCCCACTCATTGGAAAGTGTGTAATCAACATTACAATCAGTTTACTTCGTGCACAATAATGTACATCTAAGTCACCAAGAGGTTTTCCTTTCAGGATCCCTCTTTTTTACATGTCTGTGCTCAGACTCAATACACAAGCAAAGACTTTGGGTTTCACTGGTAACTGAATCATCAAATAACTGGCCAGGCCTGTGAGCATCCTTAGCACCTCTGAAGACAATTCTTATTTTACTGTGGAGTATTACAAACATTTGAACAATTGAGACTTCCATAAATCAAGATTCCCTCCTTAAGCATATTGTAAGATACTGGCTTATACATAGAGAATTACCATGTCTTTGTTTCCTTATTTTTTTTGATGACATTTTAAATATTCTCAATATACATCTATTGTCAAAGAATAGAACAACTAAGTCAAATTTGAAAATCAAGAGAAAGGGCAAGAAGGATTTGACCTACTGATCACAACCATATGTAAGAGATCTAGTGATGAATAGTGTAGTGGACACCTCGAGAACACCAGCATGAAGGCACATGCTCATATGGTCCAGCTCAGCCTTGGCACAGTCACAGAAGTCTCTGTCCCTCATGTCTAGAATCCCATCCAGCGGCAGGATATGCCTCTACTATTCTCATTTCACCATTTGAAACCACACATTGAAAACTAGGATAGTTGAAAGCATCATATATACAGTATAAATTAGATAGTCATAACTACTCTGAAATTCCTGTGATTTAATATATAGATGTAAAATATAAAATGTAGATTTAAAATAAAACGAAGAACTTAATTTTATATCTCAATTTGATTCTTGGTATAAAGCCATTCTACCATCATAAAACCAAAAGAAAAAAAACAAGCAGCAACCCTTGAGGAAAGAGGGAGAAAATGTCTTTTAGTAATACTCTATTATTGTACTCAACTTGAAGCTTCACCCCCTATTGACTAGCATTCAGAATGCTTGGCATTACTCAGTATGCTACTAGATGAGAACAATTGTCACCAAAATCACCAACCTACAAATCCAATGACCAACCAACAATGACCAGCCTGAAAGACATCTTGTCTTTCTCACTGGATTTAAGGCCCACTCCATAAGATGGAATCTACCCCTGACACTAATAAAGTGTCAAGAACCTGAGACTAGATAAGCCATGGGCCCTCGGGGAAGGGACATAGCAATAAAATAACCGCTAATTACATATTGCTGTTCCATCAGTGCCTTGCTCAACTCAATCAGAGGTACTTCGTATTGCCGTAGATGGTAACTAACACAGAGAAACACAACTGGAAAATAAGAAGAAAAGGAGAGATTTTGGAGCATTCATTCCTAGTTGGGATGTCATTATTAACCTTTTCCTCACAAGACTCAGGGATAAATTTAGAAGAGGAGGAAGAAAAATTGTAAGAGCCAAAAGTGGTAGATGACTCCTTTTAGACACATCAGGACTGATAGAAACTCGCAGAGACTGTGACTACACACACAAGGCCTAACACAGTCGAATCAGAGCAAATGCTAGCAGTAATTAGAAGTAGAGGTGAACACAAAGTCCCACCACAAAGAGAAGCTATTTGCACTTGAAGAGTGCTGTGAAAAGGAAAATCAGTTTTCTCCAGTCAAGTGTTACTGAGAAAATCATGCACACTAAAGTCAGACCACATGCCCAAGAGTAGATGGCCAACAAAAATGGATTGCATGGTTTTTGTGTGCTTTGTTTTTTTTCTCTGTTGTTGTTTTGGGTGTTGGTATTATTTTCTCTATATTGTTTTTTGTTTGTTTTGAATTTTAGTTTCTTGTTTTGGTTTTTATTTTTTTGAGAGAGATGTGAGGTAGAACAAGAGTACCAAATTGGGAAGGTAGGGGAAGTAGGGAGTGCCTGGGAAGAATTGCTAGCGGGGAAGAATATAATCATAATGTATCAAAAACAATTTAAATAAAAAAATTGAGCAACAGAAAACAAAAATGCACAAGCCATTAAATGAAAAACAAAATCTGAGGACCAGTGTCTTAATAATTATGATAAAACTATCTATGTTAAATGCTCATAGAACGTGTAGAGAAAGTTAAGAAATGATGTTCAAACAAAACACAAATATCCATAGATAAGGGTAACCTGTAGAGAAAAAGAAATTCTTGCTTTAAGAAGTACAACTGCAATCAAAATTTTACCAGGGGGGTTTGAAAATGGGACTATGCACTCAGAAGAAAGGACCAGACTTGAGGACACTGTGATGGTTATGAATAAGTCTATGAAACAGAAAGGAAAAATAAGTACATAAGGACAATGAACAAAGCATAAAGATGGGACAGCAGCATGCCAATCTACACAGATGTCATGAAGGTCAAAAAGAAAAGTGGGGGTAGGGAGGGTATTTGAAGGTGTAATGGCTCAAATGAGTAAGGAAAGCTAAAACAACCAGTTCTGTGAGTTCTAAGAGACCCCTTGCTGGGTTGGAAGCCTACTTTTCTACTTGATGGATGGAGACTCTCAGGTGTTACATAAAGCACACCTTCAGGACATTTGAGAAGTCTTCCAGAAAGGATTACCTGCTTAAGGCTTAGTGCTACTCAGAGCTTTAAGCCAGTGATTACTCAGCATTTTAACCTTGTGAGGTGTGGGGCCAAGGAAGGGGAGCCTAGAGAAAGAGGTGAGTTTTCTAGGTATGTCTCTAGAAGGGTATAGGCTGGCTCTAGGCCCCTTCTGGCTCTGCTCCCTGCTGCTGGCTCAGCAAGAGATGAAACTCTCCGCTCACCCTTGCTCTTCTAGAGCCATGTCCTGCCTCACCAATGACTCTGACACCATGGTATCAACCAGACAACCTCAGACTGAAGCCTCAGAAAGCAGGAGTGCAAAAGAACCCATCCTCCTTCTAAACCATCTCTCACAGACGTTTTTCATAGCTTGAAAAATATGATGACATATAGACCAATAGTTTTTTATATTATGAACACACAATACAAAAGTCTATTATTTGGGGACATTAATTGAAAAACATTTTTTTACTTTCTGTTTCATAGAATCAAACATTTCTATAATTTCTATTATCCTGTCTTCAGTTTTCTTGATTCTTCTGAGCACAGGAGCCCATTTTTAAGCCTTTTGTCTCATTAGTAGACAAGATAGTTTCCTGAATGAAAGACAAGGGTAGAATTCTCAAACTAGAAAGAAGAAAAAAAGAAACTTATACTAAAGGGCCATTGGTAAAACTATCACTAGGTGTTTCTGTTTTTAAAAATTATGTCTGAAATTTGGGGTGCTAGAAGGCACCAGGCTGACACAGTACAGATGCTTAAAGAAAGAAGCAGGTGGAGCAGGAAGGGGAGGAAGAAGAAAAAGGAGGAGGACGAGAAGAAGAAGGAGGAGGAGAAGAAGGAGGAGGAGGAGGAGGAGGAGGAGGAGGAAAAGCAGTCTGCTCTGATCTTAGGCTTAGAAGCCATCTTCTAGTAGAGACAAACTAGGTTTATTCCTGTTTATGATTAAACTTTCATTCCTCGGGAATTGGTTATGCCCCACCTATAACTGTAACTACAAATGGTTTTATACTGCATGTCCCAGAAATGGCAATCATGTCTTTGTTTCAGAAGATCACTATGACTAACTTCGCTACGCTTATGTTCTACTCCTGTAACTTTGCCTATTTCGCCCACCCAGTCCTCCATTTGGAAACTCTTATCCCTAAACTATTAAAACCTTGTCTTCCTCATATCTAAGGCTGTTCTCTAAAATCCCAGCTTATGGTGAGACAGTGGCTGGCCAGTCCTGGGACCACCTCTAAAATAAAGCTTGATTTAGTCATATAGTTGTGGATTTGGTCTGTCTTCTCACAGTTTTCAGGTTTAACACAAGTGCCCTGTGTCTGGCACCAATATCCCTCAAAATTCACAGAGAATGTGCATCATTTTTTTCAGTGCTGTCGGGATCTTGCTATCAGATGCTCACCTGTGAGGGATGCCCAAAGATGTAAGGTAGAATGAAAGACAGTTTGGTAAACATGAGGACAGTTATTAAAGCTGTATTGTTGGAAATGCTTTATAAAGCAATCAACATTATTTTCTACATAATTTAAGAGACTAATGCATTTTTGAATTTGTTATGTTTTGGACATTCAATGTAGAAATGTATCATTTGGGAACATTAATTGGAAAAAGCAAGGTAGAAATATGAAGCAGAGAACAGTTATGAAGTTTAGTGCTATAAAGTCCACTGCCAGCTGCTTTTTTATATGGAAGTCTTTTGATGGTTTGCAGAAATTAAAATTCAATCTTAAGAATTATTTCTTTAGGTAAATTATGAAACACATGCAACTATGAATTCAAAAGGAATAAATACTTAGGTAAATGTGAGTATTGCTCACTGTATTACTTTCCCTGCCTTCTGATTATCACCGTGTACCTAGAGCTGGGTAGAGCTGTGCTGGCGATTTTGTTCATTATTTCATTTAAGATGCTGGATGCTCTATAACTATCAATACATATCTTGTGACATTACTGAAATTTTGAAAATTTGAGGAAAAATGAAATCCAAACTATTTTCATTACAATACACACAGAGAAGAATTTTAGACTAGATTCTATTCTTGTTCACTTAACACACAATAGTTCAAAGATTATTCTTTGTTATGGGTTGCAGTTTAATGTCTCCAAAAGGCACAAATGATAAAAGCTTGGTCCTGAGCTAGTGGCTTTACTTTCCAGGTAGCTGACCTTTAAGAGGGAAAGTTGTCTGATCTTTGAGAGATGTTGGGGAATATCAGGACCCAGACCTTTCCCCAACTCTGAGCTTCCCAATGGCTGTGAGGAGAGGACAACTCTCTGGAACAAACCCCCATCACAATATTCTGTCTTTCTAGAAGACCAGAAACACTGGGTCCCACTGGCCACGGCCCACACTCTCTGGAACAAACCCCCATCACAATATTCTGTCTTTCTAGAAGACCAGAAACACTGGGTCCCACTGGCCACGGCCCACACCTCTGGAAGGGTGAGCCAAACTGAACATTTGTTCCTGTTGATCATCTCAGGTATTTTATCACAGCCATAGAAAGCTAATACATCACTTTTCCAGAATGTTTCTTACAGTACGAGTTTGCTGTGGGAGGTAAAATAGAAACTGAATTTTGAGACTCATTTTGATTCTGTCAAAGCTGTTTTCCAATCCACAGGGAAATGAGTCTTGAAACACTTCAAACATCACTGCAATCCTCAAAAGCCTTCTTTCAACATTTTATACAGTCAAATTAACAGCTGGATTGGACATATTTTGAAATATACTTGGGACGGAAGGGTAAAAAAATGACAAGTATTATTGTGTGAAGTCTAAATTTATCAAGCTGAACATTATCATAGAAACATCTGGACAGGTTAGCACAGGTGACTAGAATATTGTGCTAATGAAGACGGCATCAAAGCTTAATCACCATATAGGCTGTTAGTTTGTCAAGCAGAAACATTGTCCATTGACCAGAGTTTGCTCTCCTAACCTCAGCCAGCCCCCCAGAGCATGCAATTAACCTTAGGAAGAAAACTCTAGAGGCAGCGGAATGACTCATCAAAACCCATCCTTCCCACTGGCAAACAACAGATGTGCCAGCTAATACCGAGTGAGCATTCATACATTCAAATGCCAACGGAAAGCCTTTTTCACATTTTTTTAAATGGAAAACTCAGCTATATATGGAGAACGTGAATTGTTAAGCAAAATATTTATATTTATCTTCTTGCTTAAGTGATAATGAGCCATTTGTCACCTTGCTAATGTATCTGCCTACCTTTTCTTGCTAAGACATTTGTCAAACATTCTAAAGCCAATTCTAGGAATACAGCTTTAATTCTAATTATGCTGGTACATATCTCTAAAAATGGAAAAATCTCCTAAAGCATAATTATATCATTCTTTAGATTTATAGCTTTAAAGACAACAGATATTCAATTAATATACACATTTTTCTAGATTCATAATAGGTTCCATATTTAACAGAATAAAATGATCTTACTCATTTTATGTAAGAGTTCTTTTATGTTTGCTTTCTTTTGCTCCTTCAATTTCTACATAAACGGAAAACTGGCCACACTTTGTATAGTTTTCCAAGGCCTAGACTATGCTGACTGATTATCTAATTCATCATCGCTTAAAGTTGCTGTTTTCATCATGGTTTATGAAAATGGTAAGTCCAAAAAAACCTGATATTTATCTTTGATAAATGGCCCAACCATTGCAAAACAAGGTGGTGACAGGTTTTGCCTTTTACCATTCTCCCCCTTGCCAAATATTGGATTCGTAAAGCTAGCCAGCTAGTTCTATCCACTGATTTGTCCACTGAATCGTTCTTAAGAATGATCAATAAGATCTAACTATCAAAACATCAAAGTCCAATAATCAAAATTCATTATTTTTGATTAAAGTAATTAAAATACCCATTCAGAATTTACCAACACATTCAAGCTCATTCTAACATAGACCTCTCCTTTTCCATCTTAAAATCAACACTTGCAAAGTTATTTGCTATGTTGCTGCCCGATTTAGAATCTGCTGCCTTGTCTCTTTGCCTTGCTTAATAAAGGATCTCTTTGCATTTGGTTTGTGTTTGAAAATTTTGCATGCAAATGGATGGAAATAGAAAACACTATCCTGAGTGATGTACTCATTCATAATTGGGTTTTAGCCACAAATAAAGGTCAGTGAGTCTGTAATATGATATCCTAAAGAAGCTAAATAAGAAGGTGAACCCAAAGGAAAACATATAGCTATCCTCCTTGTTATGGGAAGTAGACAAGATTGCTGGGCAAAAAATTGGGATCTTGGGGGTGGAGTGGGAGGGGGGTAAGGGGAGATGGGGAGAGAAAGTGAGAAGGGTAGGATGGGGGGAACTTGGGGAAACGGGATGATTGGGATAAAGGAAGGTTGGATAGGGGAGCAGGGAAGCACATATCTTAATTAAGGGAGCCATCTTAGGGTTGGCAAGAGACTTGGACCTAGAGGGGCTCCCAGGTACCCTGGGCGATGTCCCCAGTTAGTTTCTGGGGCACCTGAGGATAGGGAACCTGAAATGACCCTATCCTATAGCCATACTGACGAATATCTTGCATATCACCATAGAACCTTCATCTGGTGATGGATGGAGATAGATACAGAGACCCACACTGGAGCACTGGACTGAGCTCCCAAGGTCCCAATGAGGAGCAGAAGGAGGAAGAACATGAGCAATGTAGTCAGGACCACGAGGGGTACACCCACCCACTGAGACAATGGGGCTGATCTATTGGGAGCTCACCAAGGCCAGCTGGACTGTGACTGAAAAAGCATGGGATAAAACCTGACTCTCTGAATATGGCGGACAATGAGGGCTGCTGAGAAGCCAAGGACAATGGCACTGGGTCTTGATCCTACTTCATGTTCTGGCTTTGTGGGAGCCTAGCCAGTTTGGATGTTCACCTTCCTAGACATTGATGGAGGGGGAGGACTTTGGACTTTTCACAGGGCAGGGAACCCTGACTGCTCTTCAGACTGGAGAGGGAGGGGGAGAGGAGTGGGGGGAGGGGGAGAGGAGTGGGGGGAGGGGGAGAGGAGTGGGAGGAGGGGGAGGGAAATGGGAGGCTGGGAGGAGGAGGAAATTTTTTTTTCTTCAATAAAAAAAAATTTAAAAAAATAAAGAAACATAAGCCCTGTGATTTTGGTGGTATTTCTGTTGTATTTATTTACATGACTATGTAATGAATAAATTTTTGCTGGCTGATATTGCCAGTTAAAAAAAAAAAAAAGAAAATTGGTTTTTAAGTATAGTCTGTGAGTCTTCCAGAGTCAAGTGGGGAGCACCTTGCAGTACGTGGGTCCCTTTAATCTGCATAACATTTATTAATAAAATATTTTTTATACTTTAAGCAGAAAGCCCGTAACATCTGCCTTATTCTCTCTCATAACAATGGAACTGCAACTGCACATCAGTTATCATTTATTCCTTTCACTAGGATAAATGGCATTCTCCAAATTTATGTGGTGAAGCCCTAATCCCTCTTACCTCACAGTGTACAATATTTGATTTTGAAAAAAGGAATTTAAGGGCATAGTTCTTGCTCAATTAGGTTATGTGAGTAGTCAAAATACAATCAGATGGCAAACCTTTTGGAAGGGGAGATTATGCCATGCATAGCTACCATTATGGCCATGAAAGGTGCATGAGTATTGAGAGGAAGCATGGCCAAGGAGAGAGTCCTTAGGGGAACAACGATTAGTGCAACATTGGAGTTCGGCTGTCATCCTTCAAAGTGTAAGAAAATAAAAGGCGGCTGGTTCATTTACCCCACCTGTGCTGCTTTGTTAGAGTCACCTTCCTATAACTAGTCACATCAAAAAGCTATTTTGTTGTTTTAGATGAGGTCTCCTATACCCTAGGCAGCCTACAATATTCCTCTGAGCTTTTGACCTGTCTCCAGGTCCCATGGGGAAATGTTACTATTTTAACTCTATCCTTTCTTCGTTGTTTTCAAGTTGTACTATTTCAATAAAGGGAAGCTTTTCATCATTATTTGTTTAACTTTAGAGTAATGTTTTTTTCATACAAAAGACAAAAAAAAATGATCACACACATATATATATATATATATATATATATATATGATGTATCTGCAACCCACAAGTGATAGATAGTATTATACTCAGTGTTTGAACATGAGAGAATAGCAAGTGTTCTTCAGACTGCCTTTAAAACTGACCCCAGAAAACTAAGGAAAAATTGATTCCAGAAACCTCTGGAGTGTTAGTGTGGAAATTCTGGCCAGGGCGGCACATGCCTGTAATACCAATTCTAAGGAGGCTGAGATGGCAGGGTCGCTGTAAGCTTGAATAGCTGCAGGCATTCCTGGGATAACACAATCTTTCCAACCAAACTCTATCAGGGAGGCTATGTTAATAGACAGGGGTGGGGGGTGAGGATGGGGGTGGGAGTTCAGGTATGGAGTGTACTTGCAGCCTTAGGGAGGGGGAAAAGTTACTTCCCTCTTCCTTGCCCCCATAACTTTCACTTCCTTCGTTTCTTCCTTCTGCTCCCCAACCCCCAAACTATTTGTTCTTCCTCTTGGTAGTTTAAAAGGCCATTCTCTGGTGATTCCTGGGGAAATCTGAAGTGTTGACTCACAACCCTGAATAAAGCTAGAGATGAGGAAGTCCAGGCACAGTGTGCTGGAGGATCCCATCCTGCCTATCATAAGGGAAGGGATAGGCTAACACAGGCTGAGTAGTTGTGTCTTTATGTCTCCATCTTTCCCCTTTCTAGAGACCTGGGTTAGAGGACTCCAACCCTACACTCCCTTTCCGACTGCTATTTCTTTCTTAAGTATTTTTAACAATTTACTTCTGACTTGGAACAAGGAACAAGAGTGGAATTTTGTGGTGTGTGGAGTTATTTCTGGACTTCTGCAGCCTAGGGCTTCAAAAGAACACAGACTGAATGATTACTCCATGTACATTCTAAGATGGGTATATTCGCATGCTGGTATGAGCCTGGGGGCCAAAAGAAATACTGCTGAGGCTTTAAATGAAATGCAGAGAGTTGAATAAAAAAATGCTAGCAAAAGATGGAAGGGTCCCACGTGGTAACTTAGCTGGGAAATCACCTTTCTGGTTTTAGATTATGAGCAGAAGGCATGGGTGGGTCCCAGGTGAGTGCTCTATTTCCCTGGTGATTCAGTCTGCACTGGTTCTGTGTCACTAAGACCCAGCCACAGCAAGACCAGATAGCCTGCACAGACACAGGCCTATAGTTTTGCATTATAGGAGAGGTGCTCAGCTGAAGGAATTCACACCTTTTATAATGGGCAATAATCTACTTGTCCTTAGTTTAAGAAGGAGATTGTGCCTTTAATATGCTGAACAGTCCTTCAGTGCACTTTAATATTGGGGACAGACATAGTATCCATATTCTAAGGCATTCGATATGCAAATGCTTTTGAAAGGATAATTTAAGACAAAGACAGTCATTACCACTCCCCAAAAGACATAGCCAGGGCCATTAGGTAATTGTATAGGTGATAGAATTTAACTAGAAGAAAAATGATAAAAGAATCATGGGGGATAATTTGGAAGACAAAAAGTTATTATATGAAAAGTGTTCAAGAGTAGAAATATTATGCAGGATACAGTGTGTGGGCAGTATGTGTATGTGTGTGGCGTGTTCCCCAGCAGTCCTCAGCTGCAAGGGAGAGCCTGCCAAGTTCACAGCATCAATGAAAGATTTTGCCTAGAGGGACCCAGTAAGGTCCCAAGACAGGTAGGGAACCTTGGGGATCCTGTAACCTTTAACCCTTCTAGACGGTTGCTTTTCTAACTCAAAATGCTTAATTCTACACCCAACATGGACACTAACAGTAGGTCCCTCTCCTCACCTCTGGCCATACCTCCACGAGTGTAGATTTGTCTCCCCCGCATGAAAAGACCCAGTACTGATTGACCACTTGCCTATGGGGTTCAAAGCTCCTTGGCCCCCAAGTCTGTCGACTTAGAGGTTTAGTTTGTGCTCACCCATTCTCACAGCCCTTGAATCTTGTAAAGACGACCCAAGGCCAGCCTGAGCTGAGGTCTATACTGGGATGCTGCCTCCCTCCTCATATATCAACTATATAGCTGCCTATCTTCAGCTTACATTCTGCCAGTAATCAGTGCCTGGAAGTGTGGTCTCTATACTCTTTCTTCCTTCTCTTAGTCTGTCTGCCTTTTAGTCCCAGCGCATAACCCAGCCATGCTAAACTCTGCAACCTCCCCCACCCCACCCCGCCCCGCCCCACTGTCTCCCACTGCGGCTGAGCCTGTCCCAGTTCACATTCATGGAGCCCTACCTCTGCCACCGCTGTGTCTAGGGTCCCTCTTCTGGCCCTTAGGTGGATAGTCCAATGCATGTGGGGATCCTGCACTTGGACCTGCCATCAGCCCGCTCTCCACCTCCCCACCTGCTAGGATACTGGCACAACACTGGTAAGATCCCCTCCTCCCGCTCAGCTCAGGTCAGCTTTCACTGGCAATCACCTCTGGCACTTCCCAGGAGCAAGGTTTTCAGGTTTTGCCCTAGCACTGTGCTCAGTAAATGGTGAAATCGTTTTTGAGCTCAGGGCCTTACACCAAGAGAGCAGTGTCTTTGCTTCTCGGACCTATGGACCCTTTCTGGGATACAGTTCCCCTTTAGGCCTCTTGCCTCTTGGGCGACTGCTCTTTGTTGGCGCCTTTATCCTATGGGCAAATAGTTAAGGGCCTAAGTCAGTCAATTATCTTTCTGCTTCACCCATGGGAAACAGGCTGGCAAAACCGCATACATTTCTAAGGTCTGTCAGCTGATGGTTAAATGGAAAGAATTACAACATGTGGGGAACCACATGACTGCCATCATTTTGCCATATTGTTTGAGCTTAAGACAGGCAGGAGCCACAGACTCATGAGGTTCAGACCCTAGCCAAATAGTGCCGGTAGCAGGCTGTCCCCACAGCCGGAGTACCTAGCTACAGGACCTGCA
Source organism: Microtus ochrogaster (assembly GCF_000317375.1). Lineage (NCBI taxonomy): Eukaryota > Metazoa > Chordata > Mammalia > Rodentia > Cricetidae > Microtus > Microtus ochrogaster. The sequence goes on from NC_022029.1 coordinate 22,435,344, forward strand.
ACTGAGCTGTTCTCTTCCACCTGCTAAAAATTTGTGACTTGAAGTCTCCAGTTTCTTTCTTTTTTCTCTTTCCCTTTAAATGCCCTGTCTGCTTGTTACAAAGTGTCAGTCAGAGATATAAAAGCCAGTTTTCTCTAGCTCACTTTTCATTTAACTTTGTGTAACTTAAATTCAACTGCATGCAGATGTACATGTTCTTATTGTTTAAAAAATGTTTTAAACAATCCTAATGAGCTCTGTTCATTATACCTCCTCCCAAACTAAGAAAGCAATAAGTTGCAAATATTTTAAATTGTTATGTACTTTTAAATGATGATTAATATATGGTTAAATTTATTACAACATACTACATATGTGATTCAACTCTGCTTTATAATTTACTCTATATAATGATAAAAGTTTAAGGTCATGGACATCTATTTCAGATTAACAAAAGTTAAATTAACCTGCAGCATTTCCTGTAAGTTGTTCTTTACTATTGTCATTTTTGCTGTTAAACTTCTGTAGCAAACAATTTTTTTCTATTTTTTCCTTCACAAGTATAAATCTGTCCTCTTAAGTTAAAAACCAGTACAGTCAAGCTGGAGGTCTCTGGATAAAACACTGCTCCACAACCTCTCAGCTTGGACCCAGCTCTCCAGGGAAATCCTGTGCTGTAGCCATAAATTATATATACTCAATAAATAGCCCTCGAGTGCTCAGGTATCTGGGGAATATGACATTTAAATGTTTAATTATTAAAAGATTTTTTGTAACAGAAAGACAGGTTGGGTCTTAGCAACACCACCCCATTTCCTCCAAAGAAGACAGAAGACAGATGGGAACAGAACAATGTCTATCCATAATTCACATCAAGTGAAAAGGCTAACCACTTGGCAGAACTTCCTTTCATCTAAACTGCTGAAGATCTCCAGACAGATGATGATGGAAAGCTAGAATCGACTGTATGGTTGCAGGAGGCAAGGTAGGCTAGTCTTCTTACAGATTCCTAACCCACAGAATCTTCTGAAGTCTGGCAGGCCCTGTGCTATCAGCAGAAGGCAAATGCAGCTCTGAAGCTCTTGCCCTCAGTGACCATGGTGGACCCTGGGGAGTGACTGTCTAGGTAGCTGTTCAAGTCAGTTCTCTGTCGTTCTTTAAATCAATAACTCAGGTAAATTTTTATCCTTCTCAAGATCTCTGATGCATCTTGATGGCTGAGAGGTTTGCCAGTTTAAAAAGGAGAACTTCACAAAATGGATTTCAGCGTAACTTCCTACCATGTTTAAATAAAAGGTTTTTTAAGATGAAAGCTCAGACCAAGAAGGTGTACAAATACAAGCTTTTAAAGTGTGTACCTCCAAGTTATAAAGGTCTGAGGATAAGAATGTTTCAGGACACAAGAAAGTGAATTAAGGTGTGTAAATGCAAGTTATAAAGGTCCGAGGATAAAAAAACATTTCAGAGTATAAGAAGAAAATGTTTGAAGTTATATAAATGCAAGCTATCAGATGTCTCTCTCATTATGGTCTGAACACTAACCAACAAAATGCTGGTAAGCTATTAATCTAACTCTGGCAGAGTACCAACACTAGTATACTGCAAAATCAAGATTTTAAATTCTCTTTGGTCATTTTCTAACTATAGACTTAAAATACATTTCATTGTGCAAATACATCTGTCACAGTCATTTCTGGCATAAATATACTGCCATTTGTACAATGTATGTGTCTAAAACTTATGTTTTCACAAACTCAAAGAATTATTGTGAGTTCCAGGGAGCCAAATTGGAAGATTCAAGTCAAACAGGTCCAAGAGAGACTACAGAGTACCACACCACAAAGCCTGGGCAGCAGCGGAGCAACCAGATACCCCAGAACATGGCAAGCACCCCAGCTTTCTCAGGTCCCCCAAGATTTCGTTGCCCACAAATCAACAGGAAGTGGTCTTGAGAACTCAACGCCCTCATCCCCTTAACCTGCCATACCTAACTCCTTGCCTTTCTATGATAAGAGGAAGATGGGAAAGTTAGGATATTGCTGGCTTTCCCTATCAGTTCCTCGTCTCTTTAGGAGGCAAGCTCTGCCCATTCCCTTCTGGCAAGTTGATTTCTGCTGTCTTCCGCTCTTCATCTCTGTCCCCATTCTTCTGGAGAGGCAGCTCTCTGCCTCCCTCCTCTCTCAACCTCTGTGCTCTTCTCTCCTTCTCTCTTTCTCTCGCTCTCTCTTCCCTCCCTTCTTGCCCCTACATTCCCCTTTAATAAAACTTCATACTCAATCTCCCTCTGCATGGCGTATTCTGGTTCCTACCCACTGTGGTCCGCCACCTGCCGTGGAGCCTTCCAGGGTCAGTCATGCCAAAATCTTTCAGTGTGTGTGTGTTATGTGTGTGTATATGATATATGTGGTATGTGTGTGGTATATGTATGTCATGTGTGTATGGAGGTTAAATGCATGTGGTGTATGTTTTGAATGATATGTGTGGTGTGTACAATGTTTGTGTGTGTGATATAAGGTATGTCATGTATGCATGTAGTATGTGTGTGGCATGTGTGTTATGTGTATAGTTTGTGTAATGTGGTCTGTATAATGTGTATGGTGTATGTGCTTTGCTAAATTGTGTGGTATATGATTTTGTATTTGTATTATGTGTATGGTATGTGTGTATGTGGTATATATGATTACATGTTATATTCATCTAGAATGCAAGCCTATGTTTCAGGGGTGTTGGATGCTGGTGCATGTGTTTGGTATGTGTACATACTCTCTGTGTATGTATGTGTGTGTATATCTTGTGTGCTGAGTGTATAAACTCTAGTTTTCTATATGGGTCACATTTCTCCTGCATGATATGATACTTGGGACTTCAACAGACTTGAAGATAGAATGAAAAGTAAATTAGCCACTAGATATTTTGTGGTTTCATGCTGAAGCTATAATTACCTGTGAGAATTTCAACCAGAATAAATGTTTCCGTTCAGGCTCTTAGTGACAGGCTTGGCTTATGAAATATATTCTGTGTCAACTTTATGATATGCTACAAATGATGCTTTTCTGAACTTAGAGCAGAATTCTGAGCTTGTGTAGATAAAAATACAAATGCTAGTCAGTTGTGCAGTCAATAAAATGCACTAATGAGTTTCAACTGATGAGAACAAAACTCATGAAGTATTGAAAAATGAAACTAAAGACACACGAGATTGGCACGTTTTCGATGAAAGTTAACTCCCATACATTCTTCACATTCCAAACAATTATTAAGCCATGTCTCACATAGTCACCATATAATTTTATTTAGGAATTTATTCATGAAGCAGAATGAAGCTAACAATTTCTGATTAGGGTGCTCTCAAGCATGGACAAGGACAAGGAGAGAGAACTCCGTGAGGGGCTCCAACTGAATCCTGAGTGTCAAAAATCCTAAGTGTCAATATGTCAGGTGGCATGGTGCCATGGATCAGTGATAAGGGTGCTTGCCCCCAAGCCTGAGGATCTGAAGGACAGCTAGAATCCCATGAGTTGCCCTCTAATTTCCATGGTGCACACACAGGCACCCCCCACACACACACACACACTTTGAATAAGCTATCAAATGGCCAACCTCAAGCCATTGGTTAGAAGATATTAATGGAATAAGTATTGATCTGATAACACTTGTACCTGATAATTCAGGGAAAGTACAGTTCCTTAATGTCCCACTTACTAAGCCTAGCCAGTTATTTCTTCATAACTGAATGATGAAAAGAAATTTTATGAATTTTGAAATTAGGACACTATGAAATGCATCTTTGCTGTTAGCGTGTACTCACAAATGGTCATCATTTTCATGCTTTGACTGTGAAATGGTCACACGATTTAATCATACCTGACACTCTGAGTGGAACCTGAAACGGGGGAACGTGATACATCATTGATTCCTCAAAGCACAAAGAAAAACACATACTAAAAATGTGATCAGTCAAAATGTGTGCTTTCTTCATCTTATGACAACATCTGTTGGAGTTACAATGACCTAACTTGACAGTGCAATCTACCTGTCCTAAGTATGTAAATAGAAATGGGTATATAACAGGTGTATGATGAGTTTTAAATGACAAGGTGACATGGAAACAATAATTTACTACTTGAGACAATACATAACCATAGCAAATTAGTAATAAGAAGGTTGTAACAGATTAGGTACAGAAAAACATTTCAACTGCTAGTTCTTGTTTTTTTTTATTTTTTTCCATTATTCAAAAATAAGATTAATTATTTTTTTCTCAATTTTTTTATTTTTCCATTCAATTATTTATACTTCCGTCCTCCCAATCCCCTCCCACTCCCCCACACCCCTTTCTCATCTCCCACCCTGCTTGAGAGAGGGCAGGGAGCATTGCCCTGTGGGAAGTCCAAGCTCATCCCCCCTCCCTTATCCAGGCCTAGGGAGCTGTGCACCCATATAGACTAAGGTTTCAAAAAGCCAGAACATGCCATAAAACCAAGTCCCAGTGCCTTTATCAATGGCCTTTCAGTCAGCCCCCATTGTCAGCCACAATCAGAGAGTCTGGTTTGATCACATGCTCATCAGCTAGTTCTTGTTTCAACCAATTTAAACCAAGATAACTGACTTCCAGCCATTACACAGAAAACCACAGAACAATAAAAAATGACTGTAGTGACCATTTTCCCAATCCTAATAAGAATGGTATACAGGACCACATATATAGGGGAGAAGTTAGTTAGTTTTCTTGGTATCAAGGATTAGTTCCTATGCATCACAAGGATGCTAGGTCTCATGAGCAGAGCAATGACTCCATGGAGTATGACAACTCCTATTAGAGAGGAATCAAGCAGAACCATATTCGAAGACATTTCAGTAGAAAGAGAAAGAAGATCTCAACAACAATAACAATGAAAAGCTGGTTGTGGTGGCTCACAACTTTAAACCCAGCACTCAGGAGCCTGAGGCCCTCAGATATCTAAGGTCTAGGCCAGCCTAGTCTACACAGTCAATGCAGGACAGTCAGCACTACACAGAGCAACTTTATCTTGAAAACAAACAAAATCAATAAAGGAATTGTTCACTGTTACAAAATCCCTTACATTTATTTATTTATTTATTTATTTATTTATTTATTTATTTATTTTTGTTTTTTGTTCAACTATGTTCATAGCAGTATTATTTGTAATAGCCAGAACCTGGAAACAACCTAGATGCCCTTCAATGGAAGAATGGATGAAGAAAGTGTGGAATATATACACATTAGAGTACTACGCTGCGGTAAAAAACAATGACTTCTCGAATTTTGCATGCAAATGGATGGAAATAGAAAACACTATCCTGAGTGAGGTATCCCAGACCCAAAAAGATGAACATGGGATGTACTCACTCATAATTGGTTTCTAGCCATAAATAAGGGTCACGGAGACTACAAGTGGTGAACCTAAAGAAACTAAATAAGAAGGACAAACATATAGTTATCCTCTTGGCTATGGGAAGTAGACAAAATTGCCAGTGAGAAGGTTGGGGTCTTGGGGGTGGGGTGGGATAGGGGTAGGGGGAGATGGGGAGAGAAAAGCCTTACATTTATTTTAGTTGGGATGTGTAGTTTCTCTTCTTTTCCAACAGTGCAGCTGGTCGTGATGGGTTCAATTCTGAAGCAAAGAAGCAGACTCTACACCCTAAGTAAATCATTTAACACTTACTAAGCCTTTTAGTGGTCTAAGTTCTGTCTCAGACTCCTTGACCACAATAGGCGAAGCACTGTCTTCCCTCCCTAAATTGCGGTTATGAGATAGAAGGGTGTCAAACATCTGAGTAGCATCCACCTGTTGTTGCTTCTGCTCTTTGTCTTTGGCGCACCTCTCAATCCTTAACTATTGCTGTTTCACTTTCTCTGCCTCGGTGTTTGGCACATGAATCTGATCTTGGAAGATCAGACAGTGTCCTTTTTGTGAGGATTTTTAGATATGAATGCCCTTCCAAGGCATGTAGGCTTTTTAACATGTAAAAACTAACTGACTTTAAGAAAAGAGACTGTTGAAATATGAGCGGCGGGGCTGCGTCCCCAGCACCCTGCTGCCCGCATGGCTAGCTTAACTTATGCCCTGAAATAATTACACGGAAACTGTATTCTTTTAATCACTGCCTGACCCATTAGTTCCAGCCTCTTATTGGCTAGCTCTTACATATTGATTAACCCATTTCTATTAATCTGTGTAGCCCACAAGCTGGCTTACCAGGAATGATCTTAACCTGCATCTGCCTGGAGTAGGAGAATCATGGCGACTCTCTGACTCAGCTTCTTTCTCCCAGCCTTCTGTTCTGTTTACTCCACCCACCTAAGGGTTGGCCTATCAAGGGGCCTAGGCAGTTTCTTTATTCCTTAACCAATGAAATCAACAGATTGATATATGACATTCCCACATCAAGAGAAAACAGGCCCAATTATCAATAAATATGGCACTTTCCTACCAGCTTTGCTGAATCTAACCAAGACAACTCTATTTGGTACCTGTTGACTACTGACTTCCAAGTTATCTAGGAGGGGAGATTGTGGGTCAAACTTTGAATTAGTTTACTCCAGATGACTTTAAGAACATTGACAAACATGATTTTTCTTTTAATAGAAAAATGTAATTTTTTATTCCATTTCTAGATTCCTAGCCTCAATGTAGTAACTGTTGTGAGACAGGAACTCTTTCTGAACCGTTAATTCAGTACTGATTATCTTTTTATGGGAGATTTCAATATCTTTGTTGCAGTTCTAGATGTACTTTGCTTAACTCATTCACCATATTTATAATTATAAAACAATTTAAGGAAATAGTATGGTTTAAATGTATTAGAAATTGTGTTTAATTTAGTTCACCAGAATGTTAGGAGCTTTATGCAGAGGTCCGCTGCACAGGTGAATGGTAAGACAAGCAATGACCACTAAGGAGTATGTGTAAGATGTGATCATGACAGAAGCTCACACACAGGAAAAAGCATGATAGCATGGCATGAGGATAGAATTCTATCCTGTGTCTCAAAGGCTGGGGAAAGGTATTTAGGAAAGCTCAGACATAGTAATATTTGACTTGCATTAATTTCTATGCAGACAATTTTAATGTATAACAGAGGGTGAGGAACAGCCATGCCTCAACAGCATTAGCAAATGGTGACAAGAACTTCAAAGATCTTCAAAGTAGAGTGGCTAGCTACACATGCATGGAGTATCAGAGATGTGTGTGTTTGTGTGTGTATCTGTCTGTCTGTCTGTGCATGCATGTGTGTGTGAGATATGGACCAGCGGTTTAGAAGAAGTGTGCATGCCTGTTAAAAGAAGAAAGATCTTTATGTTTCTGAAAACTATACAGATTACTACATAGAAACCCCAGTAAGATGTGAGTTTTACAAACATAAGTACCTAGTGTTTGTGTAGAAGGTGAATGGTAAGTCAGAGATTGCCAAGAGAACATTGGGTAGAAGCTGTTGCCCTAGTATCAAGTCTTTGGGGTTAAGAGAATTTCCATAAAAATTGGCATTAGAGCAGGCATTTGACACCCTTTGAGGAGCCACAGACTATGCGTCAAGGCCAAGAACAGTCAGAAAGTGTCTTAGAGGAGACAGGTACATACAAATGCAGTGACAGAAACAGATTGGAAACTGCTTAACAGTGCCGTAGGTTAAATCACAGCTAACAAAACACATCAAATCCTACGCCCAAGAATTCCTAGAGAGTTCTATTTTTCTATTAGGAAAAGAAAACTTTGTTCATTCATTAGCCCATTTACTTGCTTGGCTGTCTGATTTTTTTATTTCTATTTTTTTTAATTCCTTGTGTATTCTGCTAATCCTCTGTCTGATGTAAGGTGGTAAAGATTTATTTTCCCATTCTGTAGGCTGTCTCATCACTCAGTTAGCTATTTTCTTTTCTCTGTAGAAGCCCTTTGATTTCATGAGGTACCATTTGTCAGTTGTTGACAATATTTCCTAAGAGATTGGAGTCCTATTCAGAATACCCCCACCTAGATGTGTTTCTAAAAGATTTAAGCCCTACATTAAGGCCGTTAAAACAAAGGGGCCTAATGACGGTATGAGAGAGATGTGTAGGTGCAGGATAATGGAGTATTGTAGAGAAGGGGCTCCAATATATATTTGTCTGAAAAAGTCTCTGGGCACATGGATAACTAATATATAAACTAAAATTTTTTAAAAGAAAAAATGGTTTTGCAGATATAATTAATTGAGGATTCCAGTATGAGGGAATTATCCTATATTGCTTGAATGCACCTAAAAATCTAATGATAAAATTTCTTAAAACAATGAGACAGAAAGTAGATATGAGAGACAGAGGAAGAGGCATGCAAACATGGGAGGTAGAGCTTGGAGAGATGTCACTACACAGCAATGAGTACTGATGACCACTGCAGATAAAAAGAGCTAACACCAAACTATCCTGAGAGTCTCAGATACCACATAGGCTAGGATGTCTTGTGGGAGTAGCATACATCAGAAATTGCAATTACTTGAGCTTATCAGGATGTTAGAATTATCTTGCAAATGGCCACGAGCTGTGCATGCAAGTGGGAATACAAAGATCGTAGCCATTAAGATCATAAGTAAGGTATGATCATGCCAGAAAGGGAAACTCACACAGCCCAAACTAGGCATGATAAAATGACACAGGGGTAATGTTATATATAAAAGCTAGGATATATACCTGATTTCTAGCTCCCAGCCTTTAGGAATGTGAGAGATTTAAGCATGTAATTTGTTAAACCAGCCAGAGAAAATGAATGCACTCAGTGTTAATCATGTTTAGTACCTTCTGCACAGGCAGTCCCACAGGATGCAAACACGCAGCAGTCAGTAAATAGATAGCACATTAACAGAACCACTCCCTCCTCAATGGAATCAACCTTCTCTCCAAAGTTATTAAAACCTTTCCCTCTTGCTTGGGAAGAATAAAACCTTCAAATGTTTCTAACAAATCTCCATCCTTTTGCATGCTTTATTTCCACCATGCTTGACCTCCTTCTCCTTTTTTTTTTTAACACATCTTTTTTTTTTCTCTAACTGAATATCTAGTTTATTGGGATCTATCTGGATTTTTATTAGTATTAAAATATCATCTGTGAAATGTGTATTACTTTGTGTTGTGGTTAGTATTATATATCATTCGTCAACCCAGAGACACCCAGGATACTAGTTTTAGGGTGTTACTTGTAAGGGATTTTCTTTGTTAGTTCAATTGGATAGGAAGATCCACTCTAACAGTGAGCAGTGCTGCTCCCTGAGTTTGGTCCTAAACTGCATAAAAAGGAGAATGCTCCAGTATTCATCTCTCTGTTTCCTGACCATGGATGCCATGGGACCACTGGTTTCAACCTCTTTTGGCCCTGGCTTCTTGCCAAGATGGACTATTCCTCAAAACTGCCCAAACAAACACTTCCTTTTCCAAGTTATTTTCTCAGTACTTATTACAGAAACAGAAAATATACTAAGAAAATGTGTTTAACTATATTTTATCTGTGTATATGAAAACAGCTTTTTAAAAAAGTAAATTTTACTGGCTGATGTTGGCACGTACCTTTTATCCCAGCACCTGGGAGGCAGAGGTAAGCAGATCTCTGAGTTTGAGGCCAGCCTAGTCTACAGAGCATGTTTCTGGGTAGTCAAGGCTACACAGAGAAACCTTGTCTCAAAACAGAAACAAACAATAAAAAAGCAATTTTCTGTCATCTATTATTATCTTACCACATCATGGTAATTGCTTCCCTGGTATAGGAAGTCCTTCTGTCTATATGTTGTTTTCATTGGTTGATTTTAAAAACTGCTTTGAACGTATGGCAGGGAAGAACGGAACTAGTCAGGGAAGCTAGACTGTTTGCTGGGAAGAAGAAGGGCGGAGTTGGGGAGATGCCATGGATCTGCCGCCAGAGATAGATGGCTCGAAATTTGCTGATAAGCCACCACCTCGTAGTGATACAAAGATTAATAGGAATGGGTTAAATTAAGATGTAAGAGTCAGCCAATAAGAAGTTAGAGATAATGGGCTGAGCAGTGATTTAATTAACACAATTTCTGTGTGGTTATTTTGGGGCTAAGCAAGCCGGGTGGCTGGGAGAAAGAAGTGGGCCCTTCTTGCAACACTTCCCCTTTCTGATATTTCCCTAGTCATCTTCTAGATGGTAGTTTCTAGAAACTGGGAGTTTTTCAGTTGCATTTCACATTTCTGCTACACTTTATTGTCTAGCTAAGAAATCTGTATCACTTTGTACTTTTGATAAGCTGGTTTGGAAAGGCATTCCTGCCTCACTCAATTCTTGGTTAACTGTTTTATAACTCATGTTGAGAAACTGTGTTTCATGTTCTTATTAAAGTACTGACATGAGTATCTTGTATGTGTGTTGAAAAGATGATGTCCTCAGATTATTTCTTATTTTTTTCTCTGAAATAATTTCCCATCTTCATCACTTAGACAGGATAGATTAGTCTAGAAAGATCTCAAACATACTTGATTTTTTTGTGGTTCTATAGATACTATCTAATAGTGGGGTATAGAAATTACTCTAAATGTGCATCTTTATCACTATAGACTTTTTTTTTTAAAAAAATAGCACTAAGAGCCTATGGCCGTTCTACTCCGAATATATTTGATTTTGCCATATTGATACAAGGAAGGTGAAAATATACTTTGAATCTCCTTATATGCTCTATTACTTCTTATACCTAATTTTAAACTATGTATGTGCTTTATGGCCCAGAAAATACAGAAGCAAAAGTCATCTAATAATGCATATGGAAGTGAAAATTTATCTTTATTCCTATTCAAAGTACCTGCCTCACCCTTCCCCCTACTGGTTGTCTTTGCCATGAGTCTCTGTGTACAAGTATTCAGAGACCACTGTGCAAAGCAGGATACACAGCAAGTTTCTGAAATGAGAGAGGATTGGATGATGGTCAGTGTTTAAAGACTTGGCCATTGAATGATAAAAGGTCAAAACAAAGTGAAATATAGGAAGAATTCTTCCCCATAATTAAAATAATTGAGCTTAGTAAATCTCAATCCAAAAATCCTCTAAAAGGAGTATGTACTATAAGTAATAAATTTAATAAAATGTTAAACAGACACATTTGATTTTTGACCCTAAAACTAAGAAGAAAATCTGATCTTAATTAAATGGATAGCCTTAAGGGCTTTTTTTTGAACCACTGGAAGATCTAGAATTGATACCTTGTCCAGGATTGCTTAAACATACAACATATGCTCATTTTGACTAAAACAAATCTCACTGGAAATTCCTAGGTGATAGATGTGGGTCCTAGATGCCTTCATTTGCTCTTCTTCCCAGAGTAGTCACATTAGATAAATCTCGCTGATTTTCATTATCACTTTTTTCTTAATTATTCTGGGGCTGCTGGAGCACAGTCTATTGTCCTACAACCTGTAGCTACAAAATGGTATCTTAATTTCCATGTATGAAATTAAGATAAGAAATTATTATTTTAATATTGATTTTTGTAATTAGAGTACATTTATTTAACTATGTGTATGAAAAGCCAGCACACATTTGCTAAATTAAAAATAGAATCAGACCTTCTCAATGACAAAGAGGGTAAGTACCTATGTTTCAAATACAAGATACAAAGGATACAAACACACATGGAAAATAACAACAAAATAGAACTTAGGAAAATTTAAAACCACAGTACTGATAGAACTGTTACTTTCTGAATTAGGTTTTTAATTCAGAACATGACTCTCTTTTTTATGATAAAATTGAAAAGCTTGATAGTCTATGAAATAATATTGCACTAACCTTATCAGAGTGCTAAGATTTAAGATATTCTCTCAGTGATACAGTAGCAGGTAAAGTCCATTAGAAGAAAACTATTTCCTTCTGGTCTAGAGGATGAAATCTTTAGCCTGGTAAGAGACCTAACATTCCCATTGGGAAAGGGCTCATGACCTGACTAAAGGTTACTATTAGGAAAGAGAGAACACCCATATGGAGGCAGGGTCACTTTAAGACAAGGTAAAGAGGTAGAAGGAATAATTACTCCTTGAATGACTGAATGACACTTTTCCTTCAGAATTTCTGCACTGGACACAGTCCCTGCATTTGCCATGGAGTTTGTTGGGTCTGTCCATCAGTTTTCCTTTTTTTGTTTCTTTTAGGTGCAGGCCAGAATGAAAATATACTTGTTCTGGTGCTTTGTGTATTCTGACTCTTTCTTTAAAGACCCTAGAACTCTCACGACTCACACAAGAATGTGGAGTAAGGGTGTTCTAATGAGAAAACTCTGATGAGACACAGCTGTTATTGGGAAACTTCCCTCTTCATGTACTCCTAGTCTCTTTAATAAAATAATTTAAAAGTGAGATAAAAGGAAGCTCAGAGATCATTTCATTAGTGTTTAAGAGAAAAGCAATAGAACAGACAGGCCATAGCTTTTAGCAGCAACTGGAGGGAGAAAAGTGGAAATAAGGAAGACAGGAGAAGGTGGGATACTAGTGATCTGAAAGGGGAGAACAGAAGAGGGGAAGCCCTGTAGGGTGGGAGAGAGAGGCAAAGACAGAAGATGATGGGAGATAGGTGAAATAACACCATGGATGTTTAAAAAGCCATAGAGATGATGATGATGATGATGATGATGATGATGATGATGATGATGATGATGACGATGATGATGATGATGATGATGATGATGATTTGTAACACATACATACTCACAACTATAACATGTAATTCAGTGTATAAATTTACCTATTTAATGTTAATGAACATATCTCACAAAGGCTAATGGTATTCCTCCCAAGAGCCAAAGACAACATAAAATACAAAATAAAACAACAAAAAGCATTAGAAAGCCTCTTTTGAGTTGTTGACCAGGCTGTGTAGGAGACTCCCAAAACATACAGTGTATTGTTACTTTCCAGAGGTGGAAGATAAGTCCTGAAGATACCATGCACTTCAGAAACAGAGCCTACATGTCTCTGAGTTGGAACTGAGATTAACACCCTCTCCCTCACAACTAATTTTCATGTTACCAGAAGGTGCTGCCATGAAACCTTCCAAAGGATGGAGACAACAAACAGTCCTACTCAGTTATGATACCTATGTGGTGTAGGAGGTCCTTTTGACTATCTGTTGCTTCCATTGGTTAATGAATAAAGAAAAATAGCTTGGCCTAATAGGGCAAAACTTAGGTAGGTGGGGAGACATGACTGAATTCAGGGAGAAAGAAAGAAGAGGAGAGAGCTGTCATGGAGCCCCCAGAGTCAGATATTGTTGAAATAAGAGCGGCGGGGCTGAGCCCCAGGCACCCAGCCGCCCACATGGCTAGCTTAGCTTATGCCCCGAAATAATTACACGGAAACTGTATTCTTTTAAACACTGCTTGACCCATTAGTTCCAGCCTCTTATTGGCTAGCTCTTACATATTGATCTAACCCATTTCTATTATTCTGTGTAGTCCACGAGCTGGCTTACCAGGAATGATCTTAACCTGCATCTGTCTGGAGTGTGAGAGCCATGGCGACTCACTGACTCAGCTTCTTTCTCCCAGCATCCTGTTCTGTTTTCTCCGCCTACCTAAGGGTTGGCCTATGAAATGGGCCTAGGCAGTTTCTTTATTAATAAGAAATCATTCCCACATCAAGATATGCTGAATCTTTCCCAGTAAGCCACTGCCATGTGGCGATATACAGATTAATAGAAATGGTTTAAATCAAGATGTGAGAGTTAGCCAATAAAGAGGCTAGAACTAATTGGCCAAGCAGTGATTTAATTAATATAATTTCTGTGTGGTTACTTTGGGTGTAAATTAGCCTGGGCAGCTCGAACAAACAAGCTGCCCTCTCCCCTACAACACCTATGGATCGCAACAATGACTAGCATGGCAGGATAACCCCATGGTTGCAACAGTAGTACACATACCTTGGGGATAACCAACAGTTCTCTCATCCTTTCAAAAGGAGAGATGTCATGTCTGGTACTAAAAATCTAGTCAACTGACCAGTGGTAGTGAAATCACGGTTATTAGCAAAGAATCTACAACCAATTTGCCAAATGAGCATAATCCTTAATAAGAGTGGCTCTCTCCAGAGAACATCATAGCAATTGGTTGTCCAGTGTTAAATGGTCAGCCCTGATATCATATATACATTCAAGTAAAATTTCATGAACTCAGCAAGCTGTATTTAGGAATGTATACAAATCAATCTCTCTCTGTCTCTCTGACTCTGTCTCTTTCTGTCTCTTTCTCTCTCTGTTTGTGTGTGTATGTGTGCATTGCAGTAACAACTAATGAAAAAAGAGGTTATGGTTTTGAAGTAGAGCAGGAAGAATATTTGGGATTGTTTGTAATAATGAAAGGGACATAAAAATGGTGTAATTAAAATACAATCTCAAAATAAAACAACAATAAAAATGAAGTTATAACCTCTGAAGTTAGGGCCCAAGAAATCAGGCAAGTTAAGTAGTGGAAGTAGGCAAAAAGTTGCATGGTGATGTGGAGGTGTGTCCGGAAAAAGAGTAGGATTATTCACAGGGTCATAGAAGGAGACAAATTGTTAAGAAAGAATAAGCACACTTTAGAATAGGACCAGGATAATAACTTGAGGGGAGAATCTCAAAAGTAGTGCCACCGGTTTCATCCTTTCTGCGATTTTTATATTTGCTTGACATCCCTAGGTATTTCTTGGTGCATGCCTTGCCCTGTCTATTAAATGAAACCCAGGTTTAAAAAAAAGAGCTTCCAACATGTTCTCTTTCATGTGTTCATCTTGATGTCTTATTTGGCAGTCCCTACCCTCCTGTCTCAGGGGCTCTGAGAGAGTTTGCATGCAGTTTTGCTGGATCTTTTCATCCTCCATCATGTGCTTAGAAGAAAGATGAGAGGCAAATTAGGCACAGTGGTGCATGCACGTAATCATAGTACTTGGCAGGCTAAGTAGGAAGAATTGGGACTTCTAAGCCACACTGACCAGATGAAGAAATCCTGTGATATAAAAAGAAAAGGAAGAGGGAAAATAAGGACTCATTGCCATTGAATCTATCTCTTTTTATTCATCCTTGCTGATGAGGGAGAGGGAATTGATCAGGGGAGGGGGAGGGAAATGGGAGATGGTGGCGGGGAGGAGGCAGAAATCCTTAATAAATAAATAAATTTAAAAAAAAAAAGAGATAGACTACAGGACCAGAGAAAATATCTGCCAGCCATGCAGGCCTGGCCACAGAGGCAACTTCTACCACGGGAAAGCCAACACCTCACCCAGCAGTTTTGTCCTTAACATTCTGAAGGTACTGAAGGACAGGGGCAGTGTCTGCAAGCCTGATGTTTCAGAGAACAGGATAAAAATCTATAGAAATGAGACAAAGGATTGAGTAGCTCCACTGTCCCAGAAAGGGTAGCTATTTCCTTGGTAATATTTAAGACAAAATGTGACAGGCATGAGGTTAACTTGAGGAAGCTGTGCTCTCAATTTAGGAGTATTTTGTACTAGAATATTTGTTTAACTATGAAAAGATGTGTTGCTGTTTTTTTCTTGCCTTCCAAAAGCACCTGATTGTTCCAATAAAATGCTGAATAGCCAATCGCTAAGCAGAGGAGGGATAGTTGGGGCTGGTGGGCAGGGAGAGAATGAAGGAATAGGAAAGGGAGATATTTTGCCCCAGGGAGATGCCAGGAGCCTGCCAGCTAGGCAACTGCCATCCAGTCAGCAAGACACGGAGGAAGCAGGGAAGTAGGTCATACAGAACAAAAGAATGGTAAGAAGCCCTGGGGCAAAACATAGATGAAGAGAAACAGATTAACTTAAGTTTTAAAAAGCTAGCCAGAAACAAATCTAAACTAAGGCTGTGCATTCATAACCAACAAGTCTCTGTGTCATGATTTATGAGTTATTGGTCCACAAATGCTACATAGGGAGACATTGTCTATTTAAGCGTAAGAAAGCTCCTCACTTTCTCCCCATTAGCCATTACCAAGAGTTAAATCACAAATACTTCATATAGTGACTCCCTAAATATTAACAAATGAGCTCAAAAGGAGCAGCATCAAAGTGAAACTCAAGTTTACCTCTCAACTGGATAGATCATCTACAGAAGATTATGAACCAAAATTATGTTTGTATGAAATATTATATTGATATAAATTTGAAGTAAAAGGCCTAATTAACACTGAAAAATGAACCAGGAAAAATTTAAAGACAAAGTTAGTAATGGTTTCAACACATACAGCAAATATAATAGATTTATATTTTTATCACAAAGCAATAAAAAAATACTCATAAACCAACCAAATAAAAAATTTACTAGGAAAGAATAATCAAAGAAATGCAAAGCAAATTTGGAACCCTGTTAGATAATTCCACAGTTAAAGGAAGCTGCCGCTGAAGTGCAAGCCCTATGACCTACATAGTGGAAATAAACCCACTCCAAGGCTATCTCTATTCTGATTTATCACACATGTTCTGTGGGATGTCCTTCTGTATATGTGTTGCTTTTATTGGTTGATTAATAAAGCTGTTTCAGCTAATGGCTTAGAAGAGTAAAGTGAGGCAGGAAAACTGAACAGAGGTATATAAAGAGAGAGCCAAGGAGATACCATGTAGCTTCCAAAGGAAAGAGATGCTGAAATCTTATCAGTAGGCCACAGACTCATGGTGATACATAGATTAATAGAAATTGGTTAATTTAAGATGGAAAAGCTAGCTAGGAATACACTTAAGTTATTGGCTAAACAGTGTTGTAATGAACACAGTTTCTGCGTGATTTTTTGGATTAGGACATCAGAGAAACACATGAGCAGTCTCTGTTTATAAAATGGTGCCCAACATTTGGCAATGTACATTCACATAAAGTCTAAAACTGTTAGGAAAAGGGTTTCTTTTCCCATAAAAATGGGAGTCGATGAAGCTTCTAAGTAGCTCCATACTTTCAGATAGGCTCTGTTTGCACATGAAAGTAGAGGCATGGTTCTTTTAAGAGATGGCTTCCTGACTCAGCATTAGCAGCAAAAACTGCAAGTCTTCTTTAAGAGAGGGCTTCCTGGTTGATGCTGGCAGCACAAATGTCTTTGATTCTTTCAGTAGGTCCTGTACTTAAATGGGGTTTGTGAGCAACATGCTACTAGTTACTTAAAAGCAACATAGACCTGCTGCTTCTTTGGAGCTGGGGTGGTAAGCATAAGTGATGAACATACCACTGCTGTGTTGAGTGGGGCAGACCCAACAGCCCAAACCCAACAGTATTTGTCATAGTCACAACTGCTTACCATTTAAAAGAGACTCTTGGTAGAAAATAATTATAGATACACAATAATATAGATTCAGATGAAAAAGATCTCTGAATGGGTCACAGTGTTGAATAAATGTACATGGGCTTAAGAGAGAGAGAAAAAAGAATGCAGACAGTTATAGATTAAAGGAGTAAAGATAATAAAATAAATATTATAAACTAATAGAGTAAAAATAAAACATCACATAAATATGGACTATAGGCAGAGAATCTGGATTATGTATATTATTATGTTTTCTTTGAATTTTATGACTGTTAATGAGCTAGATGCAGAGAGATACTTGATTGTAGGGACTGCTAAGCTAAATCAACACAGATATTTTAATAGTATCCTGACTTCAAAATTTGGGTCTCAGGATATGTTGCTTTGGAAAAGAGGTTCTGCTTTTGTGTCCACAGAGGATAGGAACCTGTGGATTCCTTCCAGGCTAATGTGCTTTAATGGAACATGACCCTCCTGAAAGATCTTCATGAACCCTAAAAATGTTTTGCCCAACAAATAGCAGGAAGTACCTTAGAGAAAACAGTGCCCGAATTCCCAAGACAATTGTTTATAAATGTTTGTTTTATTTAAAAGGAGTGGGGTATAAATTGTTAAAGGTCACAGTAAATCTCTTTTAAAAAGGGGGGATATATTATAGAGATGAGTACTTTACATTGGTATGGATGTTGGTTTATTTATACAAATTTAAGGTCAATTTTGTTATATTAATATTTCTATTCTTGTTTAAGGTATCAGAGAGGTTGATGGTCATTGAAGAAACTTGTTATGGAATTTGCCTTCTATGTGACAAGGCTAGTCATTTGGGCAAGAAATTGCTCTTGCCTGGACTGCTTGATGGCATTCTGCATAAACTGGATATGCAGGACCTACAGAAAAATGACTGCTGATGTTACCTAAAGTAGGAGAGACTGTCCATCAGTGTTCCTGCTTCATGAAAGAGTCTGCCAGACATTCTGCAGGACACAGAAGAAAGTGACTGACAAACTGCCAATATAGGTGGAACTTTCTTAGGAATTTCCTGCTTCAAGGTATCCAGACAAGTCTCCTGGATACCATGAGCCTGAAGGCTGAAGATGAATGCCCAAATCTGATAATTCTAGCTTCTGTCAAGTGATGCAAAACCAGTCAATACAGAAGGATAATATGCGGTAAGAAGAGACAGTTTATTTTTGGCTCCTGGAAAGTCAATTATTAAATTATCACCAGTGCCTGTGAAAATAATCATCTGATACCAAAATCTTCATTTTCAAGAAACATTCAATCTAAATATCACATATATAGGAATATACCATCATAGTGAACACATTTAATATGAGCAGTATTTCATTATATTTATGAACAGAAACATTAGAATCAACTTTAGGACCTTAGAATCAGAGTGTCACATAGAACAGGGATTATCCTTATAATAAAGTTGATCTTCATTAAAAGTGAAAAGCTACACCAAAAGGCTCACTTTAATAAAAAAGAAACATGTTAATGAAAGAATCTCAAGTAAAATGAACATATATAGTTGTAAAATGAATGAATAATTTCAGTGACTTATCATTGAAAAATATGAACAAAGCAGAAATAGAAGAATATGTGCCAAAGCTTTAGAAATAGAATTTCATGTTTTTCGATTCATCCCACTTTTTCCTAGTTACATAGATATTTTTAATACAATGTTATTATAGGCTATTTTGCTTGTCATTATTACGATTTATAATATGTAAAAATATGAGACAGCCACATGTTACACAATGGTTAACCATCCCCTTAAGTGCTTTTGTGAGTGGGAAAGGCAGAATAAATGAGCTTGGATTCAATTTAATAATTTAAAGGAAAGAACTACAGTGCTCATCCAAAAAAGCTAAGAATAATAAAAGTAGAGATTTACAAATTAGTTGTTTGTAAAGTAGAGGAAAATTGTTAAAACCAAAGTTTATCCTCTGAGAAAACAGTCATAAAAACACATAAAACCAGTCAAAATATTAAGATCAAGACATAATACTCTTAACCTAAAATATAACCTGAGAACTGGGCTCAAATATAGGTTTGTTTCTACATATTCTACAATTTATGAAAAAGTAATACTTGATATGAATGACAAAGGGACAGTATTAAAGATGGAACATTCATGTCAATTGGAAGTCACAGATCAGGCAGCCAAAGAGGGGGGCTCAACAAACAGGCTGTACCAAGGCTGAAGGTAAGACTGTTTTGTACTTTGAATGAGGTACATTAGTCTTACAATTTTATGTGATTTTCAAATATTTAGGTTGAGGTCTTTTAAATCTCTTCATGTGTGCTTTAAAAAAATATCAACCACTAGGAAGGGTGTCTTCTTACAGGAAAGAAAAGTTTCTCTGATGGTTTGTTGACAGAGAGATCAGTGGGATTCAAGAGGGGGAAACTTATTGGAAGTGTGGGCAGGAGACAATCAGTGCAAAGATTGACCTGCCAGTTGTGGAGAATGATCTATAGTGGTATTGCTGATGGTGTGCTAGAATTTATGGTGATAAGTCCACCTACCAGTGTGTATTAACTCGTGACATATCTGCTGCTTCCTACAAAGCTCCAAGTCTTAACCTAGACAGGCACCTCATTACTGGGTGCTGTCATTCAATCCATTTGGACCTAACAAATTCTGAGTTGAAGAGGAGTGTGTTTATTTGAAACATAATATTTTAAATTATATGTGTGTGTGTGTGTGTGTGTGTGTGTGTGTGTGTGTGTGTGTGTGCATATGATTCTGGTTACTAATAGAGGTCAGAGGCAGTTCTCCCTGGAGCTGGAGTTACAGGCAGCTAGCTATAATCTGCCTGATATGGGAACTGGGAATCAAACTCCAAACATTTGGAAGAGCTGCAACCAATCTTAACCCCTTAACCATTTATTCAATTTCAATATGTCATTTTAACGATGGAAATCTCTTCACTGATATTGATGAGGGTGTACAGATCTGTGTTTCTCTTTCTTTAAACTCTTATTTTTAATTTTGAGATTAGAATATGAATAATATTTACCCTTTCAATTTCCTCCCTTGAAACCTTCCCATATGTTCTCCCTACTTTCCTTCAAATTCAGGGCTTCATCCTCATTAATTGGTATTGAAAACACAAACACACACACATATACATACATGCACATGTAAATATAACCTACTCAGGCTACATAATGTTACTTGTATGTATGTTTTCATAGCTGGTCATTTGTAACAATTCTGTCTCTAAAATTGTCAAGTTGCAAGCAAGAGTTCTTCAGCCTATGGACTAAAGTTGCCTACATGTCCCTTTAGCTCTCCTCAATTTAGAAGCCGAGTGGATTTCACTCCATGAATCATACATAATCCTCTTAACCAAAAAAAAAAAAAAAAAAAAAAAAAAAAAAAAAGAAACTGAAAGGGGGCAGAGGCTATTTTTGTAGTACAATCTTAGAGGAGATCAGCATTTTCTAGTCCTCCTCGTTGGGCCTCTACCTCTTGGGCTATGTCCTCTAGGAATTGAGACCCTAAGCAGATAACTTGTAGGCTTCTCAGGACCTCAGGCAATGTGCAACATCAGCTACTTACTAATCAAAACCGAGTCACATTGTACAGTTAGCCAAATCAGGAAGAAAGCATATGGAATAGAAGACATCCTGGACTGACCTCACACACATAGGACGATGAAATTGAAGCATGGGGCACTTGTGTCGCAACACAAGGTGTAGAGATAGTTGGCTGTATGGTGATATGTAAAGGAATTGCTTTGCAGCCATGGGAGGGAGACTGAAGCGAAGAAGCTGAGGTTGCCTGCCTTATACCATTTTGAAAAGGAAAGAGAGTTTATGTGGTACACCACTGAGATGTCTAGGTGCTTATAAGAATATAATAACCTTGTTTACTATGATTGAGAAACGGCGGTTATAAAGGAATAAAGAAGGAGTCTTTTATGATGAACAAGTCGATCTCTACTTGATACACACAGGAATAAATAGTCAATGATGGCTAGAAGACAGTGATGGCTTAGTCACTCTGTCTTCACTGAAAATCGGCATACCTACAGATGGATCAATCTATAATGCGTAGACCTGCCCACTTCTCTTTCCATCCATTAATCTATAGAATCCATCCTTGGAGAGGAAGTGATGTAAATTTTATACATATTACATCTTCAGAATTCTGAAGTTTGAGCTATTAATCATTATTTTAATTGAGCAGGAGAATTATGAGATTCTTAATGTACAGATTTCATCCCCAGGGGTTACTCAATCTTCTGATTCACAATTTTTTTTATACAACATCTTTTCTTAATTTTTGTTTCACATCTTTATTCACATCATTCCTAACATCACATAGAGTTTATCAACATGATATAATCTTTGTGGTCAGTACAATGTCTAAATAGCTCAAGGCTTTTCAATTAATTAGCATATATAGTATTATGAACACTTAGCCAGAACTAGAACTCCAAGGTCAACAACCGCAAGATGAAAAATAACCTCATTTGAATGATCTGTGTCATGGGGAAAGTGGATGTTGATGTGGCAGGTCCTCCCATATGTGTAACATATATTTATATTCTCTACACATGTAGGATGGTTGTAAATATAGTAGAATTGATGCAAGAACTATGTTTGTAATATACTTTGTAATATAACATAGACTTCATTATAGAGATTGGCATATATTCCTATTTTTAACTAACAAGAATATATCAACATTAGTTCAATGTCTTCAATGTCAGTTTCAAATCCCCATAACAGTGTAGACTGTACTCAAGCATATGGCACATCCTCACACTTGGGGCTCATTTTCATCTTTGAGAGAAATATACCTTCTTTTTCTATCTAAAGAGGAAGCCAGAGGGAGTAAAATAATGTTGCTTGCTGTCTCTTGGTCATCTGTCATCTTCAGCTCTAAATAGCAGGGCTTCTATTTATTATCCTCTATGACACTGTGAAAAATATCTTCAGAATTTTTCTCAATGTTGCTTCATAGTCACTGGCACTTTTGTTAGGCTTCTAAATTATACTTGGCCCTCATTTTAATGTACATGTTGTGACTTTCATCATTTTGTGTATTTTTGTTGTTCCCAGAAAGCTCCTTGGAGATACATACCAGTCTCTCCAGATTTCCCAACACTTTCTTCTTCACTGGCTCCATCTGTGACTGTGTGGTCCCAGTCCAATTTTGACAGCTCCGGTTTTTCCTTAACTGCATCTTCGCCTTATTAATGTCTCAACTCCTAATGATATTTTCTGTAAGTTTTCTGACATAGACACCTGACATGACATAAAATCTTGCAGTTTCCAATTCTGCTTCCTTTCCGGGCTTGTCCTGGTTTCAGGATGACATGCTAGTTTCTTTTTCCAGAGGTCTTGATTTTTTTTTCTTCTTTAACAAGTTCCTCTGTATCAGCAGTGTTAACTCTAGGGACAGTTCCCCTTGTTAAGTTTAGAACTGATAAAAAAAAATAGTTTCCACAGAATGTTTTGTGAATGGATAGTGGAAGGCAATTTTAAACTAGTTTTGCAAGATTTGGTTGACTTCAGGTCATCTGCTCCTGAAGAATGTTCTATTGTGCACCATTTCCTCCTAATGTCACAGGGACTTTCATGATGCCTCACTACCGCTTCCGCAGCTTGGGCTGACTTCTGCCTTCTTGTCTATTTCATTGATGACAGGCACCATTACTATGAACACACAGATTCTATCAAAGGAAAGGACTATGTCTTGGTAGACGAGACTGAATTAGGTAAGGTAGTGCTGCTTCATGGGAAGCCACCTCTCATCTTCTTGTTCAGACTGGGAATTTAAATAGTAGCACCAGAGGTGACAACAAAAATTGTCTTGTCCTTCTAGGAATATATATATATATAGCTTCATTTTTCTGAGTTTTGTGTGGGGCAGGCATTCTGCAGCCTGTAGCTCAAATATTGCAAAAGTGAAATTGAATGCATCAGGCCATAAAGCTAACTGTCATTTGTTATTAAGATCATGAGCAGGTAGGGAAGTGAGAAACTCTGTGTCCTCCTATCTCGTTTATATTCCTGCCGCAGTACATGCTCGTTTCGAGAATCTTTAAAATCTAGGGACTTGGCTCCATGTTAAGTTTAGAACTGGTCAAAATAGTTTCCACATGCTGTTCTTATGAGCATCCCAACTAACAACTATCTGGCTAACCTTGCTTATCTATAAACGAAAAGGTAAGTGCCTCATAGGGTTGCTGTGATGATTCAATAAGTAACGCACACATGTGCAAGATCATGCCTGACACATAATGAGAGTTGTCATTACCACTTGATGTACCTGCCTGGCGTGCAAACAAGGTATCATCAAGAGAATGGCTGCACACTTCAAATCCAGGGACTAAGTCCTCCCTGCATAATGCTGCTTGTTAGCTTTATGGATTTTGAGTTCACTTTTGAACGACGATGAGTTCCTAAATCATAGGATTAATGTCACAGTTACAGTGAATGGTGAAGATGAATTTTAAAATGTTGGTAACATTCTTCTGCTCTGAGGTACTGATGTTTTCAAGATTCTTCTCAACTCCAGTGATGTTGTGTCTGGTTTGGAATGTAGCAAGGGTCACTGGGATCTTCTGCTTGCAGGTGATACATCTACTTTTAAGTCCTGATCATGCTTTGTAAGTATGGACAAGTTCTTCAAACTTTCTGAGTTCCTTGTGACTTGTGAAGATGGAACGAGGCAACCCAAATAAAGCCTAGAGCAAATTCTAGGTCAGCACAGTAAATGGAAGACTGGAGTTTCTTCCCTATGGTCACTGACTGGACCTAATTAGCTCAAGACTAATTCCTGGGCTGTAGTTTGTAGATTTGTCTACAATGGAGAAATGCACTGAATAATAAGTTCTAGTCAGCTTTATAGTTGTGTTTCTAATTATAATTAAGTGGTCCAGGATTGCACTGTATGTGCAAGCCTGTTGTGAATGCCAGTAGCCTCTATCCATCTCTGAGGGCTTATCTGCTTGGCCTTATGTAGGTTTTCCAGCACTGGACATACAAAGGTGTGGGTCAGATGCTGAGCTTGGGCAATAACTTGAGCATATTGTTGCTTTGCAAGGGTCACTGTTACAGAAAGCTTGATGTCTGAGAAATCTGTCTCACTAAAGAATAGTTGCCAGGGGAAGTAGTATAAACATAAACACATTCCCTATACTCTATACAGGTGATATATATTAATGTTTAACATTATAATTATTATTTCCATAAGGCCTGATTTTACATTTAGTTTTCCAGTCTTCTAAATGGCTTATTTTGTACTATATAATACAGCTGTTACCATAGTTACATCATGAGGAATATGACTGTGTATATGTGTTGCTGTTCATCTAGGTGTTGGGGAAAGTTGGGCATAGGTAGGGAAGGCGATCTGAGCAGTGCTAAGAAGTTTTTCTTTGTCCTGCAGGCAGAGTGAGTAGGTGTATGTTTTCTACTGAAAAATGACCAATTTCTGGGAAAAGGTTAATTTCTATGAGTATCTCAGAGTACTACACTTGTTAACTTTTAGATAATTTCTTTAAGTCTTTTTGATTTTTCACAAAAGAAAATGCTCTGCCTATGTTTGCCTAGGATATAGGCTGTTCTGAGTACTGGGGTAGACCACTACTTTAGGCCACATTTAGTTATCCCTTTACAATTCTTCCTAACATCAGCTCGCTTACCTAGTTTATAATATGTGGAAGTCTTTTGTTATTACTTCATTAAGACTGTTTAACTACATTACTTTCTGTTTTGATACAAAATCCTGCAGGAAAAATACAATGAGAAGAGCGCTGTGGAAGAATTCAGGGGCTTATGCCCATGCTGATCCAAGTTCATGTCATCAGACTTTGATAAAGACAATTACAATAAATATGCATCCCTTGTTTAATGAAGGACTTAATAAAGGGATCATTTTTGACTTCCCTGTCCTTAAATGCTGTTTTGTTACTGTGTGTAAAAGTTTGATAAATTTTATGGGGCTAGATGAAACAGTATTGTCATACAATTTATTCAATATGGATTCTTATTTCAGAGAATATTTTAATTTTAATAAACAGAGAAAGGAATAAAAGAGAAGTCTATAAAACTTCCAGAATACAGAAAAATTAATAATAATTTCAAACAATTGTGAGTGTAGACAGTGAAAGAAAGATGTGTTTTCTTGTCTTGTTTATTGAGAATATTGGCATTCAGAGTCTCATAGTGATGGAGCAGAGAGTGATTATGATTTAAATTCAGTTTCTATTTTGCTGCTCATAAGACATTGTGTTTACATGTGAAAGTGTACATATACACACATGACTTGTAATGTCATTTTCAAGTAACAGGTGAATGTGTGGAAATGTTTGTGTATACTTAGGGAGGTATTCAAATTCCTCTGGAACACTAACAATTATTTCTATCCTGCTTCTCTGTTTGCAACAGTTACTAGAAAGTGTGAAGAGAATCTTCTTTTAGAGAAAGCTTCACTAGCAAGAAAGCTGAATATAAATGCGAGAGAGAGAGAGAGAGAGAGAGAGAGAGAGAGAGAGAGAGAGAGAGAGAGAGAGAGGAAGAAAAAGTCATCCAAGAAGTCAGGTCACTGTGGACATCTGCTGCCTAGCCATGAGTGTGCCTTCTATAGCTTTCCCAGGAAGTTTAATTTGTTGTTGTTGTTGTTGTTGCTGATGTTGTTTTGTTTAACACTTTCTACCAGTAATTACAAAAAGAAAGTAAGAAAACATTACTTTGGTAATTAAGCACCCAAAGCTCTTTGACCTTTGCTGCAGCACCTGCATTTAGAACCTGTCTATTAGCGTCAGTGTACTAGTGTTCCAGAGGTCCTGTCAAGAGCAGTTGAGGATAGATAATTTCTAGGAAAGACATTACAGCAATGGCGAGTTTTGCCTCCTAAGCCCTGGGTGACATTAATGAACACAAGGTTATTAGTTATGATTTAAACACTTAACTTCAGACATTTTCATTAACTCTGTTAACACTAACTATAAACCATTCAGTTGTTTTGTTCTTCATCACATGTCTAACGTGTACTGAAATTTACAAACTTCTGTGCAAATTGAAGAATTATCCTTATAAGTAGAGACACAGCACTGGCTAGAGTCACGTCTCTTGCTCTTTCTTTTGTTTACCGTTGAGTGTACCACATAGACTCAACTAGATTTACTTCTCAGCAGTTATTTTGTAGTTTATATTGATTTTATCTTGTATCCAAAAATGTCTCAGAGTTCAACTTGAAAAACAAGGAATATAGTCTAGTTATATCCAGAGATATCCTGTATTCTAAATGGTTAGTTATTGGTAACTACACAAAGTGTCAGTACTCTGTGACATACTTCTTAGCAATATTGTCACTTCCTTTAATTGCATAAGTTGGAAATTGGAAATATTTTCACTATGATGTGCTTGCCTAGTGTGTTTCTCAGGACATATCCTTTTCATTAAGAAACACATTATTTGCTCAACATCCTTAGTCATCAGAGAAATGCAAACCAAAACAACTCTTAGATTCCACCTTACACCAATAAGAATGGCTAAGATCAAAAACACTGATGACAACTTATGCTGGAGAGGTTGTGGGGTAAAGGGAACCCTCCTGCATCACTAGTGGGATTACAAACTGGTACTGCCCCTTTGGACATCAGTGTGCTGATTTCTCAGAAAAAATCTTCCTCAAGACCCAGTAATACCACTTTCATGTATATATCCAAAGGATGCTCAATTGTGCCACAAGGACATGTGCTCAACCATGTTCAGAGCAGCATTGTTTGTCATACCCAGAACCTGGAAACAAACTAAATGATCCTCAACCAAAGAATGGAAAAGGAAAATGTGGTACATTTACACAATGGAGTACTACAGAGCAGAAAAAAATACGGCATCTTGAGTTTTGCAGGTAAATGGGCGGAGTTAGATAACATCATTTTGAGTGAGGTAACCCAGACCCAGAAAAACAATTATCACATGTACTTACTCATAAGTGATTTTTAAACATAAAGCAAAGAAAACCAGCCCACAAATCACAAACCCAGAGAACCTAGACAACAATGAGGATCCTAAGAGAGACATACATGGATCTAATCTGCATGGAAAGTAGGAAAAGTAGAGATCTCCTGAGTAAATTGAGAGCATGGGACCTTGGGGAGAGTTGAAGGGGAGGGGAGAGGCAGGGAGGGGAGCAGAGAAAAGTGCAGAGCTCAATAAAAATCAATAAAAAAGAAATGCATTATTATAGGTTGGTTGTAAGAAATTCTCACAAATCAGCATGCTGACCCTCAAAAATGCTTCTTAGCATCTTGCTACTTTAACAGGAATCACGATCAACTAAGCATTCATTTCTCTGCTTTATGTATAGAAAGAAAGATACTTCCACCATGCTGTGACTCTGATTTATCATGGCATGTTAAATAAACAATTCTGCTCCCCAAGAATGTGGATGAGTTATGTATTAGAAACAAATTACAAAATTTACATAGAAATTAGAAACTCCTTTGCATCATAAATTTGAAATACTGTCAAAGGAGAGATCAGCTTTTATTTCCTAAAGAAAGGAAGTGGAGAGCTGTGTGTCTGTGACAGGCATGGGAGCCGAGTGCCTCTGCACAAGCCAACTCCGTTTACTGATGTTATTATTTTAGGCAAGTCACACAGTGTAATGGGTGTCAGTTTCTTCATCAGAAAAGGAGAATAATAAACATCAACCCGTCCCACCTTTGGTAATTAGTAACTAGACACTGAATACAGCGAATCTGTCCATATCAATCCCTGGCATATACCAACCAAGCTTGATGTCATGTTTTCTAGAATAATTACTATTACTAGTTTAGGCTGATGTTCAAGCTAAGTGATGAAAACTTACTCTTTTTTTTTAAATTTATTTATTTATTAAAGATTTCTGTCTCTTCCACGCCACCGCCTCCCATTTCCCTCCCCCTCCCCCAATCAAGTCTCCCTCCCTCCTCAGCCCGAAGAGCGATGAAAGGAGACAGAGACAGAGACCCACATTGGAGCACCGGACAGAAATCTCAAGTTCCAAATCAGGAGCAGAAGGAGAGAGAACACGAGCAAGGAACTCAGGACCGCGAGGGGTGCACCCACACACTGAGACAATGGGGATGTTCTATTGGGAACTCACCAAGGCCAGCTGGCCTGGATCTGAAAAAGCCTGGGATAAAACTGGACTCGCTGAACATAGCGGAAAACTTACTCTTAAATGAATTTTTCCCCTTGGACAGTACTTGGTGGGGTAGGAAAACCTGGGTATTTATGGTGAATCTGGAATGTAAAATACATGAAAAACCATCCACTACTACCGATATTA
The DNA here is from genome assembly GCF_000317375.1 of Microtus ochrogaster. Lineage (NCBI taxonomy): Eukaryota > Metazoa > Chordata > Mammalia > Rodentia > Cricetidae > Microtus > Microtus ochrogaster. The sequence continues at coordinate 22,463,893 of NC_022029.1, forward strand.
TTTTATAAGAGTTATTTCTTTCACAAAAGTAATGACACAGAAAAACTTTAACAAGCAATAAGGTAATATTTCATGGTGTGGGAGAATTGTTTGTATTCTGTCAATTATGTTTTAAATGAACTATGATTGGCCAAGCAGGAAGTATAGGCAGGTCAACCTGACAGGATGTAGAGGCGGGTGATGAGAACAGGAGTATTTTGGGAAGAAGGAAGCTCTTCTCCCGAGTCCTGTTTCAACTACCGAAGAAACAGGATGTGACCTACCCCGCTGAAAAAGGTACTGAGCCAAGTGGCTGACATAGATAAGAATAATGGGTTAATATAAGGTATAATAGCTAATACAAAGCCTGAGCTAATGGGCCAATAAGTTTTTATCTAATGTAGATTCTCTCTGTGATTTTCTTTGGGACTTACTGGCTTTGGGAACTGGGCAAAACGGAAACCCCGACAAGCAGACCCTCATGTTACAATTTCATGCTGAGGTATGGTGGCTCCTACCTGTAATCCCAATACTATTAAGGCAGAGGCAGGAAGATCTCTGTGATATCAAAGCAAGTGTGGTCTAAATAGCCAATTCTACACTAACCAGGCCTAAATAGTGAAAACATATCTCAATTTATTTCCTATGCTTATAGAATAACTGTATTTTAAAAGGTAAGGAGTATCAGAATAGTAACTCTTTAGCAGATTACTGAGTATCAAGAAAATGAGTAAAAATATCAAAGACTTTAAATATTTGAATACTTAAAAATTGCCTTTTTTTAAAAAGTGAATTTCAGATATTTCTTGAGCTAACATGTAACATGCGAGCAAGACTGTGTTTCCGGAATGCTGGCATGTAGAAGGCAACCGTGAAAGCCGTGGGGCGAGATAGCCCCCGCAAAGACGTCGCCCTCGTTGAGAGGGATGATATACTGCAGACACTTGGGGAACACCCCTGAGATGATGCCTCTGTGCACAAGGCAGGGCACCGGAAGGACCTACGACAGCATCTTAGGAGCTTGCTGCTGCGAGGTTATTTATCAAAGCTTCGCAGTAACTTCTGTTTTTTTGAATTCCTAGAGAGCAGTAGGTGGTGTGGTGGGTTTGTACCATTCTGATTTTGACCCAGAGTGTATCTCAATGTTTGAAAGTCTCTGGCACAGATATCATACACATTAATCACCTCTGGGTTGTCCTTAAAGGGAAACAAAACTGAATGTAACTAGGTGAGAAGGGAAGCCTGGGATGAAAGGAGGAGGACACGCTGCACTGAGGTTGTGGAAAGCAGGCCTCCACAAGCACTCCTCCTCTTCTTCATTCCTTCACACCCACATCTCACCAGGACGCCGTCCCCCCAAATTTTCTAATAAAATGAACTTTGTTGGAAAGTAGAATTTTGTTTGATTTTTAATATCTAATCATGAATGTTTTGATGTTAATCACCACGTCACAAGTTTCAAGGTTTATAAGAAACTATGAAGTTTAATGGGAAGTAGCTAGAAAAAATTACAGTCAGGAGGCTGTAGAGATGGCTCTGTAGTTAAGAGCAATGATTGCTTTTTTAGAGGTCCTGAGCTCAGTTCCCAGTAACCGTATGCTGGCTCACAGCCATCTATAGTGGGATCTGATGCCCTCTTCTATCATGAAGGTATGCATGCAAGTAGAGCACTCATACATACATACAAACATGCATGCATGCATACATACGTAAATCATTTTTAAAAAGAAATTACAGTTAACATCTCCAGGACTACAAGATTGTAATGAGACAGAAGCAAAGCTACAATAAATTAACAGTACAGTTCTGGAATACAAATAGATATAGGCTTTTAGAAAAGAACAGCTGCCTTAATAGTGAATTCATGCATTATCAGTCTTCTGGTTTTTGACAGTGTTATCTGGACCAATAAACTGAAACGTTATAAGCTCTTCAGTCAATAGCAATAGGAAGCAGAAATGACAAAAACAAGCCCTGATCCCACAACAGAGAATAAAAATCAATTAGAATGGATTCACGATATGAACAGAAGCCCTAAAACTACAGAGAGCAAGTAGAAAATACACGTGAAATGGAACAGAAGGGATGTCTCTGGGTCAAAAGCATGCCCTGCTCTTGCAGAGGACTGTCATCGGGTTTCTAGAACTAACACTGGGTGCTTCACAATTGCTTATGGCTCCAGTGATTCTGGCCTTCAGGAGCACACCAACATACACAGGAACAGATTCACCAGCATAATTTAAAAAAATAGAAATATCTTAGAGAACATGTGGGAAGCACTTTTTGAAATTCGTCTGGAAAAAGATTTGGACAAATTACAAAGCTTGTACACCAAAATCAAAAAATTAGCAAAGAGAAGGGGCAGTTGACAAAATATTTGCCGACCAGACATTTAATAAGGAGTTAGTGTCCAAAATTGATAAGGGACTCAATTCAAGGTAAACAGTGGATAACATCATTTGAAAATGGACAAATTCAACTGGCAGCTCTCAAAAGATGGCATTGGAAGTAGCCAAGAGATGTGTAAAAATATCAGTAATGTTCAGGGAAGTGCAAATTAAAATCACAATATTGTATCACCTCATATACAAGAACGGCTATTGTCAGATTGGCAATCTGTTGCTAAGTATTGTTAGGAATACGGGAAAAAGAGAACCCTGTAGGCTGTTGGGAACAATGTTCAATTAGTCCATTCACAATGGAAAAACAATACGGAGGATTCTCAAATGACACAGTAATAGTGTATGTACCAAAGTAATTAAAATTAATGTATTGCGGATTTTCTCTCTCTCTTTCTCTGCTGGTCAGTGAAGCCTTCATGAGATTTTACCTTAGTGTCCACTCATGAGTGACAGAACAGTGTGAAGATGCAGAATTTAGTACATTCAACTCATAGGTACCAAAAGTAGACAGGGGCTCACAGGGGCTGGGTATGGAAAGATGGAAACGGGATCCTGCTCAACAGCAGAAGAGTCAGAGCTGGATGTGTGTGCCCAAGAACTTCCTTTCTGAGATAGTTAGTGCAGTGAATGCCACCGTACACTTTGAAAATTGCTGAAAATCCCTTAAATGCCATCACAAAGATAAGTAAGCTTAGTGGTACCTATCCATAGATGAATTATTAATAGCCTAATTGGAAGAGTAAATGTATACATATTTTAAAGCATCAAACTGTATATTGTAATAATATGCAGTTTTTATTTTTTGTTACACATTAGTAAATATTTTTGGGGAAAGCTACCCATGAAAACAGATGAGGATTAGAAATTAATTAATTAGAAAATGAGTTTAAGATGCTAGAGTCTTCCCCTTTCCCTAAAATGACTTTGATTTATAAGTTACACCAGAGTTCGCCTTCATGAAGTTTTGTTTTCTTTGATTTAATATTTGAGTCAGGGTCTGCCAATGTAGCTCAGACTGGCCTTGAACTTGAGAATTGCCTGTTTCAAATTTTCAAGTGTCTGGATGTATGTGTGACACCATCCCCTTCATGACAATATAAAAATTGGGCTTATAAATAATCTGGGTATTGACAGTTCTTTCAAACAGTGAGACCTAGTTCCGTGTAGGAGTGGGATGATTATGCCTTCCTTGTGTCTCTCACATGTGAATTATACATTGAAAAAAGAACCAGGATTCTCCAATGATAGAGGGAACCACATTCTTTTTCTGCTATTATTAGTTTAGATGCATCTTTATCTCAAACTTCAAACAATGTCAAAAACAGCAGTCTACCTATTTCAAGAATGACAATCAAGAGGCCTGGTGAGATTTCTCTGTGGCCACTATGCTTACTACCTGAGTTCATACTCCCTGAATTCACATGAAAAGCCAGGAGGGGTGCTAAACACCCCGCCAAAGTGGTGATCTCCATCGCAAGAGACTGAGTTTCAAGAGAAAAAGATAAGATGGAGAGTGAGAAAGAAAGACACCCAACATTGACCTCTGATCTCCACGTGTGCATAGACTTGTGTACTTACACACACTTGTGTACATACAGTAGATACATACAAGAGTGACAGGAAATGTTGAAGAATGCCAAACAATCAATGCATTGCCTAGGCTCAAACATTCTGTGGTTCTTATTATTGCTTGCTTCAGGCTTTAAAGAGCTGGCTACAGGTAAAATGAGCATTTAGTTCAATATGATAGCTTGTGTCAAAGGCTTGCCTTACATTTTTGAAATCTTTTTTTTGAGGACAAATTAGAAAAATTTACAATATGTGAAAGATGAAGACAGTATAGATATTTCATAGGAGATGAAATATTTCTTATCATATTAGTGTATGCTTAACTCATATTGTTTTCAGTTTTAAGGATTTTAAAAGTTTTTGATGTCTTTTTCATTGTGTGTTTTCCAAAATCTATCACAAAATCAAGACTGTCAGAGGAACTGAATTGCTGAATGCGAAGGAGAAGTGGGGCCTTCAGCTGGGGAACTGACATCTTCCCATAAAAACTCATGATGCAATTAAGACTTGCTGCCCTGCCTTTTCTTTTTGATACAGATAATTGAAGAAATTGCATTCTATTCAATTGGCAAGACATGAATAAATGTTAGGCTAACATACATAGGGTTATTCAAACCTGTGTGGGTTCTTAAGATCAATTTGACAGTGATAATAAAGGAACTTCTATAACCCTATCCATATATTTGGGAGCAGAGAAGTTTCAAAAATAGAGCAGAAAGTATTCATCATGTGGGTCCGTCTCATTTATTGTCCTAAATATTTGTCTTTCTTCATATCCTTGCATTTTATAGTTCTCTTGTAAACATGCTGTCGAAACACCACAGAAAAGCTGATGCCTTTTCCACTTAAGCTTCATGAATATTTTACTTTTAAAACTCTACCCTCAGGGTCCTTGCATCACTAGAGCATTATATTCCTTTCTTGATGCATAAATTATCCTAAAAATGCATTCGGTTTCAAGCAAGGTCAGTCTGAAAAGAATCAGAAAATCAACAGGACCTGATTTAATGCAGTTTGAATATAGAAATAAACAAGAAAATGATGCTATGTGTAATGTGTTGCTTTCTATTACCAGTTACCACTGCTTAAAATTCAGTTTAATGACATTTTATAGAAAATCACTTTGCTTCTCTCATATATATGTATATATATATATACATACATATATATAAATATAGAGTGTCTCTTAACTCTCTCTCTCTCTCTCTCTCTCTCTCTCTCTCTCTCTCTCTATATATATATATATATATATATATATATATATATATATATATTATTATTATTATTATGAACCTGATCTGATATCAGGACAAGGCAGACAGTGACTAGCATCCTGCCTTCACCAAACAGACATCACTGAATACTCTACACCCTACTATGGTCAAGGAAACCACGGAAGAGAGTAGGTGTGATAAGAATTCTTTTATGAGGAAATGACTTTGAAGTGAAGTTCTGAACTATCTAGTCCTGAGATATGTAAAAGAGAGAAGATGGCAGAAAGGGCTCCGTGTGTTTGAAGAGTGGGCGAGACCAGCCTGATTTTAGCCAAGTCAATGAAGTGGAACCAGTTGTGATGAGGGCAGAACTCAAGCAGGGTCAAAGTCTTGGAGGCTTGTGGAAGTCTTGGTAGGGAAATGGACCATATGAACTCCGTGTGTAGCTAAAGAGTTTTACAGAGGAAGTATATAGAATGGTTTTTGGCATAAGATGCTTTCTCTGTGCCAGTAAAAACACAACATGTCACACTTTGTGTCAAGGATTATAGCAATGAAAGAGAACAATAGAAGATTAAAAAGATAAGTGTGACTATGTGAAAGTATACCCAGACAAAACTGTTCATTCTTCTCAATGGCAACAAGAAATGTACTTTCATTTTCACAATAATATATTTTAAACAACAGCATGTTGCTACTTAAACTGCAGAATCATAAAACTGGAGGACAACAGATTTCTCACTGACCAGCATTTCATAGCATGATGAAGGGACCTGAGATCCTTTTCTTTTAATATTAATCTTTACCAAACAAAAACTTTATTTTTATCATAGATAAGCATGATATTTAGTGGAAAACATTCAGATTCTTAAGTATTGATGCTTCCAGTATCACTTCAGTAGCTAGAATACATCTTTTAGGAGCCCCCATTCTGCACTTAGCCTCAGGAAGATCATGCATTTTTCAACTTATTTAAACATAATAGTCTTCTGTTCCTTCATGTTTGCATGAGGAACAGGTTCCCATATATTGGAAAACTACCTGTAACATTCATGAAAGCTATGGTGGTAACTGTTTGAATAGAAAACAACTATAAAAAGAAGCAAATTGAGTGAGACAATTTTCATATTGTAAAGTTTCATCTAAATGAAATTTAGATGTCTTTAATTCTTTAAAAATTAAATTGCATTTATTCTTTAATTGATCCTTTAGTCTTTAAGGATCTCCTTTATATTTTCCAAATAAGCTTAATTAAGGAGTAATTTGATAAAAGAAATACTTCTCGCTCAACACTTTAAAGTGCCTTTGTTTCTTCTGAAACTGTTAAAGTTATTGATAAAAATCTAAAACCAGATGAATTCTATAACCCATAGTCTATGAAGACCAAGGAAAAGCTTGGGCCTTAAAAAACTTAGCACCAATAAATGTTCATATAAAAATGGAACAGAACAGTCTTGAGTGAAAATTTCTAGTAGGCACAGTTATTACCCCACTCCCAGTCTCTGCTGCTGCTGGGGAATTTTTATTCGGATTTTTCTCCAAAGCGAAGCTCCCCCTCCCACCTCCACCCTAAGCATAAATGACTTTGCCCCCAATTAAACAGTTCTACTTTCAGACAGGACTTAGTGCATTCCAGCACTAGGGAGTTGGAGTCATGAAGGTTAGGGGTTCAAGGTCATCCTCAGGTACAGAAAAAATGTAGGCTATTCAGGGCTACATGAAACCCTGTCTCAAAAAACAGAACACACACACACACAAAAAAAAAAAAACTAATCAAACAAACAACAACAAAGAAAAATAAAGCCATCCACATAAACAAAAATTTCAAAGACTTTCATCTTCAGGACATTTTGTGACCCCAGGATAATAGGGGATCTCTGTATTTCTGCCAGCCAATGAGGTTGCAGAAATGCCTAACAGGTGCTGGAGCCACCAGACATGTAAGAACAGCATTCATCAGAAGACAAAAGAAGACATAAGTCAAACTGATAATCGGCCAAACACAAGAGTACAGTAAACATCAACACCAGGATCACCCTAAGCAGTGCTAAGGCTCAGGAATTCTTCTTTAGCAAAGTTAAAATCTGGAAATTAAAAGAAAGTAAACTCCAAAGACAATTAGGAATTTCAAGCAACTGGGAAAATTTTAATAAATAATATTAATGGTAGAGAGACTTGAAATAGTCCAATAAAATGAAACCCCAAAGAGACAAAATGATACACCAAAGGTCAGTGCAGAAAGAACATATTCTAACAAATTTTTTTTAAAAGTGAAAGGAAATATAAAAGAAAAGAAAGAAGATTAACTTATTGAATTATGTTAAAGAATTTCCCAGAGTTAAATTTTGTATGTCTTAGAAACATTGGGTTACACTCTAAAGGGGCAAGAGTACCGAAACAATGATTACCAAAAAAAATTTCTTTAAAAGTTTTGGACATCTGTGTACATCCAAAAATAAATAGTACATACCCCTCTATTCTTTTCTTCAGAGAGAGTCAAAGTCATGACCTAGCTTCTTAGGAAACTGTAATAATAAACTGAGTGTTTTAAAATTTTGAAAATTTGTTGTCTCATGTTTGGAGTTACAAGAAAGAAATAGTGGTATTGCCAGGTCAGTTTCTTTTGGGGCTTAGTAAACTTCTTTCGTCTTGCTGTCATTTCTTGGTTGGTTAGAAATTGAGGGATTTTTTTCTATGATTTTTAACTGCAATCCCTACTTCATCATCAAATAGCCCTCTCCTTCCCTGCCTTTGTCTTCACTCAGTGATTTGCTTTGTTATTGATATATTTCTTAGCTAATGCATTTTATTATAGCACATCAAGACCCCCACCATCCTTCTCTCCTCCCCATCCTCTTCCTCTTTTTCTCCTTCTTCCTTTAACATACCCAGGCTGGCTCATAATCATGTCCCTTGTGTGCTTCAGCCTGATGATCTCCTTCCCCCCACCTTCCCAAGTGCTGAGATTGTAGGTGCACCATTATGCCCAACCAATTCTATTCTTGCTCCATCATTTTTAAAGAAAAAGGAAGTGTACGAATGAATGTCTGTGTGGAAGTGTGTGCATATGAGAGAGTGACGTCATCAAAAGAGGCAGTCAGATCTTCTAAAACTGGAGTTGCAGATGGTTGTGAGTAACCCATTGTGGGTGTTGTGAACTGTATTCTGGTCCTCTTCAAGAAAATTACATGCTCTTAACCGTTGAGCCATCAAGCCAACCCAATAACCCATTTTCTTTCTTTTTTTAAAAAAAGGTTTTAGTTTATTTAACCCATTTTCTTAAAGGGTACCAGTCATATTGAATGGCACCCTCTCCTTCCAAGGTAGACTGCATTTTAAAGTTAGTTAAGGTATGAGCAGAGAATGTTTTCAAATGAGATCACATTCTAAATTTCTGAAGGCTAGAACTTCAAAATATATCTTCGGAGATATATCTATAATTGACAGACAAAAATATAGAAGACAAAAAAATGAAGCAATCAAATTGATTTGAGAATTCTTATTAGTAAAGTAAATACTGCCCACATAAGCCTTCTCTTTAAATTAAGTATTGTGTGTGTAAGGGGTGACCACCAACTTCATAGCCTCAAAGAAAACGTGTGTATGAGTGTGCATGGGGGCTGTGAAATGAGAGGCTATGCTGGCATTGACTTTGTGAGGTAAGTTGAAGACATTTGATTCTGTGAAATGAGATGAAACATTTTTAGATATTTAAATTATTAGAAAGTTTTCTTTCATTATAATCATTCTAAGGAAGTAGCATTTTTTCTTTTGGCAAAATGTGAGAAATTTGTGTGGGCTGAAGAAACAGTATTTCCAAACCAAGAGAAGGATGATAGCTTTGCACAGACAAAATTTGTCCATAATTAGTTCTTGAGTAAAGAACTTCATGAGGAAGATATATAGAGAGCATGGAATTAGCAGAATACACAGAGATTTCAAAAGAAACTAGAGAAGTCTCTTGGTACTGTGTTCAAAGAGAGGTATGGTCACCATGGGCATGGAAACAGCCACTGGTCACACACATCCATAGCGACACTGAACCTGATAAGGACTGATGATCACAAGGAACCATAAACCATGTTTGTGTGATAGCAAAATTACCATTCTAGTTAAGAATCATCTCATCAATAAGTTAACCATGACTACAGATGAACAAAAATATAGATGGTATAAGCACAAAATCTTATGGATTAGATACTATACCACTTAACTTGGTCGTCAGAGCAGGGGAAATTTGCAACTTGAGCATCTTCATTTTATATAATGTTGAGCCAAAGTCTCTGTCAAAACAAAGAGCAATCATACTTAAAAATAGTCTGCTTGTATGTGTAAAGTTGATCAAGTGACACTGAGAGAGACTTTGGCTCAACATTATGTAAAATGAAGCACCATCCTCCCTCACATGTCCACATCCAGTTATATCTCTGCCTAGAAATGTCTTTTATAATGTTTGCTCTTACCGTCCATGCTGATCTGACTCTGTCCCGGTCTGTGGTTGAGGGAAGCACACAAAGAACTAAAAACAAAGGAGAGATTTGGGGGAAGTATATTGGAAGCTGGATACTACTGGGAGAGAACAAATAATACCTTGCTATATTTTCATCTATTAAATCAGAACAGGTAGAATTAGCACATCAAAAAATAGTGGGTCACATAGTATTTCAAGACATACTGAGAAGATGTGGTATGACATAATTCACTTATAGAACTTCACAGGTCAATTGTTAATTTTTTTAAAATTTTGTAAGCTAGTAAGTGAGCATTATCATTATTAAAAATAAAATTATAGGACTAGAAAGATGGCTCAGTGGTTGAGAGCACTGACGGCTTTTCCAGAGGACCCAAGTTCAATTCCCAGCACCTATATAGCCACTCATAACTGTCTGTGATTCCAGTTCCAGCAGACCTGACACCCTCGGAAAAACACCAATGCACATAAAATAAAAATAAATTACCTCCTCCCAAAAGAAAGGAACTCGAGCGGTCAAGGACAGCATCAGAGGTTGTTTAACTAGCAGGTGGGACAAAAGATCCAAACACATGAAAACAAATTAACTAAAAGTAAAATTCATACATTTATAAATACAAAGTCCATATTATAAGCAATGATGGTAAATACTTGAATTTCTCACTCCCAAGTTGTTTACTTACATTTTCTTGTAACCCCTATTTTCAGGTTATTCTCTGCTTCGGTATGATGGGACGTTGTACAAGATTGTGCTGCTATATAGCTCCTAACTGCGTGCACAGTATTGTCAGTCAGGCAGCTTGAAATCAGGATGAGAATATCTATTCCACACACACACAAAATAATACTTCAAGCACTATATACCACAGCTTGATTTGTTGTTTTGCATATTGTCTAGACTTAAGCAAGACATGCTTAAGAAGACATGCTGATAATGCTGATTAAATTCTAAAGAGTGTCATTACTGAGGTCACCACATTATAAATAGCACAGACAATGGAGGGATGTTTTGTGCCCAAGAACCAGTCTTTATAGCAGAAAAATTGTGTACTATTGGTGATTGGTGAGCAAATTTCATTTAAGAACTATGAAATTCGGGTATTTCAATGTTTAATTTTTACTGATACTTTAAATATCAACTAGCATTCATATTGACTGAATAATCTTAGAGAACTAATCACTGATCTATGAATTTTTAGCTGTGGAAGTATGTTATTTTGAACTGAAAGTTTTATCTTAGAAAACTTTCTGACTGTTTTCCAGATGTCTGTCCTGGAGACTATTCCATACAGCTGCCTGAGCTGTGCGTGAGAGTGTGCCCTGAAGCACCAGGCATTTTAGTGGAAGAAGAAAGTAACCTAATTATCTCTCTGTAGAGCTACAAAAGCAAAGAACTATGATTTATGTGGTTTATTCAGGTAAGGGTATGCTATGTAAGGTACAAATACAAATACTACTTTGTGTGGTGACATAAACAGGTTGAGAGGGAAAATTTTGAAATATGGGATGTCATTGTCCTGAATTTGAAACATAAAATGTAATGCAGAAAACTTATTTTAGCAATTATGCAAATGAAATAAAGTTCACTGTACAGAAATTATTTATATCAAATCATTCTGTGAAAGATGAGGAGAGCAACCAGATGTGGGCTTTCATCTACCAGAAAATTTCTCTTTCACTAAGGTGAGTGTGAAGTGTATTAATGACGGCTTAATCTTGGGAATAAAGCCTGGATACTGCATATTTTAAATTTTTCCTTTGTTAAAAGTTTTAGAATAAGACCCTTTAATGAAAAGGGTAAGATGAAAATATCATTCATCGCTCTGACGGCTAACACTCATTATCACTTTGCGGCATTTAGAATTGCCATGGGGACAAACCCTGAGATGAGACTATCAGAGTTTCCAAACAGGTTGAACTAACAAAGGAAGACCCATTGCCAATGTGGATGGCCCCATACCACCGGCTGCAGCCTCAGAGGAACTGAGAATGCTGCTTAGTGGATTAAGTACTTCCTGCAAAAGCATAAAGACAGGAATGTGGATTCCCAGAACTCCCATAAAAGACAGGTACAGCCTTGCAGGCCGGTGAGTCTGGACTGAAGAGGACGGAAAAGAAGGATTGCAAAGGTTTGTTGGTCCATCAGCCTGGCTGAAATGTCAAGCTATAGGTTTAGAGAGAGACTCGATGTCAAACCAAAACAAAAGCAAGGTGGAGTGCAATAGTGTAGAATCCCCAAAACTCACTTTGGGCTTCTGCACTTAAAAGTACAGCACTTGCACAAACATGTGCACACACGCACACAATGCACACTAGGCCCACTAAGCCATTTCAATAGGGTCTGTAAAATCGGCCATTATGGTAGATCCTCTCACAGAAGAAACCCTTTCCTTTTGCCAAATGAGCGAATGACTTCCTCCTTCCCTTTGCAATATGCAAACTCTGAACACACGGAGGTCATAAATACTTCATTGTCCTGCTGTTAGGAAACTCCTATGTCTGCTAAGCTGCTCTGGGGATCAGAGATAATGTAGATTATCTATACAGATTGTCAAACCATAGTTATCACCAATAAAACATTTAAAATAAATCACTGCAAGGCATGGACTATGTAATCCAGACAAAACTTGTTTCCAAATGTTAGCAACTAACACCCTGAGAGAAAATGATCTTTGTTGGAATGCCCAGGTATATGCACATGTGTTTTAGCATATAGCTATACAAGAAAAACATAGCATAATTGAAATTTCTTTTATAAAAAAATCAATTAAATGCCACGAATTAGCAGCAGGTCATAATTTTGCCTGAAATATATTTTCTTCAAGGTGAGAACTGTCCTCCAATTCCTGATGTTGGCGATGAGGACCAGTGAGAGAGATAACGTACGCCTCTACTTGCAGGGAATATTTGTGTGTGTAAAAACAGAGAACTAATATTCTGACATATTTTATCATCAGTTTAGTGGTCCACATAAATTGTTGCAAGGATTAAAATTATATTATTTGAAGGACAGATGCTACATTGAGGTGAGGCACTTTCCTTATGGCAATCTTCCAATAAACAGACTGATGGCTTCGGGGCTAGTCTCAGGAAGACTAGCGTTCCTTTTGAAAACCATTCAGCCTCCCAATGCTCCTTTGGAGGGCACAAATGATAATAATGACCCTCAGTGTGTGGGTGTGTGTCAGGAAGAAATAGGTCGAAATCATTTTACATTTCACCTTAGCAATAGTAGCTCTCAATAGCAGTGTTAACTACAGTCATCTGGAGCAGACCTACCTGATAGAAAGTGTTGTCCCAGTCCCTGACGTCCATTCTGGGATGTTTGGTCATAAATATCACCTCAGCTCCTTGTCACACCCCTATATCCAAAAAGTCTGGAATGGAATATTAAGGTGGGGGTGTCACCCCAGCCCTCTAACTCCCCTATATCCAAAATGTCTAGGATGTTTGGAAGCCCCTGGCCTGGAAGTTGCCCTAGCTTGGACTCCAACTCCCAGCCTGCCAAGCACTGACCCTTCCCAGGGGAGGGTCAGGACCACTTCCCCAGGCTATTTAGGCTTACAACTGAAAGAAGAACAGGTGGATTTTTGGTTTGTATAGCTCCCCCTCTGTCTCTTTCTCCCATGCTATGCTCTCCCTGCCACCCAAAAGTGCAACATTTATTAAACATGGGCATTTTAAATTTGGCTTATCTGCTCTGATTGGATTTCTTTGTACTGACAGAGTGGCTCATCTTAGGAAATATTGCTAACACTATCTGGAACACATTGCACCTTGTACACATTGCACACAAACTCTTGAACCACATATAACATGGTGATGTACCTACCTCAAAGGAGACCCTGTCCTTTGGTTATTACTTCTGTGTATAAACTTTCAGTAAGGCCTGTGGTGACCACCAGAGCTGCATCTAGTACTCTAGATAAAACTGTCTGTGGATGGAACTCTGACATTGCACTGGACAGACTCTGTTTTTAACAAGAAATGATGTCATTACTGTGTTTAGAAGGACTGATTAATAACTTCAAGATTCTACATTTGTAAGATCTCAGTTTCTCTACAAACAAAACCAAAAAGAAACTTCCTTGATTTACAAGTAAACTTTCAGATATGAAGAAATGAGAAATAAAAGTTCTAGCACACATATAATCCAGATATAATTCTCTTTTATTATTTCGCATGATTAGATCAAAGAGTGTGGGAGTCATTTCCTTCACTAGTATAGCCATTGGCAAGTTGCCTATGCACCAGTAAATAACACTCAACTCATAATCATGCAATGTTCTGTAATTAAAATCAGTGGGACTCCCCTCTTCTCTCTCTCTCTCTCTCTCTCTCTCTCTCTCTCTCTCTCACACACACACACACACACACACCTCTGTCTCTCTGTCTCTCTCTCTCTCACACACACACCGCTCTGTCTCTCTGTCTCTCTCTCTCACACACACACACCTCTGTCTCTCTGTCTCTGTCTCTCTCTCACACACACACACACCTCTGTCTCTCTGTCTCTGTCTCTCTCTCACACACACACACACCTCTGTCTCTCTGTCTCTGTCTCTGTCTCTCTCTATCACACACACACACATACACACACATTGAAAGGAGATGAACTTGTTGGGGAGTTAGAGGGCAGCAGGAATAGAAATGGGATAACAGAAGATAAAGAGAGAGACTAATAAAATATATTATATATACATATGTCCTTACCAAAGAATAAATTTAATCTTTTTGATTTTTTTTGTTTTGTTTTTCAAGACTGGATTTCTCTGTGTTAACAATCCTGGCTGTCCTGAAACTTGTTTTGTAGATCAGGCTGGCCTCGAACTCACTGAGATTTGCCTAACTCTGACTCCCAAGTGGGATTTATGATGTGTGCCACCACCACCTGCCCTTAATTAATAATTTTAAAAGTTAAAGTAAAATCTTGAAGGCATGGAATCTTGAAGGATGAAAACAGTTTTCTCTGTACTTGCTGGTAGCTACACACGTGTCTATGGCTTCCTTGCTCACCCACTGAATAGTGATGTATTATCTTTACGAAGAATCAGCGGCGTGAGGCTACTGCCTGAATAATGCAGTTTCTTTCCACTCACAGCTCAGTTCCCTGAAGGAGAAGAATCAGAAAACAACGTTTTAAATTTGGCACTATCTTATTGTTTGAAGGTGTGTGGCAGGGCTACTGCCTGCATAGGAACAACATGTTGAAGAATTTGTGGGGCTTTGACATTGTATTAGAGCAGTAAATAAGAAATTCTCTAGGCTCTACCAATCACAGAGCACTCAGAAGCTACAGCATCCCCCTCACCTGCTGGCTGGTGAGGGATGCAAAACCTGGATCCCAGCTCACAGATGCTGAGTCAGAAAGCACATTTTCTAAGTTCCTGAAGTGGTTCATCTGTGCATTAATGTTTAAAAGGATGCTTGGAAATGAGATAAAGAAATTTTCAGGAGATTTCTGGAGAGTTGTTTACTTCCCTGGAGGAACAGATGGCTGGGAGGTCTACTTGTCAGAATCCAAAAAGGCTTAGCACACCCAGAAGGTAACAGTCACCAGATCATTGCATTGTTATGAGCATCAACTGCATGATGACTGAATTGACCAGTTTCTAGGAAGAAAGCATCTTTTATCAAAGTCAGTGTGGCTTCAGAAATTTCCTCTGTGTGTAGTCATGGCTGGTTGTGATAGCTGCACATCAAAAGAGACTGAGCTGAGCAAGGCTTCTAAGGAGTTGTGATTAATTACCTGGGGAGAGGAAAGGCCTATGAATAAAGGCTTCTCATTAGGAATTCCAGTCAGCCTCTAGGCTCAAAAATCAAGAAAGCTGCAATCTGTTTAACCTACTGAGGCAGTTCTCAAATGGAAGTTTGTACCCTCAAACATATTTCTTTGCCTCCTAATTAATTTATATCTCATAACATGTCTCATACCGATGTGGTAGGTCACTGAAGTATTTTTATGTATATAACATCATAATAAATTTATTTTTGATCAGTCCTTTTTTAGACGCTATAGGAATGTGTGTCCCTATCTTTATTTTAAAGCAAAACATATAGTATGTATTAAGACAGCTCTGGGTGTGAGTTACTGGAATCATACTTTGACATTCTTTAAAAAAGGGAAGAGCATCTTAATGACCAGGAGTATATAAGAAAAGATTCAATTTACTCACAAATAAGGTGAGATACACTAAGATTTATAGCTAGGTAGAACCAGCAACTCAAATATCCCAAGATGTTATTCTCACTCCCTGGAAACCATCTATCTCTCTGTCTGTCAGTCCATCCATACATCCATCATCTATCTATCTATCTATCTATCTATCTATCTATCTATCTATCTATCTATCTATGTATCTATCTATCTATGTATCTATCATCTATCTATCTATCTATCTATCTATCTATCTATCTATCTATCTATCTATCTATCTATCTATCTATCTATCTATCCCCCTTCCTTTAGCTTGTATTATCAGAAGGTGGAAGTTATTTTCTTTCTTTGCCTAAAGCTCTGTTTTTTGGTCAGTAGTAAGAGCATGGATGTCTGTTAGTTTTGCTTCCTAGAGCCTGTACCAATGAAGTAGAGTTGGAATCCCTTCTGTGATCTAAAGTCAAGGCTTCTGGCTGGTCATAGATTACACTGTTGCAGGATCTCTCTGTAGATTAATCAGCTGCTACCCTACAGGGGTTTTGTGGGGACAGAGGATTAAGTCAGATTGAAATGGGAAATTAGTAGAGAGTAAAAAATGGCAATTTTGTAGAAACTTAGTGGAGTGGAAAGAAGGGAAGATTTGCAAGAATAAAGACAAAGACAAAAAATAATAAAATAATGCCTATTAAATATATACATGCAATGGTTTTTAAATAGACAATGCATCCATTTTTTTCCAGAGGAGCAGATTAGGATCATCTTTGAAATAATATAAGGCATAACTTTAAAAGGGATGTTCTTATTTCATGTATTTAAAAAGGCAGATTATAAATAGCACTACCACACTAAACTTCAATTTTATTAGATTGTGCTTCAAAGGAAAATAATAAAACCCCAGAGGCTGTTAAAGTATTTATTATTAGGAAAATGACTAAATGGTCACATACAAGTTCTATATAGTATGGGAGCAACAGAAATAAAGAATAATCGGTATGGAGATATCTTGGTTGCATAGAGTATATGCTTTAAGAAATTACTGAGCAAATGAATGAATGAATGAGAACAGTATTGACAGTTGCCAAAAATAATGCTAGTGGTTAATAATTAGTATTGCAGCACAACATACAAACACTTGGAAAGAGATTCTCAACAAGGAATTTCCTAGATCAGGTTGGCCATTGGACAGGTCTATGAAAGATTGTTTTGATCATTAGTTAGTATTGGAAGAAACTTTGTGAAATGCATGGAGCCATTAATTGGTTTGGGACTCTAAATGAGCTTAAGTATAAATCAGAATTTCATTCTTACACATAAAAGTATATGTATATAGCAGTGGTTGACATTAACACTTAATATATTTCAGGCATTGCTTTGTGCTTTTTATAATAAATAGTTAGTTGCTAGCTGAACTCTCTTAATAATATAATAATACTATCAGATATTTTTGAGTATTTTTAATGAATTCATTCATATTACCTTTTAAAACAGATAATTAAACCCTCATAGTGTGTGTATATTTCCTGCCTGCTGATGCATTTTGCTGTTTCAACTTCTAAATATGATATGTTTTATTTGTATATACATTTCTTCCTTAGATGGTTGTTGAATGGCTATTGTTATATACATTTTCTGGCTCTGAGACTGTGCTGATTAAAATCCTGTATATACAAAACATAAATTCTGGTAATGACAGAAATGTCTGTAATAAATATAAACACTAGTATTATTATCCTACATGTGGGCAAGGCTACAAATATATTTAGGTTGAGAAATCAAAAGTATCAAGTTGAGACAGCTGTTGTAGACTGAGTCATGAATGTGGGTCCCAGCAGGAATGTTAGAGTGGACCAAAGACTCGAAAGGAATGAGGGAAATAGACGAAGGGCTGTCTAAAGGAAGAATTTCCCAGGGATGCTGTGTTGCTAGTTTGGGTCACCACTAATTAGTTTATATTTTTTGTTTTGTCTGTGAAGCAGAAAACCAGGAGCTTGACCTCCTCCAGTGCATTTAAAGACAGTTGGTGTCATTGGAGTAGAAATATCAAGGAAGAATTGGAAGAAATGAAACAGAAAAAGTTAGGGGTGGCATGAAGGACAGGTGACAGCATCACTGAAGCTCTAGAAAAAGCCAGACTCAACTCTTGAATAAAGACTGGACAGTTTTCATCACAGAAGAGGCATGGTCTAATCTAACTTTTAAATGATGTTGTTATATTGTGCAAGGGTGTGTGTCTGGCAGTGGGGTGTTAGGGACCATGAGTGTTATGGCATGCCTGTGGAGTGGGGAACAGAGGACAAGATTGTGGAGGCTAGTCTCTTCTTTTACCTTTATGTGGATGCTGGAGCTTGAACCCATATTCTCATGTATGCCCAGCAGATACTTGTAATCATTCGACCCCCCCCCAGAATCTAATCATTATGATAAATTTCTGGCTATTCAAATTGAAAGTAGTAGACTAAATGATACTGAGATGGCACTGAGGATGCTCTGCTTTGAAACCTAGGAAACAAAAAGCTATGCTGTGCTCTGAAACTCATCACCACTGCCAAACCTCAACAACTTGGGACAGTGAGAGAAATGAGGGGTGAGGGCTTAGATGGGAGCAGCCTTCTAAGATTGTTGCCCACATAACGTAAATAACCTTGAAACCAGTTCAAGTATAGCCTGGGCCACAAGGAAGACCCTGTCTCAAAATTAAAAAAAAAAAAAAGTAGCCTTAATGGAAGTGCATTTGTATTTGGGTGTAAGCAGCAACATATATAGCGAACATATGTCAAGTCAAACACAAACAGTGATATTACATGGAAAGGTGTGCCGAAGAGGGGAGGACATAGGCAGGGTTCTCTGTTATTGTTCTACGAATTCCCTCCTAAGTTGATTTATGCAATAAGCAGGCACTACTTATATAATTGATAGATATATTAAACAGAAAACATATGGTTTAATGAGCAGGTAAAAATATTTATTTTAATATGAACATGTAACAAATAGCAAGAGCCAGAGCCAGTGGAGGAGTGACCTCC
Organism: Microtus ochrogaster; assembly: GCF_000317375.1. Taxonomy (NCBI): domain Eukaryota; kingdom Metazoa; phylum Chordata; class Mammalia; order Rodentia; family Cricetidae; genus Microtus; species Microtus ochrogaster. Next base: position 22,482,708 of record NC_022029.1, read on the forward strand.
ATAATCTAAGAACACTGCAGTAGCTCCCCCAGAATCTCCAAGATAAAGCATGGAAGGGTTTGACCAAAAAAGTAGTTTCTGATTCACGTCTCTGCTCACCCTGGGGAGTCTGACTTCAGAAGGAGATGACGGCTAGGAAATTCAAACCTCCCTTTAAGCAGAATCATGGGTTGCTAGTGCACACTGCTTAGATGGTACTGCTAGCCTGGGTACAAAGGGACACTGGTAGAATTTATATTTTGTTCTTTCTTGTCCTGGAAAAATTCTACCTTTATATAGACTACAACTAGTTATGTTCTTTAGTAAGCCAGACACGCATTCAGAGGAAATTGTGTGGAGATAGTTATTTGCATCAATTAGATTTAAGCATCTACATTCTACTGTCCTTGAATAGATATTTATCAATAATATTTGATGTGGTCTTCTAGATTGCCAACTCTTCTTTTTTTTTTTTAACTCTAGTCCATACACTTTGGAAACTAGTTATTCCCTCACAACTCACCAGCTTTAGCAACTTTGTCTTAATTTATTCTATGCATTCATCCAACCGTCCACCCACCATTTCTGCTGCCATCCACACCTTCCTTCATCCTTTATATGTGCTGGGCTGGTGAACAAAATGAGATGTGAAATCAAGCGTGGAAATTGGAATAAATTAAAAATAACAGTCAATACAAAAGTAAGCATATATGCAAGAACTAAGTAAGTGGTAAGAGGAAATTATGCATATATTAGAGAATTGTCAAACGGCGTTACATTGGTTTACGACTTGAATAAGGAAAGATAATGAGGAAATCTAAGGACTTGGGAGTGTTCTTGATTAAAAACATGTACGTTGTTTGTCATATAACAAAAAGAATGTCTATCAGTGTGTCAACAATGAAAAGTATAAAGGAAAAGTTACAAAATCATCGCCTGCAAATAGCAGAGCTGTAAACAGCAGTCTTTCCTACTGTACGTGGTTCCTTCTCAAGAAGAGAAACAGGCACTGGAACTTTGAGTCTACTTCTGAGATTATCTAATTCGCATTTTAAGAAAAATAGATTGTCTGCTAAAGAGCATGTTTGAAAGGAACACAACAAAAGAGAACCTAGTTAGGACTTCATAGCCACCAATGTGGGTGTCTATGAAACTGATTCTGAAGCCCAGACTGGAGACAACAGTGGCTTAGACTAGTGGACTGGGGGAGATTTGTAGATACTTAGGATGGATAAAAAGATACAAAAAAATTAACTCTGAAGACAGTATAAAGAGATATTTTCAGATAATTTATGGATATTTTCATCATTAGCTGTATAGATTGGTGTATTGTTTTCTGAGGTGAAAAATTAAGGATAATATTAGCTGGGTCTGTGTTCAAAAATTTATGCTTTATATTTTGACCCTATGTGTCTGAGATGTTTCCTGGACTTCCTAATAGAAGTCCTAAGTAGGAAACTGGACAGATGAATCTATAACCAGACAGAGAGAAAGCTCTGAGGTCATGTTAATTATTCTGACGTTGCCAACAGAGAGGTGATGTGGGAAGGGTCTTACTTGACCAGACCATGTTGACAAACCTAGACAAGAAGGATCTGAGAACTGACATTTGGGAAATGTGAAAATCAAAGCTGGGGGAGAAGAAGAATCAGAAAAGATGAGAGAAAACTAGATACCAGATACATGTTAACTGCAGTCCTGTGATATATTCTGTATTTATCAAATGGATGTGGCAGGAATTCTGCTTAGATCTCAAAAGAGAAACTAACAAATGAAATATCTTAAAATTTCTTGCAGATAGAGATTTGAATTTAAAGAATTATAATGATATTTTTGGGAATAAATACTAGAAAGTCTGCTTCACTAGGATAAACAAATACCAAAACCACGGCCTTCTTAAGGTCAATCTTAAAGATCTAAGGGATTTGAAAAGGAGGAATTACATGCTTGGGATCAGAAGCAGACAAAGAGGTAGAAAATGTAGTTATAACAGCAGGTAAGTTAATGAAATAATCTTACATAAATTTCCATTATAGTAGTAATAATGTCCTGCCCACTTTATTGCTTGATTTTATTGTAATCCTTTTTAATGTTCTTTTTGCCATAAAAAAAGACAGCAAAGCTACAATTCAGGCTAGGTTAACACATTTTATGGTTCACAGCAGGGGTACAAGGGAAACTGCAGTTTAAATAACTCTGATAATTCTGCAGGTGACATCTTTGTGGGAAATTCTTCATAGTCATGTCTACAATACCATGTTTTCCTCTCAGAGATATAGCTCCCAAGACAATTCTTTAAAAATGCCTAACTTGTTCATACTTGCCAGAAAAGCCTTCTGTCAGAGAAGTAAGACCTGGGTTCTGCAGTGATTGTTCTTGAGTGTCAGTTGATTCCTTTGAGTGGCACATAGGTTAGCAAAGCACAAACCTAAGTGTATCTACAGTGGCATGTTCCGAGAGTAGTGGATAACACAGTCACTGTTAAAGATACCACACACATCCCTTAGGGCTGAAAAAACAATTTCAGAAAGGAGACGGAATACAAAATGAACACATATATAAATCAGTAGCCTTCCTGTATAACAATGACAAACACACTAAGAAAGTCATAGGAAAAACTGTCTCATACACAATGCACACACACACACAAACACTTACACACTTGCACATAATAAAATAAAATACTAAGAATAAATCTAGCCTAAGAAACCAAAAACTTCTAATATGAAAATTTAATAGACAAACAGAGAAATTTAGGAAGACACTAAAAGATAGATACGTTACAGATTTATAAATTGGAAGATTATAACTATGAAAAACTGTATTATTACCAAAAGCAAGCTGTCCAATTACTTATAAAATTCAAAGGCAATTTTCTCAGACATAAATAAAATTGTCCCAGGGTTTTTATGGCAATATGCTACCCAAAATCCAAAGTAAAACCAAGGCAATTTTGAACAAAAAGAAAACTGTGAGAGATATCACATTGCCTGATTTCAAATTATACTACAAATCTGTAGTACTCAAAACAGTATGGTATGAGCATACAATAAAGATCAGCTGAGACATCTGGCCTCATAGACTAAACAACCACTGGATTTTGAACCTTTTCATTAGGAGACAGTCATGGTTGGGCTAACTGGACCGCAGTCTTTAAACCATACTAATAAATCTCCCATATACACACAAAGACTAATAAAATGGAACTAAAGGAAGTTGAGCTAACCCATGTAGGCCCCAAACCTCTGAAATTATAAAATAAATCTTCCCTCCTTTAGACTATTTCTCTCAGGTGTTTCTCACTGTGATGATGAAAAGTCCAAATAACACAGATACTATCCAAATAGTAAAGATGCATGATTTAAAACATTATATTTGGGATGATAATAATCAAATTAATTCACATAAACTTCTACTATACCAGGGATAATGTTCTGTCAGCTTTAGTGCTTCATTTTTATAGTGTTCTTTTCTTTATATATACATGTTGTAATAAAAAAAGAGAAAAGTTATGATTCACCTTTCTCTTACACTCGGAAGGGGAGAAGGGAGACAGGAGAGAGAAGATTTACAAGGTCTATATATTTGTTGGCTATTATTCGTAATTTTCATGAATGCCCCTCAGTCTTGGGCATACCTAACATCACTACTTCTGATTCTGTTATGTTAAAGAGTTGTTCTGGTTACCAGATGTGTACAGTTCCACATGGGTTCACAGTCTCAAAAGATGAGAGCCACTTCAGAGCATCAGGCACTCAGACTCATCACTAAGACCACACCCCTTTGATTTCTGATATAAGTCTGTTATCTTATAGCCCCACCATAGAATCTCTGCCTTCATGCCTATACTCACTGTCTTAGGTTTGCTATTGAAGTGATTCAACACCATTAATGCAGGAAAGATGGGGAGAAAAGGGTTTATTTGGCTTATGCTTCAACATCACTGTTTATCATTGAAAGAACTCAGATCAGGGACTTAAGCAGACCATAAACCTGGAGGCAGGCCACTTATTGGTTTGCTCCTCATGGTTTTTTTTTTTTTTTCAGTCTCCTTTCTTATAGAACCCAAGACCACCAGCCTAGGGCTAGCACTACTCACAAATGCCCAAGTCTTTGACATCAATCATTAATTCTCTACAGGCTTGCCTACAGCCAGTTTTTTATAGATGTATTTTCTCAAATGAGGCTCCTTCCTTTCAGTTAACTCTAGCTATGTCAAGTTGACGTAAAACTAGCCAGCACAATAACTGACACAATTTCTTTTCCAATTTACACACTGTGCTCATTAATTATCTGTTTTTATAATAATGTACAGTGGACAAGACAACTTATATAGGACAGAGTTGGGGGGGTTTATGGTTCCATTTCATCATGGCAGTGCACAGACAGCAGACAGGCATGAAGCTGGGGTGGAATGGAAAGAGTTCACATCTTAAATTTCAAGCACCAGGCAAAAGAGCAAAGCAGCAGTGATGCGAATTCTTAAATTCTCAAGTCTGCGTCAAACAAGGTCACACATTCCCCACACAGCTCCACCAACTGGAAACCAATAGTTCAAATACATGAGCATATAGGGAACATTCTAAATCAATCTACCACATCTACTTATTATTTCCTGTTCATTATAAAGCATTCTGATATTTCTTTTGGGACAGGAAAACCTGACTTATTTTCCCTTCATTCCATAACAATAAAAATGTTGTAATTTTTCCCATTTGAATTTATTTTTAACATTATCCACCACCAATTTATTCCCAAAGTGTAAATGTATATTTTATTACTTATAGTTTTTAAAATAATGCATTTTATATGAAAGTACCCAGTGTAAGTTTTTTTCCCCCAGATAACTGTGTATTTAGAATAGTAGTTGGGATTTGTAAAGAGGATTCCCATTGGAGATATAGTAATGCTCCTTTGCTGAACCAGGAGAAACAGGTTACATCCTTTTATTGGCTGACACAAATCATTGGAAACTTCACAAGTAAATAATGTGTAAAATATGTAAAATTATAAGTCCATTTTTCTATAAATCTTGAAGTTCTCATACACAGATTAGATGTTCCACATTTACTAAGAGCATATACCAAAAGACAGTAGTAGTAGCTTGAGAAATAACAGGAAAAATGTTTTGTTTTAAATTTTCCCAGGACCCTATGCAGTTCAGGTTTAAGGACCTTATAATATAGCTAAGAGGGTAAACTTGAATTCTTGATCCCCCTGATTCCATCCCTCAGCTACTGGGGTGACAGGCTTCTTGTGCAGTTAAGCCCAGCTGAGAATTCACTTCTTAAAATAAATAACAAAATAGATCTAGTACTGAGAATGTAAAATGGAGTTTTGAATAGTCATTGTTCCAATTGTTTACTTATTGAAATAAGAGTGGCAGGGGCTGCGTCCCCAGCACCCGGCCGCCTACATGGCTAGTTTAGCTTATGTCCCGAAATAATTACACGGAAACTGTATTCTTTTAAATACTGCCTGGCCCCAATAGTTCAGCCTCTTATTGGCTAGCTCTTACATATTGATCTAACCCATTTCTATTATTCTATGTAGGCCACAAGCTGGCTTACCAGGAATGATCTTAACCTGCGTCTGTCTGGCGTGGGAGAACCATGGCAACTCTCTGACTCAGCTTCTTTCTCCCAGCATCCTGTTCTGTTTTCTTAGGCCCATTTCATAGGCCTAAGGGTTGGCCTATGAAATGGGCCTAGGCAGTTTCTTTATTAATAAGAAATCATTCCCACATCATTTACTCACCATTAATTCAAGAAGACATAAACTTCTCCTCCCTTCCTGAAGAAATAATGAGAAGGTGACTGTCATGCTAATAGCAAATGTCACATAGCAGGTATGTTCCTTACATGACAAAATGAATCAAAAAACTAAAATTCTGTTTATTGACAAAGAAAACTGAACTGAACATAGTATAAACACATAAGATTCTATTTACCAACTGCTGCAACTTCCAAATGGCAATGGCAATGAAAATAATATGGTAGCTTGTAGATTAAGTCCTAAAAATTTGATGCATTGAGAAATTGTCCTAAAGTTCAATATTACTGGAATTGGAGCAAGCCACTCAAATTTTCTATGGCACAAAGCCATGACATTCTCTCTTGTAAGTCATCTCTGGTCTATTTGTTTGTTTTTTAAACAGCTGTTGACTGGTTCTGTGTCATCAGTTTTGGTGATTCAGGATTAATTTTCACCATTATCTTTGGCAGAACATGACAGTACAATAAGCCAAGATGACTAAGAATATTGCACGGGGATAAAAAGCTAAGTAGAATGGGAGAGACTCTCCATGAAACCTAATCCCTCATGATCAGCATATTTAGGAAGTGTCTTCAGGTAATTACATTCAGGTAGCTTGATTTGAAAATGCCGAGTTCACACAATGGTTCATTTAATTCCATCTGCTGTGCAGTAATGCATTCTTTAATGGATACATTGATTCAGGTGAAAAAAAAATCACCTCTGCCATCAAAAGCTCATTTTCCTTTAGTAATTATAAAATATTATGCCAAAGAGGAGAATATCAAAATGATCCTGCAATGTTTAATCCATAAAAAGGGAAAGGGAATCAATGAATTCAGACTTCTCACTACCCAAATCTTTTTCAGTCATGCTGAAGACTCTCAGGACTTTCCTCCTTTCCTGTTTGATGATTCTCTGCCACTCTGCAAAGAATTCATGCTGAGCCCTCTTCTTTCTCACATGCATATCCTAGGAGACTCAATTCTTTAATGTCCCCTCCATGTTGTAGTAAGAAACGTTCTTTTCAAGCCTCTTTATCAAACTTTACTTTCTTGGTTGGATTACCTCAGATTCTTGATGTGGGATTCCCCTCTGTATGCTATGAATATGTTTCATTGCCATTGGTAAATAAAGATACTGTTTTCAGTTAATGTATTAGCAGAATATAGCCAGGCTGGAAAAGATATATAAAGAAGGTGGAGTCAGTGAGAAGACATGTAGCTGCTCCAAGAGACAGACGGCAGATGCAGGATGGAACCTTACCAGTAGGTCACAACCATGTGACAATACACAGATTAATAAAAATGGGTTAATTTAAAATGTAATGGATTGCTAGAAATACGCTTAAGCTATTGACCAAACAGTATTGCAAATAATATAGTTTCTGTATGTTTCAGGTCTGGGTGGCTGGGAAACAAATGAAACATTCTACAGAATGGCATATGAACAATTTAGACTAACCCACATGGGAAATCACACATTTCGGGTCCTGGTACTTATATGCCAGCTTGGGTTTAGAAGGAAAGTAGCTGAGAGCTTGCCTGTTGCTTAGCACCCCGGCCTAGGAAAGCAGCCAGATCTGGTCTGCTAGGTGTGCACAGGCAGGAAATCATGGTGGATCCCAGCCACCATACACAGAAATGTTTCCATGCCAGGCAGTGTGCTGCAAGGAAGATTGAGCTTTTACTCAGATAAAAAGGGTTTATATGCTGCACAGTGCTACCCAGAGTTGAGATGGTGAGGACAGCTCCTTCCCAATGGTCCCAGAGTTGGCAGTGAATTACCTCTGCCATGTTAAAAGGTCAAGAAAAGTAGAGCCAGCATCCAGGGCCACAAAGACTACACTGCTTGTCATTTTAAAATGTGTTTTGTCAGAAAAGGATTTCAGATACACAATAGAACAGATTCAGACATGAAAGACCTCTCTAAACGAGACACAGTGTGTGTGTTTAAAAAATGTACATGGGCTTGGGAGAAAGAAGGAAACGATTATAGAGAGTTATAAAAAAGAAGTAAATTGTTTATAAAAAGAGACAGTTACAGTCATAGATTAAAGGAGTAAAGAAAAATAGCTAAATAAAGATGGAATATACACAAAGAGTCTGGATTATGTATATCATTGTGTTTTCTTTGAACTTTTTGGCTGTAAATGAGCTAAGTACAGAATGGCATCTCATTGTATGGGCTGCTAAGCTAAACCAACATATATATGCTTTAAAGGAATCTTGACTTCAAATTTTGGGTCTAAGGATACATTTCTTTGGAAAAGAGATTCTGCTTTTGTTTCCACATGGGACGAGAACCTGTGGATTCCTTCCAGACCAATGAGGTTTGATGGACCATAACACCTGGAAGGTCTCTGTGAACACTCAACAATATGTTTCCCAACAAAAAATAGGAAGCAATTTGGATAGAACTATGCCCAAATTCCCAAATATTGTTTATAAATATTTGTTTACATTTAAAGGGGAATATGCTATAGAGATTTGCATTGGCATGGATCTTGGTATATTGATGCAACTTTAAGGTCAATTTTGTTATATGTGTATTTCTGCTTTTGGTTAATGTATTGCACTTTAACTCATTTAAGAATATAATGTATAATTAAGAAATACAGGTTAATAGATAATTATCTATAATAGTCAAGCTTGTAGTCATGCTAGTTAAGATCTGGGTATCTATACAGCAAAGCACTGGGTTGACTCCCAAAGTCCTGTTGAAGAGTGGAAGGAGTGAGAATATGAGCAAAGAGGTCAAGACCATGCTGGGGATATCCACTGAAACAGTTTACCTGAGCTAATGGGAGGTCACCAACTATAGCCAGACAAGGAAGGAACCAACATAGGACCAAACTAGTCTCTCTGAATGTGGCTGACAGTTTTATGGCTGGACAAACTGTAGGTCCACTGGCAGTGGCATCATGATTTATCCCAACTGTTTGTACTGGCTTTTTGGGAACCTATTCTCTTTGGATGGATACTTTGCTCAACCTAGACATAGTAGGGAGGGCCTTAGACCTTTCCAAAAGCAATGTGCCTTACTCTTTCTGAGGGGTGGGTTCAGAGTTGGGTGGGGCGTAGGTGAAGGGAATGGGAAGGGGGAGGTAATGGGAACAGGGATTAGTTTATAAAATGAAAAAAAATTTGTTTTCTTTTTTTAAAAAAAAGAAAAGAAAAAAATTTAAAAAATATCTGGGGGTCTAAGACATGTTTACTGTGGTTAGTAACAATCTGTTTTACTTCACATGTCAATTGAGTTGTTTCGCAAATCAATATGCATGTGTATCAAACTAATACTTCTTAAACTCAGGGCTTTGGAGTTCTAGGCAAGTTCACTATCAGTGAGCTAAATCCTAGTTCCCTGAACCAGCTATGTAGCTCAGTCAGGTTTCAAACTCATCATCTTTTTTATCTTCTTTGTAAAAGCAGAAGATAGCATGTTGAGCTAGGATTTTGCCAATTACAATTCAATAAAGCCAAGCGAAAGGAAAAAAGATGTAAAAGAAGGTGTGGGGGAGACTTGCATTGTTTAGCAAGACAGAACATGGCCCATGGAGAAGACAAATCAAATTATAGAGAAACAGTGAAGGAGCCAATGGAGGTAGTAAACTGTTTTTTCTTTTGCTTGGTTATTTTTGATGTTGTTGTTATTTGTTTCATTTGGAGGAAAGCCTTTCGATGAGAGAGTTAAATAAGTATTTACCTGACCAGTGAGGTGTGACTATAATAAAGAGACTCAGACTGGAGCCAAGTGTGTTGGGGATAAGGTATGTATAAATATAAGGAAGTCACACCATATGCCCTTATTTTTTTTTTTTTAAGTCATAAGAAAGACATGGGATCTTATGCTTTTGGACTAGCTCCAAAATTCCAGAAACTTATGATCTTGATTGTGGTATTCTGCTGGTCGTAGACTGAGGAAAGCTGTCTTAGTAGATATAGTAGGTATGTGGAATTCAGGACTAGTCTTGCATCAAATCAAAAGACTATTAGTAACAGTTCAGTCAATTACCTTTGGTAGGAATTCTAAACCAAATGCTTTCTAAGGCTGTAAGAACTCAGCCTGGGTGTGGAGAAAGTGCTTTCTGGTGGAGTGTTTTCTACTTTTGAGAGGTCCTGATTTGAGTTTCTAGCTCCTTTGCCAGATTACTCACATCTGCTCACAACCAATCTCCAGAGATATGATACCTCTGAACTACACAGGTACCTGTACTAACATGCACACACTGCTTCACAAACAAATATTAATAATTAAAAAGTAAAAGTAAATCTTTAAAATAAATCTCAAACTGATTTTAGTTTAATACTTCCTCCTGTTATGATGAAAGCTTGAGAGATGCCTATTATAAACTCATAAGTGATTATCTCACTGCTCCAAAAATATGTTTCTTCTTTGTGAATCAATATTCCTCACTAAAATTTCCATATAATACTATATTTGAGTCAGATTTTATTGGCTTGTGTAAAAAGTTTTTCTTTACTTTGTTAATAAAATATGTTAGACACAGTAAGGAGACTTAAGAGCTGTTAGTAACAATGAATTAAATCCTTCTTGAAAAGTCCAAAGATGCTATACAAGTGTCCTTGCAGATGTATAGAAAAGGCACACTGAATCATTCCAATAGCCTTTATTCCAGAATGTTCTGTTCTGTGGCAGACTGCTGTGAGCAAGGCATAGTGACTGTCACTTCAAGCCATTCTTCTGCAGAAGGACCCATTTGAAGCATGACTGCCTAAGGAGAAAGTCACAGCTAAGAGTGACAGCTCTCTCTGCTCCATCATGTACTCTTTGAAGCCTGCTCAGCTCAGAGATGACAGAATCTAAGGCATTTCATGAGATGCATCATGTCTTTCCCTTGTGGATCATTTTTTTGTGTCCCAAATAATATTGCATAAACAGAAAATGAAATAGCTAATAGAGAATTAGGACCTTAAAACAAAATTCTGAATCTTTCCCAGCAAATAATAAAGCATCCTATATCTTAGTGACTAATCATAAGTTTCTAATGTTGCATTTTTATATTTATAAGCTATAATACAAGTATTTTAAATTTCTGTTCAGTTTTATATTTTGAACATGGGTCATTGGTTTGTATTGTGTTATACAAATTACAGTTATTACTGAAACTCCATGCTTTTCTATGCACCTAGGCTTTCACTGCATATTTAAATATTAACACAACTGATTAAGATGCAAAAACATGAGTGCTGAAGCTAATGAAAATACTGGGCTCTTGTCTTTTCTTGCTTCTGCATTATAGCATCAAAATTCCAATTAGCAACCTGAGACATCACCATGACTTTCTATGTGTATTTTACTTTACTTATAGAACCTTTGGTGTAATATGTTTGGGGAAACAGATACTTTTAGCACTAAATGAATGCAGATATGGTCTAGTAATAATGTCTTGTGAATTTGTAAAGGGCACGATGCCTACTCTAAATTCAAATTTTACTCCCCTACTCTCAACTTAGGCATCTACAATTAATCAAAAAATTGATGTTCTTTTATGTTTCAGTCTTGTATCTGCAAATTCATTTGATTGCTTCATCATGCTAATGAGCTCAAGGTCAGAGGTTTCTGTCCCTGTATGAGCCAGCTGTGCTTGAAGGAAATTTGGTCCTGAAGTTTTAAAACACAAGCCAATTTTCAGTCAAATACTTGCATTGTATGGTAGTGTAAATCCATCACCTTGGGGGATAACAAAAACTAAGATTAGTCTGCATTCACTCACAGTCCTGGGCAGTTGCGAGAATGAGACAGTTACTGCTGTATTTCCATCTTCCCCCTCAGTGAGACTGCAGACTGCTTAGGTTCAAGTCCTGTGCATGCTCGAACGGATAAAGTCAATTCATGAATTGGCATAGGGCATGAAGCGAGGATGGAGGATAGGAGGATATAGTGTTTGCTTCTTGAGACTAGTAAGTGAGAATGAAACAGAGAAGATACATGTCCAAATACAGTCCCAATCCTCTCAGCTAAAAAAAGTTAATTTCTCACATTCTTACAAGGCCCAGCGTATCCTTCTCTTTCTTAGCCAAGATTCCCAGAGCACATTTCCTTTCCTACCCTTTTTACTAACTTGTTTCAACGTTCTCAAATATGTTTTTCTTCTTCAACAATTCCAAATTTCACACTAACAAAGGCTTTTCACTCACAAAGTTCAAATTTAGATTCTACTCAGTGTCCAAACACTCAACAACATCTAGCTCTGCTGATCACTCTTTCTCTTTGCTAATACTAATTAATTGCCCTGTTCATTCCCACACATTTCTGAATTCATCTCAATCTCTGCCAATGCTCAGCTGCCAATCACCAGCTGTTAATTGTCGAACTTACTCAATAATAATCTTAAATAGAGACTTCCACCAACAATTATCTAAACCAGATCATGATTGTGGTAATTTGAATAGGTGTTACCCACATAGACTCATGTGCTTAAATGCTTGTTCTATAGGGTATGGCAATATTAGGAGGTATGGCCTTGTTGGAGTACATGTGGCCTTGTTGGAGGAAATTTATAAATGCAGGGGTGGGTCTTGAGATATCTTATATGTTCAAAGTACACCCAGTGTAGGTCAGTTCACATCCTGTTGTCTGAGGCTCAAGATGTAGACCCCTCAGATACCTCTCCAGGACAATGCTGCCTGCATGCTATCTTGCTTCCTACCATGATGATAATGGATGAAACTTCTGAAACTTTAAGCCAGCCCCAATTACATGTTTTTATTTATAAGAGTTGGTGTGTTAAAGGTAACTCTTCACAGCAACAGAAATCTAAGACAGATGTTGGTACAGGGACAGGGCTTCTTCTATGATAGGGCTGATCATGGTTTTGTTTGGAGGAAATAGACTTTGGTATTGCTTTGGGTTGCAAAAGCAGTGGAACACTTTAAGTGCTGCTTATTGGACCATGCTAGTAGGAGCATGGAAGACGATGGTGCTGAAGGTGAATAGAACTTTGGGGGCCTGGATTAAGAACTTTGAGAGGAAAAGGCTTTTAGTATGTTGCTTACAGATCATTTTTGCAAAATTTTGGTGAAGAATGTGCCTGCTTTTTGCCTTTATCTAAAGAGCCTGCCTGAGGCTTAAAGTGATGAAACTCGGATTAATTTCATTGGCAGAGGAAATCTCACAATAGACTAGTATTGTATGGTTATTAGTGTTAATTCTAATGGAGATTTTTAATGAAAGGGAGCAAGATAAGCAAAGTAAAAATGCAAAATGTACAATTGGAAGAGAAGAGGGGAACCAGAAAGTGGAATAGAGCAAAATCCTGTGTTTGTGGAGATAAACAAATTAAGAAAAGGAACAAAGGCAATATTCCACCCAATTAAATTTCCAACTTGTGAAATGGGATTAAAGAAAAACTAAGGTCCAGGCATGGTGGTATACACATTTAATCCCGGTACTCAAAAGGGAGTGGCTGGCAAATCTCTGAGTTTGAGGCCAGCCTGGTCTACAGATAAAGTTGCAGGGCAGTCAAGCTTAGGCAGTGAAGGAGACCATCAAAACCAGGAAGCTGGTAAAGATGTAATTGAGTAAGTGGGCCATGTCCCAACCTCAGCAATCAACAGAATTTGGCAGCTTTAGTTGTGTGGTTCTGGCTTTAGACTCAAAGACAGGCAAACGGGGTTATGGAATCTCTGTCTCTTACTAAGGAAAGCTACCAGGGCCACATTTATGTCAGGGGTGCCATTATGTAGAGATGTCATTGTATGAAGTTACACAGATGAAGCCTGAATTGCCTTGAAGACCCCCAAAAATTGGAGATGCCATAGTCATGGGATATCTACCAAGGAAACTTCTAGCAGGGAGTGGAACCAGCCCAAGACAAAAAGGTATTTTGTAGTCAATAAAACTGAAAGGAGTTGGAGGTCCGAAGAGAGCTTTGACATGAGATATAGAGATTCAGAGTTTGGTGTTTTCCCTGCTAGTTTTTGGTCTTGTTTTGATCAAGTATTGCCTCACTCTTCTCTCTTTTCTCCATTTTGGAATAGTTATGTATTCCTGTGCCATTATATATTAGAAGTATGTGATTGATTTTATAGGGAGAGATTCCATGAATCTCAGAAGACACTTTGAACTTTGGACTTTTCAAGTGTTGAGACTGTGATAGACTATGGGTAGAAACCTTTAAGGTTAAACCAAACACATTTGTATTCTGTTATGGTTACAAGTCTATGGGGGCCAGGAAATGGAAAGTGGTTGTTTGAACAGGTGTGGCCTCCATAGACTCATGTGTTTGAATACCTGGCCTATTAGGAGTGACAGTATTAGGAAGTGCAGCTTTGTTGGAGTACATGAGGCCCTGTTAAATGAAGTATGTCACTGTGGAGGCAGGCATTGAGATCTCATATATGCTCAAGCTATGCCCGGTGGGGTTCACTTTCTGTTGCCTGCAGATCAAGATGTAGAACTCTGAGCTACTTCTCCAGCACCATGTCTTTCTATGTGCAGCCTTACTTGATCCAATGATGATAATGGACTCAACTCTGAAATTGAAAGCCAGACCCAGTTAAAAGTTTTCACTTATAAGAGTTATCATGGTCTTGGTGTCTCTTCACAGCAATAAAAACTACAACTAAGATCGTAATTATACCTAGAGTTTGTACTATTGCTCTTAACAGTAAGTTTTTGTTTATTCAACATGTGGGTTTAGATGATTCAGAGGTTGCTCCTGAGTATTGAGTGTGCAGAAAGTTTGATGACAATGTGGGAAATTCAACAGGTACAACTCAATTTATTATGACCGAATTAAAGGATTTCCACACAAACCTACTCATCTTTCAATATTCTCTATTTTAATAAACTTACCCATCTATCTTTCTTTGGAAAAAAACATATAGGTCTCTATGTTTTATAATACATTTCTGAAGCTGAAGGTAGTATTTCCCCACCAATCTAGACACTAAAAACTGAATAACTTGACAAGATAAAGGTGGCAGTGCCTATCGTGTCTTAGTGTGTTATCCCCCACCTTGTGTGAGTTAGGAGTAGAAAAAGAAATGTCAGGGGACAGTGTGTGCTCAGGAGCAAGGAGACTCTGCATCATCTGAAGAATAATTATAAGCAATACTATAACTAGACACCCATCAACTTTTCATTACAACATAATAACTACATAATGATTTTAATAACAAATATTTTTCACAGAAAGAGAGGCAGGTTTAATCACTTCTCCCATAGTTGCTTTGCTATTTTTCAACTTTATTCCATGAAATTTGCTTATTGTATCTTTAAAGGTGTCAACCTTGCCACATACAGGCTGCCACTTGAGAATTTAAGCAGTGTGAATTGAGGAACTTGCCTGACTATTTTGAAGGCAGGACCATTATGCTGTACTAATAAAATAAGTTTCCATTTCTATATGATCTGAATTTCTGTGTTTAAGTCTCTGTTTCTAGGAACCGGACTTGCCTGAACCTATGACCTTGACTTATTTTTGAGGATACTCAAACCCTCTCTAACCACATGGTGATGATCGTTATGTTTTGATTTGTTTTGTTTTGGTTTGGTGTTTGGTACCTTGTTCCTTACTTCCAATGTCTCACTTCTGTAAACCTGCTTCACAACTACTTGTCATTTCCCTCCTTAAAAGGGCCCTGAGAACTGGATTCAGGGCTGTTCCTTTGATTCTGACTTAGGAAGCAGTCACTGGACAGCTGTTGGGTGTACCCCAGTAAAACTCAAGCCTGCCTCAAAACTATGGTAGTGTTTTTATTCTCACATGGTGGGATTAACAGGATCATACATCTCAGTTCAAATGCAGTGACTAACTCTAAAACTGATGGGTATCTCTCATTTAGAAGAGAAATTTAACAACTTTGAGGTTCTCTTGAATCAGATCCCCTTGAAAGACCTGGATAAATTCAGACCCCTCTAGCAGAAAGAGTAGAGCTAAAAAAATCTAACAGGGAGAGAAGAACCAAAAATCTAGCTGAGCCAGTTCAGTGACACTGTTCCATGAACTAGCTGACCATAAAGTTAGATTATAATCTTGAGAATAATCTTGAGAAACCAGGAGTTACCCCCTTGTGATTATCATTGGTATTTTTGGTATTTTTCAATGATCAGTGGTATTTTCGGAATTTTCCAATTACCCATTCTCTTCCCCCTTTGGGCTATTGGGTTATGGTTTCTTCCCTTAAATACCCCTTCTCCCAGCTACTCAGGGTTGAACTCTCTACCCCTGCATAGGAAAACCAGTCACAGTGCACTGGTTCCTGTCCTGTCAATAAACCTCCTGTTCCTGGGGAGAGGGTCATGTTATCCCGAGACTTGAGTGAGATTCTCTCCACTTCAGGAGTCTTTCACCCTAGTTTCATTCAACAAATATTTACTAAGCACAATTCTATGCCAGCTTCTAATGTAGGAAATGAAAAGACTACATTAAACACAAAAGAAGATACATTGCCTTGAAAGGGTTTTGAACCCGTGACAGTAGTCAACAAACCTGGCAAGTAAATAATAGACCTTTGGATACACACACATATGGCATGGTAAATAATACTTATGCTAATGTGAGGAGATAAAGCAGATGATGAGGAAAAGTGACATGCTCATGTTCCAGAGAGCTGGACTTTTCAGATAGAGTGGCCATGTTTTTAAAAAGACTATTTGAAGCAGGATGAACAGCTTCATCTGTTTTAGACACAACTGTCATCACCCCCAAGAATTCTTGAAATTGTGTATGCTTCAAAATTCCCTGATTAAGAAATATTTTATAATAAAATTGCTTTTGTTCCATGATACAGGCAGGGAAGCTAGGCATGAGCTGTCTAGGTTATAAGAAGAATTTTTGGCAAAAGTGTTATTTCATGGGTATCATTTGTTTTTATATACATTGTAGGAAAATCTAGTTTTCAATAAGTTCCCCAAATTATTCAGAAACTTGGCATTTCTATTGTATTCTTTACTATTTTCCCTTCCCATCACTGCCCTTCTCCACTATGTAAATTTATTCAAGTCTAGTTTTAGACGTTAGAAATTGTTTAGCAATATACGGGAAACACAGACTTCCTTGTTTTCATTAAATAAGGAATGTTGAAGCTGGCTGCTTCTTGTGAGTTTACAATTTGCATAAGAAGGAACAGTGGCCTGTTCCTGGAAATGTTTCAATCAGCCAGGATCAACACTGAAAAAAGAACACTGTTCTATCAAGCCCTTCATTTTCATGGAAATGAATGTGAACTCTGGAAACAAGAACAGAATTACTTTCCAACTCTAATAGGTTCACAAGTCATGCCAGCCAGTCCTGGTGACACAAAACTCTACTTCATACACACACAAGCACGCACACGTGTGTGTGCCCCCCCCCCCACGCTTGTGTGGCAGTCTAAGAAGGTCTTTGCTAATGATCTTGCAAACAAATCACCATTCAAATAGATAATCAGCATCTAAACATAATGGAAATGGCCTTGCTGGATATAGCCAATGGATGTTATCAGAGCACTATAACTTAGGTAGGGAAGGTTCTACTTTCCTATGTTGTTTACATTGTTCTCTCTGGTAAGCAACCTGCAAAAGGGAGGATCTTCAAGGTTTGGGCTCAAACTAAACAATTATCCTTGACACGTAAGAACGAAGCTTTCATACTGTGTTGAACTTCCAATGGGTCCTTCTTCACAGACTGGATGTTATTTTGAAAAACAGAAATTTCTACCAAGAAAACCAAAGTTGTAAGATATCAGAAAATAGTATAATACAGTTGTAGATTTATATTTGTAAGACCAATCTGAAAAAAATTTGACATCTGGCGTTATAATTGAGGAAGAAATCATGTAGGGTTTCTACTTCTCGTGAGTGTTCTTATTGCATAGGAGCAATAAAAAGTGGTTTGTGTTAATTATTTGGAGATCCAAAATATTTAGAATGAAATTATTGACAACTTAAAAGTATGAGAGTTTTTATGAAATTTAAATTGTACTTAAAAGTGAACAAAATCTCCAGTTCTCAGGTTAAAATACAAAGTAATGGCTTATAGAATCTGGATGTGCAGAAACAGCGATCATACCATAGAGCTTTATGAAAGGCAGGGAAGAATATGAGGAAAACAACCATTGAAATGAGGAGCCTGGGCTGTGAAAGAGTGTACATTTTTTAAAATAAATAGAAAATTCCTGTCCAGAAAACAGCAAGACTAAAGTGGTTCACTGAAGGGTTCCCTTGTAAAGAACTGCAATATCATTTCTTCTTCCTGCAAATACACATGATTATCATCCCTAAAAGATAAAAATCTTCTAGTAATCATCTATGACTTCGGAATGGTTTTTCTTGTGGTTCACAAAGACAGTCTGAGAATTTAAACAGACAGTCAAAACTGTCACGAATCCATTGTACTTGGTTTGCAACACATTTATATTGAATCCAACATACAAGTGCTTTTATTCTGAAGTGAGAGCCATTTGAAAAATAGGATTTGATGACAAATAGGCATACTTACAGGATAGAATGTTAGTCACAACACTGGGATTCTGAGTCAAAAACCTACCTCATGAGCTATATTTAAAAAAAAAGTTGTTTTTTTTTCTTTAATTTCAAATTTTATTATACAAAATTTAAAACTTCACTGCACTCCCCCCCCTCCCCACATGTCCCCAAATCACTGCTGTGGAAAACATACTCTAACAGAAAACAAGAACTGCTAACATTGCAAAAAGGAAAACCAAGCTGCCTACATGATACACTAGTGCAATAGTATCACAAGTGTTTTGGGCATATTCATTTACTCTCTGATTGGATCTGAGGCCCACTTCACAAGAGGCAACCCATGCCTGACACTACTCAGGTGACTGAGAACCTGAGTTTAGATAGGATATGGGTGTTGGAGAAAAAGCAAATATTGTTTTGCTAGAGCAACATGGATATAAAATGAATCCTAAAAACATTCTTCTATACCCACAGATGAAAGTGCTTTGTTCAGTCATCCCCAGAGAGGCTTCTTGTAGAAGAGAGGAATACTATGTCCTAATTGTGATGTCTTCATCAAACCCTTCTTCCATCAGGGCTCAGAGTGCTATGGTGAAGAGAAGGCGGAATGAGTGTAAGAGCCAGAGATGAATGATACCAAGGAACCAGTATCTTCCCGACACAACAGGACCAACAGACACAGAAACTCAGAGATACTGTGACCACAGGCACAGGGCTGACACAGATTTCAGTGAGATGGAGTACTAGCCCATAAAGGGTGAGGTGCACACTATTTCCCATCTCTAACCAAGAAGCTCTCTCAAATTAACACCTGCTTACATAGTAATAATCTGTTTTCTCCAATGGAATCTCACTAGGTATGTTAACCACAATTAAAGACAGGTCCATACCCAACAGCAGATGGCCAACACAAAATGAACTCAAAGGCATTTTTGTAGACATTTTGTCTCATATTGCTTTGTTTGGGAATTTTTTGTCTAACTTGTCTTTGCCTCATATTATTATGGTTCCCAAACTTGGATTTTTATAGGTTTTGTCCTGTATGTGTCTTATATTTTTTCTTTGTTTTACTTTTATTCTGGGGTTTTTGTTTATTTATTTTTTCTAAAGAGAGAGAGAAAGAAAAGTTTGAGTTTGTATAAATAGGAAGGTGGGAAGGATCTGGGAAGGGATGAGGAGGGCAAATCATGGTCTGACTATATGATATGAAAATTTTGTCAATAGACATATATAGAGAGGAAAAGCAAAACAAGTTTATTACCAGAATATTGATTGGTTCTATTCACACAGTGAAAATAAAAGGGTAAATTCGCACGACTAATTGATTTTCTTACATCACAGAAGCTCATCCCCAGCACACACGTGTCTTTTCTTTCCCCCCACAGGAGCTGCTCTTCCATCAATTTGTGCTGAGCAGGTGTTTGAAAACTACCCCTGGAAAGTGTATGAGATCACCAGCCTCCTGGAGGTAACATCTCACTTTTCCCATGGCTCGGAGCTGCTGCCACTGGAGCAAGCCTGGCCTGTTTTTTAGAAAAGATTCATTGAATTCCATTCTTGGCTACTTTCCCCTGCAGAAATCATGTTAAAAAATATCTCAGTTCCTACTTTCTTTTCTGTTCTCAGCCCGTTCCTGAAAATCAAACTTGAAGATAGCATGTGGTCATTCAGAACACTGCTGTGATGAAAGGAAAGCATCGTCTCAGCTTTGGGAAAGGTTTAAGGAATCAAAAGCTTCTTTCTAAGACCAGCATCATGTCTTAGCCTAACCACGAAGATCTTTCTCTGTGTCCGTCCTTGGAGCTCATGATTATTAAGAGAGTTCAAGCTCTAGCTTCACCCTGACTCTCTCTTTGAGAGAGTGATGTGCTTTATTTAAGCAAGGCAGTAATAGTAACAGCCAAAATCCTAATGCTCAAATCACATCCATTTTCATGCTAGAGAAACGAAGATAATCAGGTAGATTAGTTCATATTGACTTAAATTAATTACTGGAGGCACAATCCCAGTGCAGTAGCACAGGACAGCAAGGCAGCGTTAATTCCAGATGGAGGGTGTGAGGACATGGCCTTTGGATGACATGACCTTTACACTATGAGCTGATGATTAACTTGTGGCTCTGACCTGTGACTCTGGGAAGCTGTCTTATGCATAGGTTAAATATACAGTCTATCAAGAGAAGATGATTTTGTGTGGATGTCTTTAAATTAATCCAATCAGGAGCTAATAAAGTCTTAATTCCCCATCAACAATACTAGATCAATTACGCTGGTAGTGCCTGTTAAATCAACCTGGTTTCTCCAGCCTTCAGTTGTCTTCAGATTGAATCTTTTTTTTTACTTGCATCATAATTTTTAGTGATCTTTACATTATTCTTCCCATAATTTTTTCTTTCTATATCTTCCAAGCCAAGTAAACATACCACCTCAGCCACTTTGTAGTTTGGATTAGCATTTTCTTCAATAAAGCCTCTTTAGTTATTGGGAAAAAACCCTGAGACCCTCCCCACAGACTTCTCTCCTCACTCTAACGTACAAAGACAGCACATACACTTTAAAACATACTTACTTAGGCATTATCAAACCTGACTCCTTTGGAAACTTAAATTTATTTTCACATGCTACCACAATTCATTCCTGTTGGTAGAGTAATCTGTACAGTAAATTGTACAGCTACATTCATTCTTTCCTTGCTAAAGCCATCATTCCTATAGGTTTGCCCCAAGACTCTCTCCATTACAGTTAGAGACAGCTTTCCTGCATCGGGAAAGTATTTTTATGTTATCCAAATGGAAAGATTTGTTACATTCCTTGAAGAACGTACTAGCAAATATTTCTGAAGTGCTAACAATCCATTATCTGAATGAGGTCATGTCACAAAGGTTGCCTAACATTACATTCTCTGAAACCTAGTCTGCTACTACAGCCTGACCTACTTAGACATCTCTGTTTATTTTAATAAAAACAGCAGGTGTTCACTTTGCCCTTAGTGATACTATCCTTCCATAAAGACACTACATAGCTGGAAGTGGTGTCCTATCCCAAGTGGTTTTCTTTCACTTACTGATATCTTCAACTGGAAGATACGCACATGTGTGCACACATACACACACCACTGGCTTCCTCGTCTAGACAAGACAACTAGGATGCTATTTTGATTTAATTTGATTGTTTCCATGTGTGTGTCTATTTGTTTTCCAGCAAACATTCCACTAATGCAATGACAATATCTCCTGCATTCTTGGCAGTGGTGGTAAAGTACACAAAGCAATAGCCAGGCTCTTTGGCTGAGACTGGTATTATTTTCTCAATTCTCTTTGTGAGAGCATCTTTTTTGCTTTCTTATTGAACATCAAAGCACTTATCAAAGGCTTATCTGAAGTGTGAGAAATCTGAATTTTCCCAAAGTGAAGCTGTGATTTCCCAAGGAAAAGAGAACACACCATGAAGATCACAGCCTCGTGGTGTTGTCTCATCTCTGAGTCATGTTTAAAAGCTTCCTAGACTTCATTCTTCTCCCACGTTCCTCTGATATATTAAATTCCCAATTATTATGGATCAGGCACCTGGATTCTCTCTTGTAGATATATTTCCTAATACTACCTTAAAACAAAAATATTTCTAAATTTTACTAAAATTTATTTATTGTTAAAGATACAATTGAATAAGTAGATGCATTTTCATTTAAACAAGTCATTGAAAGTATCAGTAATGATATTAATTTTTTCACTTGAACCATATTTTTGAAATGTTTTTTAATATTATGTAATGATTATTTTGAAATTGCTACTCATGAATACAATATAAACATTAGAAATAAGAACAAGTCAAGTAACTACTGTATTTTATTTAGTGAAACATTTTTAAAAATCTTGAAATTAAAGTAGTTACGATTAAAAATAATATTTGTTCATGAAACTGCAATACTATTTCATTGTTAAGGTTTAGATCTTGTTTGATAAAGCAAAGGCAGAAGAAAACAAAATCAAGCATCTAAAATGATGTCAAGTTAATAATGCTTGTATGTATGTATGTATGTGTAAGTGACCATATATTTTGACAAGAAACATGTATGTGGATTTTTCTGTCCTCCTGCCAGCTTCCAAATCATGATATGGGAACTTACTGTTAATTATGAAAGCTAGGGTAATAACTTAGGTTTCTTTTTAACTAGCTCTTATAACTTACATTAATCCATTTCCATTAATTTACTTTCTGTTTCACAGCTTTTTTACCTTTACTCTGTACTATCCATGCTGTTTTCCCGCTTTATCTGGCGGGAAACTCTCTGTGTCTGTACCCTTCTTCCCAGCATCCTCTCTGAGACAAAAATCCTGCCTTGCTACTAGCCAATCAGTTTTTTTTTATTAAACCAACCCAAGTCACAAATCTTGAGTGTCTACAAAAAGATTATTCCACAACAAAAACATAAGTCTATCAATCAAAGAATAGCATCATAGCATTGGCTCCTGTGTCCTGATCACCAGGGAAACATGGCCTGGCCACTATAACCCAATTCAGGTAGTTATAGGGAATCACACACTTACTAGCACTGAGTTCAAGAATAGAAGCTAATACCCTGGCACATCTTGTCTGTTGACCCAAGAAGATCTTTGCCCCCAAATGTATATAAGTCTGAAAATTAGATGGCAATTATCTGAAGTAAATAGTGGCTCTGGGGAAGATGGCTGTAAATCCCTCCTAATAAATCTAGTTTCTCAGATGTGTTTCCTATTTAATTAAAATTTTTGAAGCTTTATGAAGTCCAGAATATTTAGAAAAGTGAAAATATTCACCTATAATCATCAAAATATAAAAGTGTCTGTCACAATTTGCTTCTTTTAAGACTATTGTATGGTTAAATATATTATTGGTTTATTATAAATGCACAGAAGTCTAGTGAAATCATTAAAATTAAGTTTCAGCTACACGTCCATATACACAGAAGGCCATGCATGTGCACACGTCTTTAACCTCCGCACTCTAAAAGCAGAGAGAGATGAGTGTGAGGGCGACCTATCCACACAATGAGCTCCAGGACAGTCAGAGCTGCAGAGTCAATCCTGTCCCAAAGATCATAAAGAAGTAAATAAATAGAATTTTGTATATGAATAATCAAAGTGCTTGAAAAAAGTTAGTGTGTGTGTGGGTGTGGGGGGGTGTCAACATGTTTGCCCTGCTTAGCTTAAGCTAGTTTGTCAGTTAGAGGCCAAGCACAACGGAAGACAGGCCTTTCCTGGGTCCTGAGTGCAATAATTCCAAAATGCAGTGTTGAAATAAGAGCGGCAAAGCTGCGTCCCCGGGACCCGGCCGCCCACATGGCTAGCTTTACCCAAAATAATTACACGGAAACTGTATTCTTTTAATCACTGCCTGACCCATTAGCTCCAGCCTCTTATTGGCTAGCTCTTACATATTGATCTAACCCATTTCTATTATTCTGTGTGGCCCACAAGCTGGCTTACCAGGAATGATCTTA